>NC_089843.1:87673848-88025098 GCF_035609145.1 Eleutherodactylus coqui
CGGGGGGCTGGGGGTGGCGGGGTGGAGCGAGGGTCAGCAGGGAGGAACAGGGGGGAGCTCTCTCTCTCTTCCCCCCCCCCCCCACTCCCCACCGCAAACCCCTGCTCACCCCCGGCGCCCCCCGAATCTTTTCACCCGATTAGGCAGTTACTTGAAAAAAGCGATGCTCGATCGAGTAATTGCTCTAAACAAGTACGTTCGCTTATCTCTAATAGGGACTTATTAATTTATGGGCTCTTTTTCCTTCTTTGGAACATTTTTAACACTTAATATAGTTATTGTTCTATTTCTCCATAGGGTTATATATATTATTTCATCATGCTGTGCACAATGACCGTTGCAGTCTGAAACATGTAAGCATTCACCATGCTTTTCTTGAACCCATTATGGACATTTTAAGTATGCAATAATAAAGGATATCTTCTATATAGATGTGATGGAATCAATTTTCTTCCATTCCAGATAGTGACAGTTGGTCACAGTGGTGTAGCTCTAAGGGTCGCAGTGGTTGCAATTGTGCCCAGGCCCCAAAGCTAGGGAGGCCTACAGCCCTGCTTGCCAAACCATGCTGTTGCCTGTTATATTATCGCTTGCTGCCATGCTCATTATATTGGTTGGGATGGGAGTGATAGTGGCCCCTACTCACTCCCATACAATCAGAGGAAGGGACCCTGTCCATGATGTCACTGTGGTCCATGAAGGACGGGAGGGTGGGGCTAACATGCAGCACGCTGTTACAGGCAGATAATCTCTGCCTGCACACTCCGCTCCCCTCCTGCACCATCTAGGTCAGTCCCATCCCTTACAGGTAGTGGTGGAAACTGAGACTGACGTGTTGCCCAGCACCAGCGTAAGCTGCTATTCACAATGTTTCAGCTGCTAGTAATGGCACTGATCATTTCTCTCAATCTCCGAAGTCAAGACTGGTATATAGCCGGGTGCAAATTTTGTGCATGCAAATACATTTGTGCAAAGGAGCCCTTAAGGTGTGCACTGGATGAAATGATAAAGTTGTGTGCAGTGATTCTCTCATTTTTAAGCAAAAAAGCACAGTTTTACAGTTGTTTTACACATAGATACAGCACCAAATACCAAGCCTAATACATAGATACAGCAAAAGAACAAAAGGTCAATACAAAGATACAGCACCAGAACAAAGCTCATTACATTAATACAGCACCTAAACCAAGCTCAGCATAGTGTGATTGTTCTCAGTAAGAGAAACCAAGTAATCTTGTAGATATGATACCTTTTAATGGCTAACAAAAATACATGATGTTATAGCGAGCTTTCGGGATATCGCCCCCTTCGTCAGACTAATGAATGAAGCGCAGCACATTAATGCAGTACTAGAACCAAGCTCAGAATATAGTTTAAATACAGCATTAGAACCAAGCTCTGTTCCTCCCGCAGTAGGAACTCTGATGCACCAAACTGGAGAAGTCAGCAGAAACAGCAAGGGTCCATTCACACAGCATTTCTATGTACACTGTGGGTTTGGGGGCCCTGTCTGATTTCCTGAGAACAGGGTTTGAATGAAACCCCAAATAGATTCAGAGACTTTCATTTGTCAAACAGAGACCAATATGGTCCTTATCTGACAAGGTGTCTGTTTGATCCCATAATATTTGGAGGGTAGTAGTAGACTGTGCTATTCTATGCTTTCAACATAGCGGAAACAAATGGAGACCAACAACATACACAGAAAAACTGTCAGAATGGACCCTAAGGCACCTGGTTGGAGGGGCACAGCAATAAAGGCAAGGCAGCAGTTTTTATTTTGGGGTGTGGGCACATAATATGGGGAAGAGCCAATTTACTTATATTCCCCTGAGCTGCTCTCTAATGATTTCCTTCAGACTTTTGTCTGCCACACTGCTGTACAATGTTCCCTATCTTTTTTGTAATTTCCTGCCATCGGATTAGGACATCATAAACTCAGGGATGTCAACCTGGGAGAGTCCTTCAGAAGGTAATATGAGCAGCAAGTAGTGTTGAAAATAGGAGTGGCCTTTAAAAGAAGGTGTGGCTTGTATAACAAGGTGGGGCCAAAAATATTCAGACCCTTATACCAATATCAAATCCGAAATCAGAACCCTTATATTATCAGGTCCCAGACCAGAACCCTTCATTTATATTCAGACCCCAGACCAGACACCCTAAATATGGTCAGACCCCTAACTTTATTGAGATCAGGCAGTATAATAATACTCAGTCTGTAGATCATAAGATATAATAAACCTCCTAGTTCATTGGGTCTTCACCTCCACGCCAAACTCCCTGATACTGGATAGTGTCAGAAGCCAATGCAGTGGTGCCCAGAACCAAAGAAGAGTCGTGCATAGGCTGCTATTTATTGGATTAAGGCAATAAATAGCGATTGATTTTGTCTTTTGATGTACCGGTGCCTTATTTTTAGTCTCCCTTGCTAGAAACAAGGTAAAAACTATATATCATTGGGTGAGAGAAGCTAAAAATATTGTGACTCCCTGTAAAACAGGTTGACTAGTGAGCAAGTGTGCATGCGTCTGCGCCTTCTCATTATAAAAACCTCTGCCTATTGGCAACATGCCTCTTTAATTGCCAATAAGCCTTGAAAAAGGAGGCAATTGCTCACTAGTCCTCCAAAACGCATTGTACCTTTCCCTATTACCCTATCCTGTGTCATGGAATAAAAATGGAGTTACCTACTTGGACCATTATCAAAGCAAACATGGACATCTGAAGAACTTTACCATACCCCATGAACCCCTCACTCAAGTAAGTGTCTTTCTTTTCCTTCTGCAACCACACACCTGGAGGTCTGGGTCTTTTATAATTTGTTCATTTGTGCATCGGCGCCCGTGTTACTGCAGGAGGAAGACAGCCGTACCTCAAGACGGACGTCTCTCTGCAGCGCCGGGAGAAAGAACATGTGACCAGCTTCATTACCGGTCATGTGTTCTTTCTTCAGTGCTGCAGAGACGTTTGTCTTGAAGTATGGCAGTCTTCTTCCTGCAGGAAGGGCTCAGTCACACGGGCGCATCGGCGCCTATGTACGGGTGCCAATGCGCCCGTGTGACTGAGCCCTTAGGGTCTCGAAAAGTGTTAAAGCGTTCCATTTTATTTCATCTTTTCCTTCCCATACGATGTTTTTATGGAATTCTGAACAAGATCAAACTTTCTATATTCATACTTGGAGTAGTGGAAGAGACATTTCTCTACATTGCTGTATTTTTTGTGGCGGCAGCGGCTTCTTTTCTTCGTATGCGCTGCTACATGGGAAGATCACAGAATTGGGTTTGGTGTGGGTGAGCTGGTTTTTCGCGTATTATTTTTATTATGTTCGTTAAGCCTCTAATTATACATATTTCACTCTTCAATCTTTATTCTTTTCATTTTTTCCAATCCAATGTACTCTATTCTTTTAAGAAAGTTTTGCAACAAAGATGATGGAATTATGCCACCTACATCAGTGCAGAGCAATCTAATCTGATTAGTGAGTCAAAATTGAGCGAAATTATGTTAGAAAATAAACTCCTAATAACCCAAGGCGGGTGAAGAAATCTACTGGAGACGACTAATAGAGTTTTTGTTAGCTGGGAACATTTTTGCTCGAGCCATTTGTTATTGTTTTCAAAGAATAAATCTGGCATACATTTTTTTGTGGAACTGTGGATGACTCCACTTTCAATGCCTGGTATTGTGCCTGCTGATATTTCATTTTCCAGCATTTTACCACCCTTCAACTTCTGCCTTTTATGCTAACTGGGCAACAGGAGGCTATTATTGAGTTTCTTACGTTTTTTTGACCTTCCTACTTGGGAACAGGCTTCAAGTTTCATTGAGACAAATGTATTGTCTTTGTGGTCAAAAGTCCCGACTGTGTTTCCATTGAACCGAATTGACAACTATGTTGCTGTAAATTAGGTTTAATAGAACCCTGAGGTATGTATTACAGATCTGTCTAAGGGGGACTTTACACTGGCTAACAGTCGTTCAAGTAATTGCTCAAAAAGGGATTACAGGCAACTGTTGACCCATGCCAAAACAGGGCCAGAATCACTCATTTGTCAGAGTCTCTTGGTTTTCGGCTCACATTAAAACCAACCACATATTGGCCCATATGAGCAGGCAGTCATTTCTCTATGAACAACTAACTGCCTGTTTACTCTGAATGGAGGTGGGTGACTAGAAGAGATCTCCGGAGCACTCTGTTTCCCTTGAGTGAGCGATTATCACTCGTGTGAAAACACAGGGATGATAATCATTGGGACACTTATTGAGTACTTAAGTGCCCACAGTCACCCGGTGTAAAGTCACCCTAAAGGGGTCCTTTATTAAGTTGATATGTACTGTATATTATGGTGTAACTAGGACCAGGAGGTTGCCACCATTGTTAGTCCTAGTTGCACTATTTAATACATATTAAGTCTGAAACATTGCTGCTTGTTACATTATTGTCTTTGGAACTCTATAAATCTTTGCACTAATTTGCAATGCTTAACGATAAGCTGTTCCTTTGCATGATTGGAAGTGATTATGATTTGTGACAGTGGGCACCACAGGACTTGTACCCATCTACTACTCATACTCAAGCCTGCTGTTTTCAACAAATGATCTCTTGATGGCCAAGACAGAGGTTTTCCCCCAAAGGCACACTGTCATTACCAGATCAGTATGATTGCTGTCAGTTGGTTAATTATTACGTTAATTGCTCACTCCCTATACTTCCTCACCGATCCCTAATGTTCATAATACATATTCCCCATTCCCCTGCACCTCTTTGCATTTCTAAGTGGTAGATTGATTGGCAATATTACTATACACACACTACCTTACCAAAAGTTATTGGACACCTGAGCAAGAATCAAAAGTATTTTCATGTACATATGGTAATACTTAGTGGAGCTCCTTTGGTCCTAATGAAATTGGATACTCTCCACGGTATACTTTCTACTAACGTCTGATACACTTCAGCTGGTATTCCCCTCTATTCATCCTTCAAACATTTGGGGTTTTTCTCAAATAAAATGGATGCTGTTCATATTTCCTGACCTGGAGTTCTAGTTCACTCCAGTGATGTTCAATAAGGTTTAGGTCAGGACTAGAGATGAGTGAGCGTATTCGTCCGAGCTTGATGCTCGTTCGAGTATTAGGGTACTCGAGATGCTCGTTACTCGAGACGAGCACCACGCGGTGTTCGAGTCACTTCCATTTTCTTCCCAGAAAAGTTTGCGCCGTTTTCTGGCCAATAGAAACACAGGGAAGGCATTACAACTTCCTCCTGTGAAGTTCCAGCCCTATCCCACCCCCCTGCAGTGAGTGGCTGGGGAGATCAGGTGACACCCGAGTATCTAAACTGGGGCCGGCCGTGGCTCGCCACAGATGCACGCTGAGAGACATTAGGGAAAGTGCCGTCCTGCTGTAGCTGCTATAGGGAGAGTGTTAGGCTGTTATCTTCGTCTTCAAGAACCCCAAAGGTCCTTCTTAGGGCCACATCTGACCGTGTGCAGTACTGTTGAGGCTGCTTTTAGCAGTGTTGCACATTTTTTTTTTTGTATATCGGGCGTGCAGACCATAGCGTCCTCAGTCTGCAGTCATTTTACTGAGTATAGGGGCAGTACTGGTGAGGCAGGGACAGTGGTACAGGGAAAGAGATATACTGGCTACATAGGCAGTGGGCTTTTTCAAAAAAATTGGAAAAAAAAATCTTTGGGCTGCCTGTGACCGTGTTCAGTTTACTGCGTGTCTGCTGGGGGTAGTAGTCGCTCATTAATACCCAGCCTTGCGCATAATTTTTTCTGGCTGCACTGTGCTTTCAATAACCACAGTCATCCTCCAACAGGGAAATCCATATACAGGCTATATAGGCAGTGGGCTTTTTCCCAAAAATTGGAAAAAAATACTATATTTGGGCTGCCCGTGACCGTCTTCAGTTTACTGCGTGTCTGCTGGGGATAGTAGTCGCTCATTATTACCCAGCCAAGCCTGTGACCTGTACAGTTTACTGCGTGTCTGCTGGGGGTAGTAGTCGCTCATTATTACCCAGCTAAGCGTTACAGCAGGCTTGCGCATAATTGTTTCCTGGCCCTGCTGTGTCCGTTACATGATCGCCGTCATCCCGCCAGAGGGAAAGAGTATACATATACACGCTGCATACGGTGTCTGTCTGGTTTTTCACCTCACCATTTTAAAAAATTGAAGCAAAATACTTAAGGCCTACCACTGGCCTTTGGCCACTTGACTGGTTCTTCGCTGTGAATTCCAGTAGCTCAGTCATACGCACCTAGGTCTGACTACAGGCTTGCGCATAATTGTTTCCTGGCTCTGCTGTGTCCGTTACATGATCCCCCTATACTGTGCTCCCCCTATACTGCTGCTAGTGATATGTTACTGGGGCCTGTCTAGACTGCAACTACTACTGAAATGGAACTAATACTGTGCTCCCCCTATACTGCTGCTTCGGAATTGTTACTGGGGCCTGTCTTGACTGCTACTATTGCTGAAATGGGCGGTTGGGCAGCATGTTACCCAGGAGAAGTGGCAGTGGAGTGTCATGCAGGCAGTGATTGTGCTTTGTTGGAGGTAGTGTGGTGCTTAGCTAAGGTATCCATTGCTAATGAGGGCTTTTCAGAAGTAAAAATTGTTGGGGGGGGGGGGCACTCTTGCCGCTATTGTGGCTTAATAGTGGGACCTCGGAACTTGAGATGCAGCCCAACATGTAGCCCCTGGTCTGCCCTATCCATTTCTGTGTCGTTCCCATCACTTTCTTGAATTTCCCAGATTTTCACAAATGAAAACCTTAGCGGAGCATAGGTCCCATACAAAAGTGCTCGGGTCGCCCATTGACTTCAATGGGGTTCGTTACTCGAAACGAACCCTCGAGCATCGCGGGAAGTTCGACTCGAGTAACGAGCACCCGAGCATTTTGGTGCTCGCTCATCTCTAGTCAGGACCCTATGCTGGCCAGTCCAATTGTGAAACATCAATATCCTCAAACCAATGTTAAACAGCGCTGTGACCCCCTTGCTCCGACCCCTGTGCATCACTGAACTGACAGCATGCACCGATTAGCTGATTGGCTGGGTTTCCAAGCAGTAGACCCCAGACAATCAACTATTGATGATGTAGTCTAAGGATAGGTCATTAATAGTATTTGTGCCTGAAAACCCCATTTAACTGTTGACACAACACTCAAGCAAAAGGCATTCCCCAGGATCCTCCCCACCCAAGTATGTCCATCTGAATTGAAGAAGGAGTAGCATGATTCGGCACTCAATAGAACATTCTTCCATTGCTCAACTATTGAATAACGATGCTCCTTGCAGCAATGTAGACTGGTCGATGCATCTCCCTTAAGAGAACTTTAGAGGATGAATGGGGGGAAATACCAGCTGAAGTGTATCAGACGTTAGTAGAAAGTTTGCCATGGAGTGTATCTGATGCCATTAGAGCCGAAGGAAGCCGCCCTATGTAGCAACAGATAGAAATAAATACTACTTTTGAGTCTTGCTCAGGTGTCCAATTACTTCCAGCTATGATGAAACTCCTAGAATACTGTCTAATGATGCAGAGAGTTATAATTTCACCACAGGTTAGAGATCACTGATGTACAGCCTGTTGACAATTTGGGTGGTGATCTATCGATTATTCACAGCCATTCAGTGAATGACATCACTCAATGGCTGTGATTGGTTCATCGAGCGCCGGCTGTGATTGGCTGGCACTCAATCCAATCACAGAGCTTACTTGCTGATGGCAGGGAAATTCAAAGCCAAGCAGAGAGATGACCGTGGGGAGAATTACAGAGCAGCTAGCCGCACCGCCAGGGAGACCATCGCGCCGTGGAAACAGACACCGACTGGGAGGTGAGTGTTGCGTTTTTGTTTTTTTTACCTAGTGTAGCTAGTCTTATACTCGAGGCACCAAGTTTTGTGGTAAAATTAGGTGCCTTGGCTTATACTCGGGTCGGCTTATACCTGCGTATATACGGTAATTATGTCTCTTCCATTCTCCACATCTATTACAAACATCAATGAATAAAATAAATAGCCTGAAATGGATTAATCAGAATAGAAATGATTTCCCATAGATACAAACTGTATGAAACAAAATTAAACATGGCAACTCTTCTCATCATTGTAAAATGTTGTCTTATGTCAATTGTTAAGATAAAATGAGAACTTGAAAATTGCAATTTGGGAAAATGCACATAATTTTTTTATTGAGGAAAGTTTTCTGCTGCAAATGATTATGTTGATTAAACCAGAAGCTTCTCCGTTGTAATCAACAGAGCGGCAATCAGGGTTAAAGTGTACTTCACATGTCGGAAACAAACAAGTAACAAAGTTTTCTCGCTAAATTTATTTAAAGGACAAGTAAAGAAGAGTTATGGGACCTATAGAAAAGAGAGGCATAGACTATAGGCTAGAGGGCTGCAGAGGTAGCAGTCACACCCAGGCCCTGGTGCTTATGGCAGCCCAATAGCCCCTCTGCTGCATATGAAGCCACCAGCCTTGTTACCGATTTTTTTCACTGAGGCCCAGGAATTACGCCTCTGGCTTACACTTTATCTTCTAAGGCCGGGCTCATACGAACAAGTCAGATTCCACAAGCGGATTTCTGCAGCTGAAGACCTGCGAGACATCATGGAAACTAATTGTGAATTATCGCAGAAGATCGTGGATGAACAGAATACACAATTTTTTTGTCTCCCTCCTCTTCAGACGGCATTCCGGCTTTTCTATCTATTTTTCTATGAAGTAGTGAACATTTATGCTGCTTATATGCAATGTTAATTGCATATGAGCAACAGGACACTCGCATCCACTGACTTCAATGGAGGTAGTTTGCGCGGAATTTATGTTAAAATAGAGCATTCTGTGATTTTTCTTCAGCTCGTGGAATCCGCAATTCCTACCCGCCCGTCTGAGCGAACTGGCAAAAGTTTAAGCCTTTCAATGCCCGCGTATTACCGCTTATTGGTGATCGCAGAATCCGCAATTCAAATCCACCCGTGTGAGCCTGGCCAAAGAGGGTGATCCATCAGGCTGGGAGGAAGCCCTGGGGTTAAGCTGCTGCTCCTAAGGGCTCATGTTGTCCGTCATCAGGGTTATGAGCGGCCGGAGACCAAATGGAGTCCATATGCAGTCAGAAGGAGACACTGAATTTCTCCGGGCTCTTGCCTCCATCTTGCCCTGAGCCACTGCACGCAAGAATTCTCTTCCATTCTACATAATGCTTGAACAGCAAACAGCTCTTGAACTGAAGTACAGTAAAGTCTTTTACGAGTAATGCAAACAATCTCAGAGCCTTTACCGGAGATAAAAGCAGATCTGGGTACTGATGAAGGAGTATTGCTGAGAGGAGTGGAGTAAAATGCCTTAAGGTACACAAGAGCCCAGCAGTAATATACCAGGGAGTCTTCTGGTCCTTCAAGCAGCACGAGGGGGGCAAACAGTTTGGTCCTTTCCAGCGCAATGCAGAAAGTTCAGTGGCAAAATTATTCGTCTCACCAAGCTGCAGAGACACACTACTACTCATCACGCTCCCAGAACAGAACTGCAACATTCGACATTGCTGCTTGCCAGTTTCCACTTTCTTCATCTGAAAGACTTCTTCCTTTAAATAAATATACAGGTTTATAAACTTAAAGGGGTTGTCCCGCGCCGAAACGGGTTTTTTTTTTTTTCAACAGCCCCCCCGTTCGGCGAGAGACAAACCCGATGCAGGGACCTAAAAAAAAATCCGCACAGCGCTTACCTGAATCCCCGCGCTCCGGTGACTTCTTACTTACCGGTTGAAGATGGCCGCCGGGATCTTCTCCCTCGGTGGACCGCAGCTCTTCTGTGCGGTCCATTGCCGATTCCAGCCTCCTGATTGGCTGGAATCGGCACGTGACGGGGCGGAGCTACACAGAGCCGCTCTCCAGCACGAGCGGCCCCATTCAGAAAAGAAGAAGACCCGGACTGCGCAAGCGCGTCTAATCTGGCGATTAGATGCTGAAAATTAGACGGCACCATGGAGACGAGGACGCCAGCAACGGAACAGTTAAGTGAATAACTTCTAATAACTTCTGTATGGCTCATAATTAATGCACAATGTACATTACAAAGTGCATTAATATGGCCATACAGAAGTGTATAGACCCACTTGCTTTCGCGGGACAACCCCTTTAAAATAAAACATTAACACATAAAACAAGTTTCAAGTTACACAATTGCGGTGTCTGAGCGGAGGGGAGCCAATGTGGGGTACACCACAGGTAAACAAGATGGATGTCACGGGTGGCTCTGTGATCCCTCCTGACAATGGCAGTAAAGGGCCTGGCTCGGTAGCATCACGCCAGTACCTCTTTCTAAATGGACTCCAATGGTAGCCCAAGAAATAAATGATACGAGTCCTTTTAGCTTTGCTTGCAATTCGGAGGTATTCAGTTTACTTCAAATTTTTGTAACGTTCAAAAACAACATGTACACACTGGCGTACATATAGAGGTCGCTGAGGTCATGATACATACTGGCGTACATATAGGGGGCCTACTTTCCACACACTGGTTGACCGCAGTTACTTTCATTAAGCTCTCTGTGTGGGCCGGCAGCTTCTCCTGCACGCTGGCGCTTCCTCCCAAACCTCTGCTCAGACTCCTCCCCTCTGATGATCTCAGGAGAACCAGATAGGGGAGGAGTCTGAGCGGAGGTCCGGGAGGAAGCGCCAGCGTGCAGGAGAAGCTGCCAGCCCGCGCAGAGACCTTAGTGAAAGTAAGTGCGGTCAGTGAGTGGGAACGTCCTGTGTGATGGGGAGTGGGGGGAAGGAGAATGAGGGGCATCATGTGTGATGGGGAGTGGGGAAAACGAGGGGTGTCCTGTGTGATGGGGAGTCGGGGGGGAGGAAATAAGGGCAGTTCTGTGTGATGTGGAATGGGGGGAACAAGGGGTGTTCCGTGTGATGAAGAGTGTGGAAGGGAAACGAGGGGTGTTCTGTGTGATGGGGAGTGGGGGGGAACAAAGGGTGTTCTGTGTGATGGGGAGTGGAAGGACTAAGGGGTGTTCTGTGTGATGGGGAGTGGGGGGGGGGACAAGGGGTGTTCTATGTGATGAAGAGTGTGGAAGGGAAACGAGGGGTGTTCTGTGTGATGGGGAGTGGGGGGGAGCAAAGGGTGTTCTGTGTGATGGGGAGTGGGGGGAAACAAGGGGTATTCTGTGTGATGGGGAGTGGGGGGGGACAAGGGGTGTTCTGTATGATGGAAAGTGGGGGGGACAAGGGGTGTTCTGTGTGATGGAGAGTGGGGGGGGGGGCTAAGGGTGTTCTGTGTAATGGGGAGTGGGGGGGACAAGGGGTGTTCTGTGTAATGAAGAATGGGGGGGACAAGAGGAGTTCTGTGTAATGGGGAAAGGGGGGGAACAAGGAGTGTTCTGTGTGATGGGGAGTGGGGGGGACAAGGGGTTTTCTGTGTGATGGGGAGTGGAGGGGGGGACAAAGGGTGTTCTGTGTGATGGGAAGTGTGGGGGGACAAAGGGTGTTCTGTGTGATGGGGAGTGGGGGGGGGGACAAAGGGTGTTCTGTGTGATGGGGAGTGGGGGGGGGGCAATGGGTGTTCTGTATGATGGAAAGTGGGGGGACAAGGGGTGTTCTGTGTGATGGAGAGTGGGGGGGACTAAGGTTGTTCTGTGTAATGGGGAGTGGGGGGGACAAGGGGTGTTCAGTGTAATGGGGAATGTGGGGGACAAGAGGTGTTCTGTGTAATGGGGAATTGGGGGGAACAAGGGGTGTTCTGTGTGATGGGGAGTGGGGGGGGGGACAAGGGGTATTCTGTGTGATGGGGAGTGGGGGGGAAAAAGGGTGTTCTGTGTGATGGGAAGTGTGGGGGGGACAAAGGGTGTTCTGTGTGATGGATAGTGTGGGGGAGACAAAGGGTTTTCTGTGTGATGGGGAGGGAAACAAGGGGTTTTCTGTGTGATGGGGAGTGTGAGGGGGGGAAATGAGGGGTGTTCTGCGTGATGGGGAATGGGGTGGAACAAGGGGTGATCTGTGTGATGGCGAGTGGGTGGGAACAAGGAGTATTCTGTATGATGAGGAGTGGGGTGGAGAACAAGGGGTGTTCTGTGTTATTGGGTGTTGGGGAGAGAACAAGGGACGTCCTGTGGAGTGGGGAGAACGAGGGGTGATCTGTATGACGGGGAGTGGGGGGAGGACAACGAGGAGCGTTCAGTGAGATAGTATCATTGTAATCATGCCGACCCACAGAAAAATGTATAATGCCATTTATGCTGCATGATTAGTGCTGTAAAAAAAATGGCAGAATTGATGTGTTTTCTCTCCCAGCCCTCAAAAAAGTGAAAAAAAGTGTACATTTTATGTACACACAAAAGATACCAATAAAAACTACAGTTTGCCACACAGAAAAGAAGCCCCCATACTGCCATGTGGATGGAAAAATATAAAAGGTATCGCTTTTGAAAAGTGGAGATGTGAAACCCCCAAAAATTATTGCATCCTCATAGCGAAAATAAGCCGTGTCCTTAATGGGTTAAAGAGTAGAAGGAGGGAATTGTTAGCAGCGTGCCTCGGTTGGGAAACCATGTACTGTAGCTAAACATGTCTGTTCGGATTCTACAGAGACAAATGGTATCTGGAAAAAGCCATAATGGTGGTCTGGGCCGGCTAGAGATGAAAACTGAAAGTGGCTGTCACCAGCGATCACTGTAGGTAATTGCACAGTAATCACTATCGGTGGGCCGGCACCTGACTTCACTATTAGAGGTATACTAGAACTGAGCCCCTGTATTAGTGACTAAGGGCTCAATGCCACAGCCGTAAGCGTACATCACTGTGGGAGATCACCAGCATTTCACACATTTTCCAGCCATGCACGCTGCCGGCAGGGACCGCATATGGCTTTGTATGGCACTGCGCATGCACAGTGGGATTTTTTTTTTTATTCCCCGCTCTTTTTAGAGTGACAATACGTATGGAAACAATGTATTGCGTATTGGCAGCGTATCATATGCAGCCCATGAAAGTGTATAGGGCTCACGTTGCGTGGTACGCAGAGAAAGAGAGCATGCTGGGATTTATTTCTCTTGCATATCTACATGCAGTCCATTGACTTTCATTGACGCATAATACGTGGTGAAAACCTGGTTATATGTTACATGTTATAAAAGTTAGCTTATGTTGTCTCTATTGTATATATTGTTATTATGCTGTCTCCAATGTATGTACCTATATATTATATATAACTTTTTTCTTTCTTGGGGAAGCAAAGCATGCCTTGAGGCTTGTGATCTGGATGTTTTAAAACTCTGCCAAAACCCCTGATTACTGATGATCCATTGATGAGTCTTTTAAAAAAACAGTAATGTAGCTAAGGTCTTATCAGACGACCGTATATCGGCTGTTTTTCACGCCCAGCCGATATACTGTGTACCTCTGTGCAGGCAGAGGGGGCGGCCCCCTCTCCGCCCCTCAGCACTATTTACAATGGGAATGGTGGGGCGGAGCTAAGTTCCAGGATTTAGCTCTGCCCCGTCCTGCCCCCTCCCATTGCAAATAGTGGCAGGGGGCGGGAGCTCAATGCCCTGCTCCCGACTCTTCCAGCCTCCTCCCCCTGCACAGAGGGACACCGTATATCAGCTGGGTGTGAAAACCCAGCCGATATACGGTCATCTAAAGTCGCCCTAAAAGTGATGTATAAGAAGTAGCTGTGAAAAGGAGTGGGGGTTGGAGGGGTCTGGAAGGGGACCCCAAGCTAAACTTTTGCACCTGGGCCCATGAGCCTCTAGCTACGCCCCTGCATGTACAGTTCATTTGAAATGCAGAGGTATTGTTTTGCATTGACAATAACGTTGTTCAAGTTCCAGCTTCACACAATACAGTTTGAAACTTCAGTGCTGTCTCTTTCTATTTCTTTGCATTTAAAGGTTGCTTGGTAAGAATTCCCACAGTCCTAGTTATCTGAGGGTTCTTGTCCAAAGGGTTCCTAAGCAGTTGATGAAGTTATTTTAGAGATGGGCCTCTGTCACTTTCCCTGGTGTTACTTTTACAGGGGCTTGTGCAACTCACTGTTGTGTAGATGGGTCCCGCTCTCTCTCCTCCACACTGCGCTTGATTTAGGGGATGGAAACTCTTGCTTTCCCCTCCAGGTAATGTTAATACTCTGCAGCACTGCTGTACACCTCCTCTCAAATCCCCCTCCTCCGACAACCTCCTCACTACTCCCTCTAACTCCGCCTTCACTTCCTGTCTTAACTCCCGCACTTTCTCTCCAAACCCCTCCTTACATCCTGCCTCGCCCTGCTCATTTTCCTACTCTTGAATCTCACCCTTCCCCCTCTACCAATCAGGAATAGAATGACAAGCAGCCAATCAGCAGCAAGCTGTTTGTTGGGCAGATAGCTTACGCCTGTGAAGAAAGGCGAAAGACAGGGCTTTTCTCACGTATGACACTTTCTATGTCTCCGCAGGAGCACATAGCCAGGTGCTTCAGGACTGGTGCCTGTGTGGCTACCCTGGAGAACCCCCGGGCCACTACACAATAAAAGTGGGTATACGCCATTACATAAGTCTCTCTGGTATTATGGACTTGTTACAATACACTTGTCTGAAACCAGCCTTAGGCCACTATCAATCAGCAGTACTTTGTATCAAGTGAGAACAGATTTCCTCAGTAAGGGGATGAAGATGACTTAGTATATGGCCCCCATTAAGGTCAACCAGAAAAAGAGCGAATACAGATCACGACCCCCAATGTAGTAAGAGGCACGCCTCTTTTTAATCTTTTAACCCTTTCCAATCCAATTTGTATCCTTGTTTCCTAGGGGGCTTACTCTTTTTCTGCTGTTATACAACGGCGCTATCTGCTGGCTAAAGCCAGTACTGCATGAGGTGACCCGTTGGATAGGCTTCGACAGCAGAGAGGCTGGCAATATACAGTAAGAGAACCCTGATGGACGCCTTTCAACATCAGAGCTGCCCAGCCTTAAATCATAATGTCTTTAGATGTCAGACAGTGGATTGGAAAGGGTTAGTAGCAGCTGGGTAAGCCCATGGGTGTTGTATATAGCACAGTACTGATATACGATATACTGTATCTATGAGCGTGCAGGCGCTGGGGGACAACCGCTGTGTAACTACAACCCCCAGAACATGCTGACAGACGGTGACTGACATATTCAGCTAAATGAAGGATTGGCTCTAAAAAAAAATCACTGTTTTTGTTGCAGAACTCAAATATTTTCTCGTTTTCATGACACACAGATGGAGTTAGCACAAGAACAGATGAATTGGGGGCCTCGATTCTTTTTGGCTCTGAATTCATGTTCAGTAAACAGAGATGCTAATTAACTGATGTTTCAGGAAAATCTATTTGTTAAGATAAAGAAGTGCAAAATTGAAAAAAAATATTAATTTCTCCATATTTACCAAAGAGAATCTTAATTTATATACATGAGACTGGTAACCTAAATAGATTTGTCGCTATAGCGTACTAAGCTGCACCTTTTACAGCAAGCATACTATAGAGATGGGAACAGGATACTTCAAACATAAAAGGCACAGAAAGTATTACATCATTTGGCTATTAGCAGCTACCACAAAATCCAGCGGACTTATATTGTGCTCCCCAAGAATAAGACCTACTCCTAAAATAAGCCCTATTCTGCTTTTGTTTTTTTCTGGGGGGGGGGGGGGGGTAGCTTGAAATATAAGCCTTACCCTAAAAAAAAGCCCTAACTATACTATACGAAAAAAGCAATACTTACCTAGCAGGCGCCGTCCAAGTCCCTCCCGCTGGTCTCCGCAGTTTCGGCAGGCTTCCGTGCATTTAGTAGCGCCGACAGATCATTGCTTGCTGGTAATGGGGTTTGAAAACCCCGCTTCCAGCAAGCGATCGCTCTCATTTGTTCTCGAGCACCTCAAATAAATGATGATTTTTTTTTACATAGTAAAGGGGGAAAGGTGGGGTTTTAAGGTTTTTTTTTTTTTAATTTTTATATTCTATCTTTAATTTTTTTGTCCCACTAGGCGACTTGAATTCCAACATCTTTTATCATCCTATAATACACTGCTATACTTCATAGGCCACCGTACTTGTTAGATCCACGAGTAGTCAGCCTTGTACATGCCTCGGTTGCATTGAATGCGGCATAAAAAGGGTTACATAGTGGGGATCGGAGGTTTTCTCGATCTTTGCTGTTTGAGCTAGTGCCAGACTGTTATCTAATAGCCAAGTACTTGCTCCCCCTGTCTCAGGAGACCCATGCCAAGCTTTTGAAGCAGTGCCATCAAAAGGTGATTGCATCAAAATAAAGCCCTTTAACGGCTGCTGTAAAAAAGGCGTATGGGCCATTGTTAAGGGGTTAAAGGCCTATACACAGGATAGGTCATCAATGGTAGATTGGAGGGAGTCCATGGCTTGGGACCCCCACTGATCAGCTGTTTACAGGGCTAGCACGCTCGTGCATTGAGTTGATTTCTGCAGGAAGCTGATAGCTCTGTTCCAACTGCAGTGGCCAAGCTTGGTATTACAGGTAAATTTCCCATTGAAATGAATGGAAACTTGGCCTGCAATACCAAGCCTGGCCACTGCAGTGGGAATGGAGTTGTCTGCTTCTTGCAGAAATCAGCTCAGTCATGAGCACTGTGGCCTGGCAAACAGCTGATAGGTGGGGGTCCTAGATGGTGAATTGTTACTAATCTACTATTGATGGCCTATAGTGAGTATAGGCAATCAGTAGTTCATAACAGGACAGCCCTTTTAATAAACATTATTCCTGCTACCCCATGGGAAAATAAATAATATCTGTGGTATCTTGTGATCATTTGCTTTACTTGGTTGAAGCCGTAAGTGATCAGCTTGCTATCAGTCAACTAGTTCAGCATCCTGTTCCTGCTCCACTTCTTACATAAGTTTAGATACATATAGTGCATTGGGTGTGCAAATGTACTCAAGAATAGAGCATGTTGTGTATTTTTTCCCCCAATGGAAATGCTTGCACAAAAATGCTTAATGTGAGGGAACCCATTGAAATCAATGGGTTCTATTGCCAGTGGTTTGCGCAAATAATTTTAACACATAAAATTGCCTGTGTGAAGGAGCCCTAAGCCTAATAAAGTCTAGCTGACTTCTTTTCCTGTAAGTTTTATACCCACCCTTGCATATTTGCGCCCCTCCATGTGGCATGTGGCGTGGTTCCTAGGAGCAGCTAGGGCCCAGGTCCGAAATCCGTTGGGCCGACCTTTATCAGGGCGATGTCCCCACTCTGGTAGGGCCATGTCATCCTCTCTGTAGCACAGGGTCAGTTGTCTGAAACCCGGGTCCATCCTTTGGTCACGATCGTGTGGGCCCTGTCTTTATTAGCCCACAGGATCGTAACATGCTTCATTGTCTCTAACCATTGACTCATCAATTTGCATTACAAATTCTGTGTTCTTTAACACATCCAAAAGTGTTTCTTCCACATCAGCAGCCATCTCATCAATTCTTCTTGAAACTGTGTCATTACTCAAAGGAATCGATTTCCCCATGGCACACACATCAGGCCCGAGCATAGTACCGACAAGTACCGAATAGTTCTCTTTAACTCCGGGTAACACAAGTGTTTCCACAATAGTATGTGATTTGCCACATTGCGCTATTAATAAAGAGGCTTTATAGGAAGCAAGGAAGCCTTTGTCAGCATTGAGAGCAAATTTTCCAAATAGCTTTCCTACAGTGCTGCAGTTCTCAAACTTTGACTTTAAACCTTGGAAAAAGGAAAGCGGCTTACCCACTGTGGCTGAATAAATTTTTGCAAGTTGATCACTTGGTCTTGAAGGCTTCATAGCTTCATTTAAAAATGCCTTTTTATAAACGAGGCACAAGGGAAGCTGTCCATTTGTAGGAGAAGGGATGAGTCTGCATTTCCTCTTCTTAGCCATTTTTATAAAGTATGCTTCAATAATGCACTGCTTATGTTTCTCTATCATATAATGATGTATAACTTTTATATCTCCATGAGGGCTTTTACCCACTAGCGATATTTTTCCCTGCGATGCGAGAGCCATGATTATGAAACCAATGATTTTCAATGGTTTCATACTCATTTGCGATTTTTCACTCCAGCTTTGCATCACAAAGAAGAAATCTGCGATATCGCTCAGTGCTTTCAATGGGGCCAGCGGCAGCAGCACTAGCCCCATTGAACACATACAGAGTATATCACGGACTTCTGCCACAACTGTGACAGAAGTCCAGGATGCTATCCCATTGCTTTCAATAGGGTCTACGCTGCTGCTCCCGGCCCCATTGAAAGCAGTTGGTTGTAGGCAACCCCCGCAGCATGATTTTCGGGGAAGGGCTTGAAATATAAGCCCTTACCTGAAAATCATCCCCAGCTGGGGAAAAAAAAAAAAATAATATATATATATATATATATATATACTCACCTCTCCGTCACTCAGGCACGTCCTCCGGCTGGCTCCCCTGCACTGCTGTGAAGCTTTTTCAACAGGCGGGGATTTAAAAAGCAGCGCTGACCCCATTGAAAACAATAGAATAGCATCCTGGATTTCTGTCACAGCTATGGCAGAAGTCGGCGATATACTCCCTATGCTTTCAATCGGGCTGGCATTGCCACTGCCGACCCCATTGAAAGCATTTTGCGATATTGCAGCGTTTTCTTTGCGCTACGAGACAAGTGTTTTCACTCGCTCTCGCAGTGCAAGAAAAAAAAACGCTAGTGGGTAAAAGCCCTGACTCTTCTACAGATCAATCACACTGGATAACCTTAAAGGGGTTGTCCCGCGCCAAAACGTTTTTGTTTTTTTTTCAATAGCCTCCCCGTTCGGTGCGAGACAAACCCGATGCAGGGGTTTAAAAAAAAAAAACGGATAGTACTTACCCGAATCCCCGCGCTCCGGTGACTTCTTACTTACCTTGCGAAGATGGCCGCCGGGATCTTCACCCACGGTGGACCGCAGGTCTTCTCCCATGGTGCACCGTGGGCTCTGTGCGTTCCATTGCCGATTCCAGCCTCCTGATTGGCTGGAATCGGCACACGTGACGGGGCGGAGCTACGAGGAGCAGCTCTCCGGCACGAGCGGCCCCATTCAGAAGGGAGAAGACCGGACTGCGCAAGCGCGTCTAATCGGGCGATTAGACGCTGAAATTAGACGGCTCCATGGAGACGAGGATGCTAGCAACGGAACAGGTAAGTGAATAACTTCTGTATGGCTCATAATTAATGCACGATGTACATTACAAAGTGCATTAATATGGCCATACAGAAGTGTATACCCCCACTTGCTTTCGCGGGACAATCCCTTTAAGAACAATCTTACTCCCTGTATTCCATAATGCAGCTGATTGGCTGGAACTTTCAATTGTGTTGGTCTCTGGGAGTTGCAGTTTATATCAGTGTTCTTAAAAGACACTTGGCATCCACTAAGACTACAACTCCCAGAGACCCACACAAGGGAAAGTTTGAAGTGGTTTCAGCCAATCAGCGGCATTATGGAATACAGCGGGTTAGGTTGTGCTGTAGGTTATCCAGTGTTATGAAGTGTGATTGATCTGTAGCGGAGTCATGGAGTTATAAAAGTCATACAATATATGATAGAGGGGTGCAGGCTGCACACAACTCCCATTACATGTAAGTCATTTATATGGAAATAATTGCCTCAGTTTTTGTCGGTTTCGGATTTCACCGATTGTTTTTGGACGGATTATTGATGAAAACTGAGATATCACTACTAACTTTTAGAAAAATGTAGTTACTAGACAAAAAAAAATCAACAAAGCAAACAGAGAACGCCGCCGCCCCCTTTATGTTCCAACGCCCTCCTACTGCCTCCTTATGTTCCTACACCATCCTGCCACCCCTTTTCGTTCCACCCCTCATTTGAGAAGTAAAAACGCCCTCCACGGGCAATAATGCCCACGTTGAGCACCACTGACCTAGACTATGGCACCACTGACCTAGACTATGGACACCATAACTTAGTTCACGGTGCTTAGAGTTGATGACAGATTGCCTTTAATGAATGTCTCCCACATGTATATCCATCTTCACGGTTTTAATCTCTTTTTTACCCCATATGCACTTCTGTATTCATCAGAACATTTTCTTAGCGCATAATGAATTTTAATAGCAATAACTGAATTCAATCAGACAGAAAATCAAGGAAAATATAATTAATAAAGCAAATTTACACAAGGATGAATTCCAATAGTCAATCTTCTGAAATAACATTATGTTATTGCATCTATTTACATATACTAATTACCTAACACAAGCATTGCACTCTGTGCCCATCCACATAGGACAGGGGAAGCATTGTGCGCACTGTTTGTTTCATTTGTTGTTGGGTACAGAACAAAATGTGGTTCAACAGAGTCAATACTGCGTTCTTAAGATAAAGCAAGTAATTAGGAGAGCGACATGTTTCTTGACACTTGAAAATGTGCAAATAATTTATTGTTTGCTATTGAAATTTTTTTGGATAAATAAGCAGCTATGAGGACATAGAAGGGAGTTTACTAATTAAAGTTACATTTTGTAACACAAATAACCCATATAAAAACACTAGATGCTCTATGCACAATAACAATCATTTCCAATACCCCAAGAAGGGATATCTGATATGTAGGGTAGACTGCAGTATACAGTATGAAACTTTACATAGTGAAGATAAAAATGAGGATGCTTTCAGGGGCTGCTTGACACCATCACAATAATCACAAACAGGCTTGATGTCGTCTCATTTACATGACTCAAGTCCTTTTTCCACTTTCTTGCTAACATTGCAGAACCCGTGGAGTGCAAATTATCATAACTAGAGATGAGCGAGCGTACTCGGAAAAGCACTACTCGCTCGAGTAATTTGCTTTATCCGAGTATCGCTGTGCTCGTCCCTGAAGATTCGGGTGCCGGCACGGAGAGGGGAGCTGCAGGGGAGAGCGCGGAGGAACAGCGGTAAGATCTTTCTCTCCTTCTCTCCCGCCCGCTCTCCCCTGCTCCCCGCTGCGACTCACCTGTCAGCCGCAGCGGCACCTGAATCTTCAGACCCGAGCACAGCGATACTCGGATAAAGCACATTACTCGAGCGAGTAGTGCTTTTCCGAGTACGCTCACTCATCTCTAATCATAACCCATTAAAATGTGAACCATATCAACCTTTAAAAGGCAATCCACTGATTGCCTTTTAAACCCCCACTGATCAGATTTTTATCATCTATCTTGTGGATAGCTGATCAAAGTTATTTTTGGTAGCATGATCCCTTTAAAGAACTGTTGGCTCTCCTGACATGTCGGATTTACTAAATACCTTTAGAAAATAATTCTACAGCATCTATTCTTCTGCATAGTGCTGTTCCTCCTTTATTCCTTCTGGAAATGTATGAATAAATTGTCAGCTGGGCATTACTATTCTGGCGCATATCAGCACGGAGTCTGACACTGTCAGCCCATCCCATTGTCAAGGAGAGTAGTAATGCCCAATTTTCAATTTATTTATGTATTTCCAGGATGGACAACAGAGCAACAAACCAACTCAGAGTTCTAAGAAAAGATGCTGTAGACTCGTTATATTATGGGAAAACAAGTGTTTACTAATACAGACATGTCAGGAGAGGTGACAGCTCCTCCATACATACCAACCTGCTGTACCCTGGAGTGAGGTGGCAAATATGTGTCATATTGTAGAATTCTGCAGCTTGTTATAATTGGCCTCCTATAAGAGGGTCTGTAGTGTAGATTTCTATGACAATCGGACTTGTGCTTTCAATATCTAAATGCTCTGCACTGTAGAATACATGAATTATAATCTGGCGCTGTCTATTTTGGAATCCTATTTGGCCTGATTCCTCTCTCGCGCTGTTCACATGCGGAAGGACAGTATGTAACTGCTTCCATGTATTTTTTATACTTTCTCCAAGGCAACCACACTTCTCTGCGGCCCGAGGTAGGCAGCTTTCCATAATCAGCAGCTTCGGGGTAATTAGATCCCAAGTGACTTTTAGAGAGTCCAGTGGGATTTTCTTCCTCATTCTGTACTGCAAACATATTTTAATGTAGCCCCAAAAAAGACTGTAGTAGCCACATTTTGATGGAATTGTCAATCTGACATTATGTATGATGACCCCCACCTGCGCATTCCTGTAACAAGGTCACATTCAGAAAGCCGTAGTAATTTGACCCATGAAGGATACCCTGGCACTGTATGAGAGAAGGACATTTTTTACAGTCACTATACTTGGTGAAGTGTGTATGTGTATGTATATATATATATATATATATATATATATATATATATATATATATATATCTTCATTGCAATTGTCTACTTATCAGTGTTTATATGCTTTTTTTGACCTTTGGATTGATCTTGTCTATTTCTTTTTTTGCTTACCTTTTAAACGGATGTACCATAGATGGGTGCAGCCAAGCATAGGGCTCACAGTCCAGCCATATACCAAATCACCGTGCATTCTTACTGCAAATTGCGGTGGTTTTCAAATTGACTGTTAATGACCGTATAATGGTCGCCTGAACAGCAATTGCAAAACATGACGGCCGCTATCAATTTGATAATGGCGCTGCTTTATGGTGAAACCACTTGCTGATGTGGCGACTCTATGTGGTCGAACCTTATGGGAGCAATCCATTGCAATTGACGTTCGATACGCTGGACTTAAATCTGAAGTCCACTGGAGGAAGGTGCGCCAAATGTTTTAAGAGACTCAAGCCTGTTAGTACATTCGGTGCGTCTTGGGCCGTCTGTGTCCCACAGTCTGAAATCTGCACTAGCTATGAGCTTCAGGGTGCGGGCAGACGAGCGTAGGCGTATTTACGTTCGCACGAGCGCAACGTATAATCGCCTGAGCGATCGTTTTTCACCGATCACGACCAGAGCTAGAAAGCGTATTTTCGTTTGTTCCTACTTTGCAAACGGTCTTTTCGGCGATCGAATATGCGTTGGCGCGTATTTCGGTCGCATATGTTCCGTTTTTTTTCGAATTGCCGTTTTTACGCGCCGTAAAATCGCCCATGTGAACGAATACATTCGAAACCATTGCCTCAGATGGTCACGTATATACGTTTGGTCGCAAAAACGCGCCGTTTATGCGCTCGTCTGCCCGCACCCTCAAGTAGACTTCCATTAGGCCCCCTTCATGCATTTGCACACCTCAGGGCAACTTTTCTGCGCACTTAATAATGCTTTCTTGTGCGTGCACCATGGTATTTATCTGTACCTTTTGCGCACACAAGGCATGTTCATTTATGCACAGTAAACAGAGGCACCTATTTAAATGGCTAATTTGTCTCATAAGTTCCAGATGTGTTCTTTGTCTTGCACAATTCCGCAGTGTTTCACGCATTTCCTAATCTATTGAGCGTACATTTGCACATCCCGATTGACTATCCCCCTTGGTGCACAAATGTAGAGCATGCTGCCTTTTTTAAAATATGGAAATGTGAATAAATCCACCGAGATCAACGGGTTCTATTCTCTGCATATTGTGCACATACATTTTACATTTTTTTAGGTTTTTACACTTTTTTGCAATAAAACCCCCTTTTTTTGGAAATCTTTTTTTTTTCTCTATAGCTGCATTCAAAGTCATGTAACTTTTTTATTTTTCTATGTACGGAGCTCTTTAAGGGCTTATTTTTTGCGAGACGAGCTGTAGTTTTTATTGGTACCATTTTGGGAAATGTACGGCTTTTTTGATCACTTTTATTGCATTTTTTGTGAGGCAAAATGCTAAAAATTAGCATTTTGCCTCTGTTTTTTAGCGGTTTTTTTTACGCTTTTTGTCATACAAAATAAAAAGCGTGTTCAACTTTTTGTACACGTCGTTACGGACGCGTCAATACCCAATATGTGGGGTTTTAGTTTTTTTTCCCTTTTTTTATGCTAATATTAGAAAAAGCATAAAAAAGGGGTTTTTTACATTTTTTTTTTTACATTTTTCTTTTTTTTACACTTTTCTTTTTTTTTTTTAATACTATTTGAGTCCCTCTGAGGGACTTACATCACTGTGCCTATGATCGCTGTCATAAGGCATGGCAAAGCTACTGCTCTGCCATGCCTTATCGCTTGTACAGCGATTATAGGCACAGGCAATACAGGACGCCAGTGTCTGGCGTCCTGTTGCCATGGTGACAGGCCGGGCTCTCGCGATAACATCGCGAGTTCCGGCCGGAGACACACAGGGATCGCGATCCCTCTGTGAACTCTTTCCCTGCCGCAATCTACTTAGATCGCGGCAGGGAAGGGGTTAACAGCGGCGGGCGCATCTCCGATGTCCCCCCGCTGTTGGAGCGGGACGCCAGCTGTGACTGACAGCCGGCTCCCGCTGCGGGATAGCGCGGGATCTTATGTGATCCCGTGCTATCTCCAGGACGTACCAGGTACGTCATGTTGCGGGAAGTATCCCGCTACCATGACGTACCAGGTACGTCCAGGAGCGGGAAGGGGTTAAAGAGACTTTTAGACACTACAAGAACTATGATTATCTAAATTCACTTCAGCTGATGCACGCAGGGAGTCTAAGGTGTTGATGTCATTGAACTGTCCCCAAGATGTCTCTGTCTTAACCCTTTACAATCCAATTTTGGATTCAGGTTTTCCTAGAGGGTTTTGTCTTTCTGCCATTATACAATGGCGCGATCTGCTGGCTAGAGCCAATACTGCGGTATTGGACATGTTGGAGAGGCCCACAAATGGTCAGTAATCTAGGGTAAGAATACCCTGCCGGACATCTTCCGACATTGGAAGCTGTACAGCCTTCAATCAGAATGTCTTTAGATGTCAGACAGTGGATTGGAAAGGGTTAAGGCTTAAACAGAGGAAGGTCTGCGTAAAAACATTCGCTGCAATGGAGCGTATTTGTACATGAACTAGTTTTAGAGATGGCAATACTCTGTCTGATATGCGCATCTGGAATAGAATGGCAATTTAAAGCCTAGTAAGAGCCAGCTGTCTTTTTTTCCACGATCTATTTTATCTTGCATGCAGGATTTGTGCGCGAGAAACACGGTTGTGAGAACGAATCCCTTAAGGGTGTGAATTTCATGTGCAAAAACCCTCCTCAAACACGTTTGTCTGTTGAAGCCCTTTGGGGCCTGATATACTGTAGATCAGTGTAGTACGAGTCCATAATACAGTGCTCATTGGGTCTATATTGTTCCTCTGTAAGGGGGTTGCTGTGCATACATTTATGGTTCTTTCTTTGGCTGTGAAGTAACAAGCTATATGTGACCATGTTATAGTGAGTTATGTGCAAGTATAGTCTGCCCTCTAGTGGTAAAAACAAGTGCTATTTTCTTGTAACTGATATGTGATGCTGATTGGCTGTCGCTGGACACCCATTGTTATAGGGTCGCTGTTATTTCACGCAATAAACATAATATCCTGGTTGCCCTGGAGAAAATCTATGTCAGCATGGTGCCAGCTCTATGACTGTCCCTATTATGCAAGATTCAGGTCTGAGACACAGGAGGTGGTGCCACCAGTCCTTGATAGGCCTTTGCTGAAAGATTTCTCTATATTGCCTCTGCTGCCCTGCTAGGTCTAGCAGACGAAGGCGTCGTCCTACTTTCTGAGTCTGCTTCTGTTTTTTCAAGCACCCCCAGGGTTACTGTATCTGGTTTCTCCACCCAGCTGTTGGTGATATGCAATCGTCCTCCTATTTAACCTCTCCAGACCTTTCCCAGGATGCCTTGGTGTTGTTGTTCATTTCCTTGCATGACTGCATGTGAGCTGCTGCTGCAGCTATCCTGTCTGTATCCAGCTTTCAGTGTGTTTTTGCTGCTGGTTTCTTGTTTACTGTATATTCCCTGTGTCTGTTGTCTCTGTATAGAAACAGCAATGGTTAACAGCAGCAAAAAAGGCACAACAGCCTATGGCAGTGATGGCGAATCTTTTAGAGACCGAGTGCCAAAAATGCAACACAAAACCCACATATTTACCGCAAAGTGCCAACACGTCAGGGGGCGGGGCTTATCACGACATATGATTTTACCCCCATCATTCTAAACAGGGCAGGGCTGTTTCAAAATAGACAGGGTGCAGTTTTTGACAGTTTTTTGGATGTGGAAATGCTGCAGAATGTCCTCAGTGGAAATTTCTGGGGAAAATTCTGCAGCATTTCCGCATCCAAAATGCAGTCAAAATCTGCACCCTGTCTATTTTGAAACAGCCCTGCCTATTTCCACCACATGTAAACATACTCTAGCACTAATAGTGACCCCCACCACTGACCCCAACAATGATAGCGACCCCCACCCCAGCAATAATAATGACCCCCACCCTAGCGGCCTCCAGCGTAATAGCGACGGCCTCCAGTGTAATAGCGACACCCCCCAGCGTAATAGTGACACCCCCAGCGTAATAGCAACACCCCCCCAGCGGCCCCTAGCGTAATAGCGACACCCCGCAGCGGCCCCCAGCATAATAGCGACATCCCACAGTGGCCTACAGTGTAATAGTGACATCCCATAGTGGCCCCCAGCGTAATAGCGACACCCGGCAGCGGACCCCAGCGTAATAGTGACACCCCACAGCGGCCCACAGCATAATAGTGACATCCCAGAGCGGCCCATAGCATAATAGTAACATCCCACAGCGGCCCACAACATAGTAGTGACATCCCACAGCGGGCCCCAGTGTAATAGCGACACCCCGCAGCGGCCCCCAGCATAATAGCGACATCCCACAGTGGCCTACAGTGTAATAGTGACATCCCATAGTGGCCCCCAGCGTAATAGCGACACCCGGCAGCGGACCCCAGCGTAATAGTGACACCCCACAGCGGCCCACAGCATAATAGTGACATCCCAGAGCGGCCCATAGCATAATAGTAACATCCCACAGCGGCCCACAACATAGTAGTGACATCCCACAGCGGGCCCCAGTGTAATAGCGACATCCCACAGCGGCCCCCAGCGTAATAGTGACATCCCATAGTTTCCCCCAGTGCAATAGTGACATCCCATAGCAGCCTCTCCTCCCCCACTCACTCACCTCAGTTGTGCTGCGCTCTCCAACTGCGCATCTGCCGCTGCAGCTCCCAGGGTCGGCGCTGTCCTCTGTCCCGGCGCTCCCTGCCTCGCCGCTGTCCTCTATGCCGGGGCCACTGGCTAGGCTCTGCACTGCCTGTGTCAGCGCTCCCAGCTTCGGGCCAGCAACTCTCGGGCTCGCCGCTGTTCACCGCCCCCAGCCAATCAGAAGCTGGGGGCGTGAACCAGTTATCTGACAGGTGTATTATGTCACCACCCCTTACTTCCGGTGGTGACATAATACACCAATGCCGTCTGATCCCGGCTGCACACTGACGTCACAGTGTGTGGCGGGATCAGCGCTGCTAGCAAAGCAGCTGAGTAAATGCCGGCAGGGGATCTGCAGCCCCTGCCAGTATTCACAAGTGGTGGCGGCCAATGGTGGCGCATGCCAGTAGGGAGGGCTTTGCGTGCCGCCTCTGGCACGCGTGCCATAGGTTCACCACCACTGGTCTATGGTGTCCACTGCCCTCCAGGGCAAGGAGAAAAAAATGCAAAGCCAATAAGGATGGGTCCGGATCTTGACCCAAATCATATCACGCACAAGTATGAGTCATTGGCAGCATACGATGTAGATATTATCAAATTTTTATTCCTCTATTGCTTAAAATAGCTGGCGACGTTTCGACCAAAGCAAAATAGGTCTTTATCAAGCTCAGCTCATAGACAAACATGACACATATAAATACAAAAAGCACAAATCATCATAATCATTGACAGCTGAACGACACAATGCAATTGCTTCAGGTATTCAGCTGTATGCAATAGTAATCAGAACAAACAAACAATCACAAAGAATGGCCATATGCTTACTGACTCAGGAGGGCAGATGTCTGCATCCCCTCAGCATGCAGGTAGCAAACTGCCAAATGAGGGAGCTAATTACACCTGTGAGGGACACCAATGAGACAGCCACTCACACAACCTCTTAATATAGAGGGGGGTAGCTGCTTGGTGTATACTCCCACACAGAGTAGATACAAAGTGCCAGACCATTCTGATACATGTAGTTCACCATGCAGACCAGCAACCTATTAATGACGCTATAATAGTTAGGCGGGGTGCCCTTCACCTCAATAAGTGAACTGGACGAATAATCATCATCATCATGCAAGTACTTGGATAAAAATGGAGTAATTAACCAGACCCAGCATGGGTTTGTTACAAACAAGTCATTCCAGACAATTCTAATTTCCTTCTATGACAGAATCACTGACTGGGTTGATCAGGAACATGCGGTGGATATAGTTTATCTTGACATTAGTAAAGCATTTATCTCATTCCATACTTATTGAAAAAAATGACGAAATAAGGAATTGACAAGGCAACTGTTAGGTGGATTCACAACTGGATGAGTGATTGTATGCAAAGAGTGGTCATAAATGGCTGCACATCCAAGTGGAAGAATGTATCAAGTGGGGTACCATAAGGCTCTGCCCTAGGCCCAATGTTGTTCAACATTTTTATAAATGATCTTGAGGAGAGAATTGAGGGGAAACTGATCAAATTTGACGACACAAAGCTAGGAGGAATAGCTAACACTAGAGAAGAGAGAGAGGATTCTAAAAGATCTAGAAAAGCTTGAACAGTGGCAGCGACTAACAGAATGGTACTTATCAAGGAGAAATGCAAAGTCCTACATCTGGGTAAGAAAAATGGAAAAAGCACATACAGAATGGGAGGAATTGGGCTAAGCAGCAGCACATGTGAAAAAGACTTGGGTATACCAATAGATCATAGACTGAACATGAGTCAGCAATGTGATGCAGCAGCCAAAAAGGCAAACACAATTCTGGGATGTATTAGGAGAAGCATAGCGTCTAGATCACATGAGGTAATTATTCTCCTCTACTCTTCCTTAGTCAGACGTCATCTGGAATACTGTGTCCAGTTCTGGGCACCCCGATTTAAAAAAGACATAGACAAACTGAAGCAAGTTTAGCGAAGAGCTACCAGGATTGTGTGCGGTCTGCAAATAATGTCCTATGATAAACAGTTAAAGTATCTGGGAATGTTTAGCTTGCAAAATAAAACTGAGAGGAGACTTAATAGCTGTCTACAAATATCTGAAGGGCTGTCACAATGCAGAGGGATCAGCCCTATTCTCATTTGCACAAGGAAAGACTAGAAGCAATGGGATGAAACTGAAAGGGAGGAGACACAGATTAGATATTAGAAAAAAACTTTCTGACAATGAGGGTAATCACTGAGTGGAACAGGTTACCACGGGAGGTGGTGAGTTCTCCTTCAATAGAAATGTTCAAACAAAGGATGGACAAATATCTGTCTGGGATGATTTAGTGAATCCTGCACTGAGCAGGGGGTTGGACCAGATGCCCCTGGAGGTCCCTTCCAACTCTACCATTCTATGATTCTAAATTAATTGATCTTCCCCACAAAATTGCGCCATTCAGTGCGCAATTTCGTGCAGATGGGGTGTGCCTTTGCATGCCCCCATAGACTCCTATTGAGCCTTGGATGTGCAAAAATAGAGCATGTCGTGTATTTTTTCAGCAATGAAAATTTGCGCGCAAAAGCGCTCCATGTATGGGTACCCAGTGAAACCAATGCGTTCTTTTGGATGCAGTTTGCATGAGTGATTTTGCAAGTGCAAAATTACTTATATGAAGGAGCCCATAACTGCATATTTGCACAGCAAAACAATGAGCCCTTACACATATGTTGTTGTGCATGCAGCATATTTACACGTACAAAACCCACAGGAACGGCCAAAATGTGCAAGAAAAATTAGATTTTTGGCTGAGTAAATACGTATGTGTGAATGAGCCCCAACACTGCGCACATCTTTGGGAAGGGTTTTCCTATTCTCATAGGATGAAATCTAATCTTGCTCTTGGTTCTTAATGTAAAGCTGCTGCACAGAGCCTTATGAATCATAAGCAGCACTCTGGGAGCCAAATATATGAGAGGCAGCACAAATCTTCCTGTCCTCACAGTTTGCTACAATGTATCATTTCGGCAACTTCTGGAGTCCAGGCTGTTTAGCTGACAGAGGCCGGTCAGGACTGCATACAGCTGTAGTAAACTCTGAACTGTTGGCTCTGTTCAGATCTCTATTCTTCTGTTCCATTATGGAAAAGAAAAATGAAAATCCATGGGCTGCTGGATCTGTCAAAATGACAGATCCCAGCTGCACCTGATGGAACCCATTGACTGTAATGGATTCCATCTGCCTCCCTCCAGGGGTTAAGTCACTTTACTTGAAAAAATAACACAGCATGCTGCACTATTTTTTCCGGCATTTATGATGGAATGCCTGGATGGAATGAGTGGATGCTAGTGTGAACAGAGCGGAACAGATTTTCAGACTCTACCTATAAATAAGAATGCATTCATTAACAGCAAAGAAAGAGTTCAAGCCCCAAGCAGAGAAATGACATAATTCCAGAGTATGTGTATCTCCTCTTTGAAATTGACATTCAGAATCTATTGTGTATGTACACTCTTTATAAAAAAAATCACGCCCCCTCGAAGAAGTTGTCATTTTGCTGTAAAACTCGGCATGCAGTTACATCTCAGGCAGTTATACACATCATTAGAGTTGTGGCGTGATTAGATGAACGGTCTTGTCATCTGAGACCCTAAAAGTAGTCCCCTCTTGATCTATAAAAAGGCTCTCGGAGGCTCCTTGTGTGCAGTGACCTCTTCTTCCGCTTGTGTAGAGCTTGTTGACCACTACACGCCTCTACGATGCAATCAAAGAGATTTTGCCCAGTTAACAGAGTTGGAGGGGGCGCATTATTGGAATGTGAAAAGCTGGATGGTTGTAATGATAAATTGCCACCACCGGGTTCTCACCAGACTGTTAGGGAGTGTTGGGACCAGTGGATGCATGAGGGCACACACACACATGGTGACCGAGCTCAGGACAGCCTCGACAGATCGTGCTGTGGTAGCTGGGATTTGGATAATAAAGAGTCAATGCAAGTAAGATGGTGGGTGTTGTATGCCTAGTTTAAGGCCACAGATGAGACAGTAATTGTAAGGTTAAAGAGTTACTGTGCCTGTGAAATACTGCAGTGAAATGTAACCAGTTTGTTTTTAGATAACGAAGGAATGTCTGTATGGATTGTATGAGAGAGGATGTTGCTTTTTGTTGTTGGTTAGGTCTTGGGAAATGATTCCACTGAACACACACACACATATATATAGATATATATATAGATATAATAAAGTGTTTATAGTTTCTGAAGAAACAGCCTGTTAACATTGGACCCTACAACAGTGCGACAAGCACGAACAGCTTCAACTGTTTCTTTGTTGGCCATCGAGAGATGGGTCACACCATTGTTACAGATCCCTGTGTGTGTTGGAATCATTGCCGCGCAGCTAGGAAGCAATAGGAAATCCATTTGTAGGTGTGTTTGGGGATGTTAGGGACTCGTTGACCCAGTAGAGCTTCCCAGGGCAATTTTTGTAGTGACAGGTTAGTAATGGAGAATATTAGAGTATATACCTGGATCCAGAACCTACGAAGCCTAGGGCAATTCCACCAAATGTGTAGGAAGGAACTCTCCCCTCCACATCCTCTGAAGCATAAGCCTAACGTCCCAGGGAACATACTGGCCAGTTGTCTAGGAACAAAATACCAACACATTGACCGTTTATAGCCCGCCTCTGTGATTGCTACATTAATAGAAAGCTTTGTGGGTGAAATGACTATTTTATGCCAACCCGAGATTGGCAGTTCCTCGCCCAGCTCCTCTTCCCACCTCCGCATATATGGGAGTTTATCCGTGGGTGTTGTTCACACGTGTTTTTCACATGCGATAAAATTGCAAGTACGATGTGTTTCACTTGAAAAATGCATTGCACTTGTATATGCAACTTCAAGATAAAATTTGCTCCATCTGTAGATATGCTGCCTCTTATCCTTTTTTATAGAGGGCGGCCCCAATTCAAAGTTTTCCTATGAGGCCCCATGACTTCTATGTTCACCTGCCTCTTATCCTGTTTTATAGAGGGCGGCCCCAATTCAAAGTTTTGCTATGAAGCCCCATGACTTCTATGTTCGCCCTTGGCTCAGCTACTGCTATATCTATGTCACAACTATCAATGCTGTTCCTGGCATCATCGGCTATAGTGTCTGTCAGGATGAATTTTGCCCATCCACAGGCAATATTCCATGTAAAATATTTATAAGGCTCTGTGGTGTATAGAGCTATAAAAAGACACAAAGAATACGATTTTCTAAGCTTATAATGTCTGTGCTATTTAATTTTTATAGACTGGAGTGGAGTCATGATACAGTGCATGTCTCTGCAAATAAGTCATTATCTTCTCCTAAGTAGGGAAGAGACGTTCACTTTCAAACTTCTGATGAATGAGAATAATCAGCTTTTTAAATCTTCCATCGTTCTCGCTCAGTGACAGGAAGCAGAGAACTCAACCTCTCTGTTATACAGTGACTTAATACTACAGATTGCTTAGCTATTAAAGAAAACAAAAAAAAGCACTTATATACAAAGTATATGCAATATATATATGTATACAGAATTCAGACAACACAAATGGTGGAGTGTTCATTTTTGCATTTTTGTACGGGGAAGGGACAAAGCCTTGCAGTAACTTAAAGCTCCTGAGCCCCAAAGCAAAATCTATGACCCCAGCTTAAGGCCCTTTTACACGCAAAGATAATTCTTTCAAGGAGCTAAAAGATTGAAGATTTACAAATCTATTTGCATGAAGTGCTAATGTCCATTAAGGGCTCAGTCACACGGGCGTTTTTTGGTCCGATCTGCAGACGCGCTTGTAATCTGCAGATATATAGACCCAATGCATGCCAATGGGAGCAGGCACATGTCCGTTTTTTATGCGGATGTGCGATAAATTATAGGACACAATGATTCGCAGATCGCACCTATCTGCGTTCTGCGAATCGTTATGTTCTATATATGCGCTCAATGGGGCTGCCGGCAGCAGCGCCGAGCCCATTGAGAACATATACTAAAGATCGTTCTCCTCTGCCACAGCTGTAACAGCTGTCGTTCAGCTGTCATTCAATAGCTGAGAGCTGCCTCTGATGAGGGCTGTGACCAATCAGAGGCAGCCCATTCAGCAGGCGGGGATTTTAAATCCCCGCCTGCTGAATACTACAGAGAGCAGTTCAGGAGAACTGCCGGACGCGACTGAACTCCGGCTTCAGCGGAAAGGTGAGTATACATTTTATTTTTATTTTTACACATTTTCAGGGTGCTTTTCAGGAAAGGGCTTATCTTTTAAGCCCTTCCCCGAAAATTCATACAGCGCTTGCCGGCAGCCCATTGTTTTCAATGGAGTCGGCTGTATTGCCGGATCCATTGAATTCAACGGGCGAACATCATTCTCCTCTGCCACAGCTGTGCAACAGCTGTGGCAGAGGATAGCGGGCAGCACTCGGCGCTTTCGCTGAAGACGCTGCTAGGTGCAGATTTTTCAGCGAATCGTCAGCCCTGGTCACGCGATTTGCGGATGCGCAACCGTTATGCGATCCGCAAATCGCGAGAAAAAACACCCGTGTGACCGAGGCCTAACACTTTATCATCTTCATTTGCATGTAAAAGGACCTCTAGGAGTTGTTTGCAGAGCCCATCTTGTGTTTACACACGCCCAGCTGTGTAAACAGCTGACAGCAAATTCCATTGTTCTCCTCATGGCTAGTGTAAACATGCCGCGGGGAGAACATTCTGCAGTCTATTGAAAGAGGAGTGAAATGCATTCAAATGGAGTGTATTTGCTCAGTCTTTCAGCGGCTAAACGATAGATTTTAAGTGAACCAAAATCCATTGTTCAAATCGAAAAGTGCACGATGCTCGCGTTTACATGTAACGATTATCACTCATTTTTGGGCGTTTGGACAAATTTTGAGCAATAATCGTTGCAAGTAAAAGGGCCTTTAGTTTATAACCCCAGCTGAAGTATTCTTATATGGAAGGAGGGCTTGGGCTCCTTCACATACCAGGACCTGGGTGCAACTTCTACCTCTGCAACCCCTATAGCTACACCCCTGGGAATAGACTCCTTTAATCTTGGGAAGCTGAAATTTTGAAGTGGGAGCTGCATCCTACAGTCAGGTCTGATGACAGCGTAAAGGCCAGTCACAAATGTCAATTTAGTCAGTTTATTGAAAGCTTTCATTTGGCAGCAGGGTTATTCCATCTGCCCAAACTTAACTCAAAGACACCCAGGCGATTAACTGATATCTGCGACTCGGCAGAGCAAATGTGGTTGTCTATTCAAATGAAAAGGTGATGACGTAAAATATTATCAGCTGGCTCACTTGAAATCCTGTATAGTGGGCTCATTTTCCCCTAAGGCTCGAAAGTCCAGCGTGGAAGAATACTTATTAATGACATCCCTTAGGCTTTGTTCACACAGTTTAGCATCCCTTTTTGTTGAACGGAAGTTCCTGCATAATTTATATGGCATAGATTTGAAATCCATGTTGCAGAAAAAACGATTTTGACACGCTAACTCTGGATACGGAAGCCATGTGGAAACCATGCTGAGTGGCCAAAAACAGATTTGCCATTTAATAATATGTGGCATTTAAAAATGCTAATTCGGGGCAGGAAGCCAGGGCCCAGCTTCAACTTTCTGCCACGGATTATGTTGCAGAGTCATATAAGACCACGTGAATGAGGGCTTATAAGACATATAGAAGAGGGGTGTCCTAATAGCATATCCCCTTTAACAAAACAGATTAAAACTGAAACCGTAAAACAGTGAACAATATGGCGTAAAAAAAAAAATCCAAAAGACAACTACTATAATCACACAAATTCCCCATACAGCTGCAGTTCAGGGAGATGAATAATATTCTTCAAGAAGAACAGTTTTGAAAGTCCAGACTTTTACACGAGCCGACTATTGGTACAAAAATCACTCCAACGAGCAATTTTAAGAGATAGTCTTTCAGTGTAAACGTTAAAACCAATAGGATACTTGGTCAGTAGTCACTAGTAACTGAGTTTCGCTCACTGAAACAAAGCAACTGGGGAGCAGCTTCTTGCTCAGAGTAAACCGGTGGTCATTCATTTTTGAGCACCAAGAGACACGCGAAAAATGCCTTGGGTAATTACGTTCCACTGAGGCTAATACAAAAATGCATACGCCCGTGGGAAGGAGCCCTAAGCGTGCTTTTACAAGGGACAACTGTTGGGCATCCCGATGACCATTGCTCCTGTGCTTTCACATGCGCTAAGTATTGAGTGAATGCAGGCAGAGTGCACCAGAGATCTCTTCTGGCCACTCGCATCCATTCACTGTGAGCCTGCAGTCATTCAAAGATGAACGACTTCCAGCTTAGGTCTTATTAAATGAGCATTTTTACGCAGCTAATTTACACCTTGCTGGGAAAGACAGGACATCAACGACCGAATATGGCGGACAGTTTTATACGCGGACAGAAAAGATAGGTCTTGCCCTATCTTTCCGCTGATATATGCTGGCGGCTCCCATAGACTCCTATGGGAGCTGCAGAAAAGGGAAGGGTAAGGGAATTTAGCAGCGTCCAACACTACGAAAACATGACAGGTGCCTGTATTTAGGCATTAGAAGTTATTCCGAGGATTTATGCCGACTGCGGGAATTCCGGGCTGCACGTATTTTGTCGCTAGTACGCCGCACCCAACCACGTGAATGAATAAGTAAACGCTAATTTTACCCGCGACTTGATCGCAGCTTTTACCTGTTCATGCGATTTTGGACCACGATGCGGCCAGCGTAAAAAATGCATTGCCCGTGTGAAAGAGGGCTTATACTGAGCAAGAAATCGCACACCAGTGGCTTCATTTCAGTGAGCCGAAACACAGTGACTGACTAATGAGGTCACATGTTTACAGTGGACGAATATCGCTTAAAATCGCTCACTTGAGGGACGTTTTTTGGCCAATGGTTGGCCCATGTAAAAGTAATTTAAGTCTTTATGACTATACAGACAATTTGGAGCTCTTTAAAAAAAAACATATCTCAGACCCTTTAAAAAGTATATAATTGCCTCCACACTGCCCCTCTGATGATACCCGCACACATGTGCCCTTGGTGCAATGCAGCATTTTAGTCATTATTTACAGTGTTTTCCACTATAAAGGGAGCAGATGCTTGGGATGCATTTTATTATCATGCGGATATAAAGACAAGTACTTGAGTGGGCATCTCCCATTTGTAGTATAAAGTAGGTCATTTGTGTAACTAATGGGATTATTCTTTCTCAATCTTTAATACTAATGCGCTGAACAAAAAGTACAAATCTATCCTGAAAATAGTTGAATCTGCTTTTCCTCCTCTTTCTATTGTGTGGACTGCTGAGAACTTCAATTAAGATAATCTTCAGTTCTTCAGGAATTCAGCCTACAAGGTCTTTTTACAAATGTTTGAACAAAGTGCTGAGAATTTCTATACAATTTTTGGGAACTTGCAGTATTTTAAAAAAAGTAATAAAAGCTGGAGCCGGGGAAAATTGTAATTCAAATTAAAGACACTTAGGCCAAAGGACAGAAGTTAGGAATAAATCATGCATACATTGGCAAAATAGTATCATCAGCTGTATCTGTCAGTGGTCAGCTTGAATACTTCATTACTTTTAGAAGAATAATATATAGAATATAGTCGTAATCAAAATTATTTAGCCTTATTGGAAATTAGTAGAGATGAGCGAACGTACTCGTCCGAGCTTGATACTCGTTCGAGTATTAGCGTGTTCGAGATGCTCGTTACTAGAGGCGAGCACCACGCGATGTTCGAGTTACTTTCACTTTCATCTCTGAGACGTTAGCGCGCTTTTCTGGCCAATAGAAAGACAGGGAAGGCATTACAACTTCCCCCTGTGACGTTCCAGCCCTATACCACCCCCCTGCTGTGAGTGGCTGGCGAGATCAGGTGTCACCCGAGTATAAAAATCGGCCCCTCCCGCGGCTCGCCACAGATGCATTCTGACAGAGATCAGGGAAAGTGCTGCTGGTGCCGGAGCTGCTATAGGGAGAGTGTTAGGGCCTTCTTAGGGCCACATCTGACCGTGTGCAGTACTGTTGAGGCTGCTTTTAGCAGTGTTGCACAATTTTTTTTTTTTGTATATCGGCCGTGCAGAGCATTGCGTCCACAGTCTGCAGTCATTGTACAGAGTATAGGGCCAGTACTGGTGAGGCAGGGAAAGAGATATTCAGGCTATAAAGGCAGTGGGCTTTTTCCAAAAAATTGGGGAAAAATAGTATATTTGGGCTGCCTGTGACCGTCTTCAGTTTACTGCGTGTCTGCTGGGGGTAGTAGTCCTAATTAATACGCAGCTAAGCGTTACAGCAGGCTTGCGCAAAATTGTTTCCTGGATCTGCTGTCTCTGTTACATCAGCGCCATCATCACGCCAGAGGGAAACAGTATACATAATATTATACGCTGCCTACAGTATCTATCTGCTGGGGGTAGTAGTCCTAATTAATACGCCGCTAAGCGTTACAGCAGCCTTGCGCAAAATTGTTTCCTGGATCTGCTGTCTCTGTTACATCAGCGCCGTCATCCCGCCAGAGGGAAACAGTATACATAATATTATACGCTGCCTACAGTATCTATCTGCTGGGGGTAGTAGTCCTAATTAATACGCAGCTAAGCGTTACAGCAGCCTTGCGCAAAATTGTTTCCTGGATCTGCTGTGCGTTCCGTAAAGGAAGTCAGCCTCCAACCACAGGCCAATAAGCGGCACATTTAATTACAGCGTTCTGTTTCTGCACTACTGGTAATACAGCATGCTGAGGGGTAGGGGTAGGCCTAGAGGACGTGGACGCGGACGAGGACGCGGAGGCCCAAGTCAGGGTGTGGGCACAGGCCGAGCTCCTGATCCAGGTGTATCGCAGCCGACTGCTGCGGGATTAGGAAAGAGGCACGTTTCTGGCGTCCCCACATTCATCTCACAATAAATGGGTCCACGCGGTAGACCTTTATTAGAAAATGAGCAGTGTGAGCAGGTCCTGTCGTGAATGGCAGAAAGTGCATCCAGCAATCTATCGACCACCCAGAGTTCTGCGCCGTCCACTGCTGTGACTCTGAATCCTCTGGCTGCTGCTCCTCCTTCCTCCCAGCCTCCTCACTCCATTACAATGACACATTCTGAGGAGCAGGCAGACTCCCAGGAACTGTTCCTGGGCCCCTGCCCAGAATGGCCAGCAATGGTTCCTCTCCCACCAGAGGAGTTTGTCGTGACCGATGCCCAACCTTTGGAAAGTTCCCGGGGTTCGGAGGATGAGGCTGGGGACTTCCGGCAACTGTCTCAAGAGCTTTCAGTGGGTGAGGAGGACGATGACGATGAGACACAGTTGTCTATCACTCAGGTAGTAGTAATTGGAGTAAGTCCGAGGGAGGAGCGCACAGAGGATTCGGAGGAAGAGCAGCAGGACGATGAGGTGACTGACCCCACCTGGTTTGCTACGCCTACTGAGGACAGGTCTTCAGAGGGGGAGGCAAGTGCAGCAGCAGGGCAGGTTGGAAGAGGCAGTGCGGTGGCCAGGGGTAGAGGCAGGGCCAGAACGAATAATCCACCAACTGTTTCCCAAAGCGCCCCCTCGCGCCATGCCACCCTGCAGAGGCCGAGGTGCTCAAAGGTCTGGCAGTTTTTCACTGAGAGTGCAGACGACCGACGAACAGTGGTGTGCAACCTTTGTCGCGCCAAGATCAGCCGGGGAGCCACCACCACCAGCCTCACCACCACTAGCATGCGCAGACATATGATGGCCAAGCACCCCACAAGGTGGGACGAAGGCCGTTCACCGCCTCCGGTTTGCACCGCTGCCTCTTCCCCTGTGCCCCAACCTGCCACTGAGATCTAACCCCCCTCTCAGGACACAGGCACTACCGTCTCCTGGCCTGCACCCACACCCTCACCTCCGCTGTGCTCGGCCCCATCCACCAATGTCTCTCAGCGCACCGTTCAGCCGTCGCTAGCGCAAGTGTTGGAGCGCAAGCGCAAGTACGCTGCCACGCACCCACACGCTCAAGCGTTAAGCGTGCACATGGCCAAATTTATCAGCCTGGAGATGCTGCCGTATAGGGTTGTGGAAACGGAGGCTTTCAAAGGCAGGATGGCGGCGGCGGCCCCGCGCTACTCAGTTCCCAGTCGCCACTACTTTTCCCGATGTGCCATCCCAGCCCTGCACGACCACGTCTCCCGCAACATTGTACGCGCCCTCACCAACGCTGTTAATGGCAAGGTCCACTTAACAACGGACACGTGGACAAGCACAGGCGGGCAGGGCCACTATATCTCCTTGACGGCACATTGGGTGAATTTAGTGGAGGCTGGGACAGAGTCAGAGCCTGGGACCGCTCACGTCCTACCCACCCCCAGAATTGCGGGCCCCAGCTCGGTGGTGGTATCTGCGGCGGTGTACGCTTCCTCCACTAAACCACCCTCCTCCTCCTCCTCCTACGCAACCTCTGTCTCGCAATCAAGATGTGTCAGCAGCAGCACGTCGCCAGCAGTCGGTGTCGCGCATCGTGGCAGCACAGCGGTGGGCAAGCGTCAGCAGGCCGTGCTGAAACTACTCAGCTTAGGAGACAAGAGGCACACGGCCCACGAACTGCTGCAGGGTCTGACAGAGCAGACCGACCGCTGGCTTGCGCCGTTGAGCCTCCAACCGGGCATGGTCGTGTGTGACAACGGCCGTAACCTGGTGGTGGCTCTGCAGCTCGTGCCATGCCTGGCCCACGTCTTTAATTTGGTGGTTCAGCGCTTTCTGAAAAGCTACCCACGCTTGTCAGACCTGCTCGGAAAGGTGCGCCGGCTCTGCGCACATTTCCGCAAGTCCCACACGGACGCTGCCACCCTGCACACCCTGCAACATCGGTTTCATCTGCCAGTGCACCGACTGCTGTGCGACGTGCCCACAAGGTGGAACTCTACGCTCCACATGTTGGCCAGGCTCTATGAGCAGCGTAGAGCTATAGTGGAATACCAACTCCAACATGGGCGGCGCAGTGGGAGTCAGCCTCCTCAATTCTTTACAGAAGAGTGGGCCTGGTTGGCAGACATCTGCCAGGTCCTTGGAAACTTTGAGGAGTCTACCCAGATGGTGAGCGGCGATGCTGCAATCATTAGCGTCACCATTCCTCTGCTATGCCTCTTGAGAAGTTCCCTGCAAAGCATAAAGGCAGACGCTTTGCGCTCGGAAACAGAGGCGGGGGAAGACAGTATGTCGCTGGATAGTCAGAGCACCCTCCTGTCTATAGCTCAGCGCGTTGAGGAGGAGGAGGAGGAGGAGGAGGGGAAGGAGGATGAGGAGGAGGGGGAAGAGACAGCTTGGCCCACTGCTGAGGGTACCCATGCTGCTTGCCTGTCATCCTTTCAGCGTGTATGGCCTGAGGAGGAGGAGGAGGAGGAGGAGGATCCTGAAAGTGATCTTCCTAGTGAGGACAGCCATGTGTTGCGTACAGGTACCCTGGCACACATGGCTGACTTCATGTTAGGATGCCTTTCTCGTGACCCTCGCGTTACACGCATTCTGGCCACTACGGATTACTGGGTGTACACACTGCTCGACCCACGGTATAAGGAGAACCTTTCCACTCTCATACCCGAAGAGGAAAGGAGATCGAGAGTGATGCTATACCACAGGACCCTGGCGGACAAACTGATGGTAAATTTCCCATCCGACAGCGCTAGTGGCCGAAGGCGCAGTTCCGAGGGCCAGGTAGCAGGGGAGGCGCGGAGATCAGGCAGCATGTACAGCACAGGCAGGGGAACACTCTCTAAGGCCTTTGACAGCTTTCTGGCTCCCCAGCAAGACTGTGTCACCGCTCCCCAGTCAAGGCTGAGTCAGCGAGAGTACTGTAAAAGGATGGTGAGGGAGTACGTAGCCGATCGCACGACCGTCCTCCGTGACGCCTCTGCCGCCTACAACTACTGGGTGTCGAAGCTGGACACGTGGCCTGAACTCGTGCTGTATGCCCTGGAGGTGCTTGCTTGTCCTGCGGCTAGCGTCTTGTCAGAGAGGGTGTTTAGTGCGGCTAGGGGAATCATCACAGATAAGCGTACCCACCTGTCAACCGACAGTGCCGACAGGCTTACACTCATCAAGATGAACAAAGCCTGGATTTCCCCAGACTTCTCTTCTCCACCAGCAGACAGCAGCGATACCTAAACAATACGTAGGCTGCACCCGCGGATGGAAGCATTGTTCTCTATCACCATCAAAAACGTGGACCTTTTAGCTTCATCAATCTGTGTATAATAGTCATCCTCCTCCTCCTGAAACCTGACGTAATCACGCCGAACGGGTAATTTTTCTTAGGCCCACAAGGCTCAGTCATATAATTTTTGTAAACAATTTTTATATGTTTCACTGCTCATTAAAGCGTTGAAACTTTCACCTGAACCAATTTTTATTTTAACTGGGCTGCCTCCAGGCCTAGTTACAAATTAAACCACATTACCCAAAGCGATTAATGGGTTTCACCTGGCCTCTTGGTTGGGCATGGGCAATTTTTCTGACGTAGATTAGTACTGTTGGTACACCAATTTTTTGAGGCCCTCGCCTACAGTGTAATCCAATTAATTTTTTGCCCACCTGCATTAAAGCTGACGTTACATCAGCTGTGCTGGGCACTGCAATGGGATATATTTATGTACCGTCGGTGGGTTCCAGGGAGCCACCCATGCTGTCCGTCCACACAGAGTTGTAACTGCATGTGTCCACTTCTAAAGAACCCCAGTCTGACTGGGGCATGCAGTGTGGGCCGAAGACCACCTGCATTTAATCGGACGTTACCTCAGCTGTGATGGGCACTGCAATGGGATATATTTATGTACCGCCGGTGGCTTCCTGGCACCTACCCATGCTGTCGGTCCACAGGGACTTCACAATAGGGAGTTGTACCTGCCTGTGTCTATGAATTAAAAACCCCAGTCAGGTTGGGGCATGCAGTGTGGGCCGAAGCCCACCTGCATTTAATCAGACGTTACCTCAGCTGTGATGGGCACTGCAATGGGATACATTTATGTACAGCCGGTGGGTTCCAGGGAGCCATCCATGCTGTGGGTGCACACGGAATTCCCATTGCGGAGTTGTACCTGCCTGTGACTATTTATAAACAACCGCGGTCTGACTGGGGCATGCAGACACCTTGACAGAATGAATAGTGTGTGGCACATAGGTTCCCCATTGCTATGCCCACGTGTGCAGCTCCTGATGGCAGTGGCACAGGATTATATTTCTCATTGCTTCTGTACAGCATTGTGGGCTATCGCCCCGCCCCTTTTAAAGAGGGTCACTGCCTAGCCGTGCCAACCCTCTGCAGTGCGTGCCTGCAGTTCCTCCTCATGGCAGACACACTTATAAATAGACATGAGGGTGGTGTGGCTATGAGGCCAGCGTGTGGCATGAGTGCAGCTGAAGGCTGCGCAGGGACACTTTGGTGTGCGCTGCGGACTCTGCTTCGTGCGGGGGGGTTGGGCAGCATGTAACCCAGGAGAAGTGGCAGCGGAGTGTCATGCAGGCAGTGATTGTGCTTTGTTGGAGGTAGTGTGGTGCTTAGCTAAGGTATGCATTGCTAATGAGGGCTTTTCAGAAGTAAAAGTTGTTGGGAGGGGGGGGGGGCACTCCTGCCGCTATTGTGGCTTAATAGTGGGACCTGGGAACTTGAGATGCAGCCCAAAATGTAGCCCCTCGCCTGCCCTATCCGTTGCTGTGTCGTTCCCATCACTTTCTTGAATTACCCAGATTTTCACAACTGGAAACCTTAGCGAGCATCGGCGATATACAAAAATGCTCGAGTCGCCCATTGACTTCAATGGGGTTCGTTACTCGAAACGAACCCTCAAGCATCGCGAAAATTCCCGAGTAACGAGCACCCGAGCATTTTGGTGCTCGCTCATCTCTAGAAATTAGGTTTATTTGCCTAATTTACAAACTTACAGCCTTTTGCAAAAATCCATTAAAAGGAGTACAATTTAAATAGCTCAACACAACTACCGTGTTTCCCTGAAAATAGGACCTTGCCTCCAGCAAACGAGTGCTGTGATTGGATCACGAGCTCCGCTGCTCAGCCAATCAGAGCAATGGCCGCTCGATCATTCACAGCCATTCAGTGAATGACATCACTGAATGGCTGTGATTGGTTCATTGAGCACCGGCTCTGATTGGCTGAGCCAATGGCGCTTGTGATCTAATCACAGCCATCGTTTGCTGGAGGCAGGGTATTAAAAGCCCCGTTAGTTACCAGGAAGGGAATGTTGTCAGCGTGGAGGACAGGGCAGCCTGCCTCAGTGTCGGTGACCAGCATGAGGCACTGGGATACCGCTGGCTAGGTAAGTATAAGACATCCCTGAAAATAAGACACTGTGCCTCTTTTGGGGCAAAAATTAATATAACACAGTGTCTTATTTTCGGGGAATCATGATAATATCACAAGTGGTTTCTCCAGTTCAACACAAAATGCCGCTTTTAATGACTATTGTATCATCAGAATTATTAAACCCCCTGAATAGCATCCATTATAAGAGCACACATTTGCAAATCAGGTGTTGTCTCAAACACACCTGATACAAGTAATCAAGATCTTCATTAGTTTCATCAGGTGTGTTTAAGATAAAACTTCAAATACCTGGACTGGCTAGGGCTTTGTTGACTGACGTTTTATTCCATGTTAAGAATAAGGCTAAGTAAATAGAGTGGTCTACAAAGTTAAGAAAATATATCATTTTTTTGCACAAGCAAGGAAAAGAATACAAAAAGAGAGCAAAAGCACTGAATTATTTTTAGTTATTTGGAAGCATAGTTTGCAAGTTCAAAGTTAAAGAAGCACTGGCCACACTACCTGGATGTCGCAGAAGCTATCACATGGTGCCATTAGTTTCCTGAGGAGAGATATGGTTGAAATCCCTCAAGTGCCAGCAAAAGACCTGAAGTCACATTTGGTGGCAGCAGACACTAAGGTTTCCATTTGCAAAGAAAGGCACATACTAAACGCTAAAGGTCTTCATACCTGAACTCCAAGACGTACACCTCTACTGACCCTAAAGCACAAGAAAGGCCATCTCCTGCATGCTCAAAACAATATAAATAAGTCACAGAAGTTTTGGGGTTCTGCTTTGGGCACCAATGAAACAAAACTGGAACTTTTTCAGCCTATCAATCAGTGGTATATCCATCCGGAGGAGAAAAATGACGCACATGCTGAAAAGAACTCCCTGCCTACAGTGAAGCATGGCGGTGGCTCGGTGATGCTCTGGGGCTGCTTTGCTTCCTCTGACACTAGAAGCCTGCAACGTGTGGAGGGCAAGATTAATTCAATCAAGTATCAGTCAAATCCTAGGAGAAAATGTTGTGTGAGGAAGCTGAAGTTTTGGGATCATTGGTCCTTCCAACAAGACGATGATGCTAAACATACCACAAAGTCCACCAAGGTTTGGTTTCTGAGGAAGTCCTGGATGATTCTGGAATGGCTGTCACAGTCACCTGACTTAAACCCATACATAATCTTTGGTGGGATATGAAGAAGGTGGTTGCAGCACACAAACTCAGGAATATTTCTGAGCTAGATGACATTGCCCATGGGGATGAGGCTAACATGCCTCAGGAAAGATATCAGTGTCTGGTGTCTGGCTATACACCATATGTGCAGAAGGGCATAACAGCAAAACTGTACTCCACTAAGTACTAAAGACACTTGTCATGAAGGGGTTGAATAATTCTGAGACCACGGTTGCCATTGCTGATGACTTCACATGTTGATATGACATTGCATGGTATAGCATATAATTTGCTCTACAGAAATGTTTGATTTTCCTTAGACATATATATTATCTTATATATAAAATGCAAAATCTATTTGTTTGTGTCATATACAAATTCACAGTTCCGGTCCGATTCAAGTGAAATTTTGCAAGAGTATCCTCCAGCACCAGGAGACAAATACTGGCATAATTAAAAATCGAAAACTCACCAACTTCCCCTGTAATTTTTGTTGTCCATAGCAACCAATCACAGCTCAGCTTTCATTTCTTATACTGCTGAGGTAAAATGAAAGTTGCGCTGTGATTGGTTGCTATGGGCAACACAGATTTTCTTTTGAACAGCTTCCATAAGAGTGCGGTGCTGGGTTAATTTTTGTGGTCCTTTTTGTATATGCCAGGACTGATATTCAGAAAATCACTGTGAACCTCTTAGATCTTCAGCTTTAGTGCTATCCCCCAGCTATGTCCATGTCAATACAGCCTGGTTTCTTAAAATTTTCACTTTGGCCAAAAATAGCTTAAATTTAAATTTTTGCCCAAAAATGAAAACTCCTCAGTGCTCCTAGCTCTCAATTAAAGATCTTGCTGGATGGGCTACTTGATCTCAGTTCCCTGGGCAGGACTTTGCATGTTTTTTATATTGAGGATTTTGATGCAAAGGGTACTTGGTCCCTAAATCTATTGGCGTTGCCCATGCTTTCCACACTCTTCTCTCTACCCCTCTTTCTGCCAGTCATGTGAGTTACTGTGATCTCACTTTTTATAGATTGGTTTTGATGGACCTGGGTGTGTTTACGACTATCAATATGTAACTGCTAATGTGAAGGGTTCGAGAAAGACTGTAGTAGAGCTTCTGCTACTACAGTGTCCGCCAACCATTACATAATGTGCACTTATAGACAGCAATCTTACCTATACATACATGCATTCACTAAAGCAGCAGCCCCTTCCTGCTCAAGACTCGGCTGTCAGATCCCCAAGGATCAGAAAGTTATTGCAAAGTTTTCGCAATGAGAAAATCCCCTTTAATTACCGTATTCCTCGAATATAATTGTTCCCATCCCCATTTAGAAGATTTTCCTTACTACCATCAACAAATGATAGGAGACATCAGCTGCTTCCCAACAACAAAACTGAATATTAATCTAAGAGCTAGAATACAATACATTGGTGGAAAGCGAGGAAATTGAATTCCTCTTTGAGTAATCACCATTGTGCTGAAATAAAATATAACATTTTCTGTGTTTTGAAGTTCGCAGATTGCGATGGGCACAAATGTTTATAGGAAATTATTCTTTCTCTTTTCAAAAGATTGCAAATCAAATAAGAGCATATTAAATTCTCTCTGGTTTGTAATCATCACCAGGCTAGCAGAACAGGTTTAGCATTTGTGACACTGAACTGCTAATAGAACATATACCAGTAATAATGGCAGTGTATGATGATGCACATATATGCATTACTATACAGGGAGGATTATTATGCCGTTGCTACATGCATCTTTCCCTCAGGAGGTGGTGGGGCATAGTGGTCCAGGGTAGTGCCTAAACTACCAGTGTAAGAACCCCTGTCCACGGGTGTTGCGGTATCCCTCAGTGAAGCTTCACCGCGGGAGCCGCCACTGAATCTCCGCCGGTCAGCCCTATCTGATAGATAGGCTGACCGCGGAGAATTGGGGCAATTCGCAGCATGCTTCTCCGCTTGTTGATAGTGTGATGGCACTTTCCACAGCACTGCTATAGAAAGCTTCAGAGGGCGTGATTCGCCGGCGGTTTACCGCTGGCGAAATCACGCCCGTGGACAGGCACCCTTAGTGCGTTGAATGAAATGGCTTGGGAAAAGGACTGTGAGACTGCAATGGCCTCGGGTCAATAGTGGCCACCCACACACCACCAATTTAACTGGAAGTCGGTACATCAGTGAAAAGCAAGCCAAGTCACACTGATAACCACTGCTCTCATCAATTTATTGTTACAATGCAGGTACTGTGCCTCCTCTATTGTAGAAGACTGTTTTCCAATGCTCTCAATTATTTTTGATTAGGAAGACTATCCCCATGTTTTTTGAATAAAGCAATTGTCTCCAGTGTTGGACGATTTTGTTCAGTTCAGTAGAGTTTTGTAAAGACCTGTCTTGGCTCTTGCTTATTTGCTACTATCGCTCATAGTCTACTTGACCACCATGTTACAAATTAATCAATCATCTGAACATCTTGGGGCAAGACGTTCCATAATCTGACTGCTTTTACAGTAAACATTCCCCATAGATGAAAATGACAAAACCTTCTTTCTTCAACTGTATACTAGAGGATACCTCTCAGTAATGGTTACAAGCCTAAATATAAAGAGGTCATCAGAAAGATCTCTGTACTGCCAAACATTTGTGCATTACAATTAGATCGTTATTAAACCATCTGTTATCCAAGCTGGACAATCCCAAATTTTATAAATGTTGCAGCGATTCTAGGATTGCTTCCTTTCTTGATAATCTGGTACAGGTTTGTATGTGTTTCTCTATCTTCTGGCTCTGGTGGGAGTGGTATAGGGTGAGACATACTTGGGCTCACCTGTGGGTAATTTATCAGGACTATTTAGCTTGGCCTGCGGCCTAGTTCAAGTGCTGTTTAATTTCAGTCTTGCTCTGGCTGTGGTTTCCTGTTTGCCTGAGTCTTCTCAAAGCTAAGTATACCGGTTGCTATCTTTTTATCTAGTTTGCCATGGTTTTCTCCTATCCTACGTAAGGTCAGCTAGTGGCCAAGGTACATGGCCAGGTTCACCCTTCTCAGGACGGGTTACCTGCGTATAGGCAGGTCCCTTCCCTGTGTTCGGTTAATTACGGACAGTGCTTTCCTTGTTGCGGTAGTCTGTATGGTTTACTAGTGTTTGGTGTACATTTGTGTGAGTATTTCATCTTACGGATCCAGTGCATCCTGGTTGGATGTAACAATAAACTGTCTTGGTATTGCAAACCACTAATCTCCATAATGATCTTGGTTACCCTTGTCTGCACCAAGTTTTGTTTGGTTATGTCCTTATACATAGAAGCCCAAAATTGTAGACCATATTCCATTTGTGGTCTAACTAGTGATTTTTGTAGAGACAAAACTATCTTATTGTCATAAGCATCTATGCCTGCTGTGAGGCATAGCATAATTTAATTTGCCTTGGCAGCAGCTGGTTGCTAAAGTTGAGTTTAATGTCCATCAATATCTCCAAGTCTTTTTCATATATATTCAGTTCTCGTACAGCATTATGAGTCACTTAGGCACCAATTGGCAGTAGAAGGAAATTTAAGGGCAGAAGGTTTTCTCTTAATCCATGAACTATGCTCTCCTGCCAACTCCGACCACCCCTCAGCCTGGCCATATCCTTGAGGAAGAAGAGATAAACCTTAGGCTAGTTATCCCTGTCCTTTTCATCAGTATACGTGGAGAGGAGAAGTCCTGCTTACGTAAGCCAACTATGAGAAACGTAGATGAGTTAGGGAACCTTTTAGTAAGTTGCTACCACTGTCCTTTGTGCTGCTCCATAATGGGCATAAAAACATGGATTTTCTATGCAACAAAAATTTTCAATATCTGGAGACTTAAAGGAGATGTCCCGCGCCGAAACGGTTTTTTTTTTTTTTAAACCCCCCCCCCGTTCGGCGCGAGACAACCCCGATGCAGGGGTTAAAAAACCCACCCGCACAGCGCTTACCTGAATCCCGGCGGTCCGGCGTCTTCATACTCACCTGCTGAAGATGGCCGCCGGGATCCTCTGTCTTCATGGACCGCAGGGCTTCTCTGCGGTCCATTGCCGATTCCAGCCTCCTGATTGGCTGGAATCGGCACGTGACGGGGCGGAGCTACACGGAGCTACACGGAGCCCCATAGAGAAGAGCAGAAGACCCGGACTGCGCAAGCGCGGCTAATTTGGCCATCGGAGGGCGAAAATTAGTCGGCACCATGGAGACGAGGACGCTAGCAACGGAGCAGGTAAGTATAAAACTTTTTATAACTTCTGTATGGCTCATAATTAATGCACAATGTATATTACAAAGTGCATTATTATGGCCATACAGAAGTGTATAGACCCACTTGCTGCCTCGGGACATCTCCTTTAAGACAATCTTTCTTTTCCATTCTTCAGTACTCTTGTAGTAATTATCTGTAACTTTACTTAGCATCAACAAATGCACTATTAATTTAAAAATCTGAAAAATTGTACACTTTAGCAAAATTCTCTGCTAAATGTACATTTCTAAATATATTCCACCAACTTGTAATATTCTCGCTTGTGAATATGGTTCCAAAAATAGAAGATCTGCCATCCGGCTGTTAATTTGCCCCAAAGCAACATTTTCTTCCTCCTCTTGCATTACTTATAAATGTATGACAATTATTTAAACATGAGGGAGTTTTATATCCAGTTCTGTGAAATTTGGAGAAACTTTTACTTTGAAATGATTTCCTGTTTGACTTGATTGTACCCTTAAGGAAGCTCATGTATTATTACTGTACAGTATATAACAAACCATGTCTAATGCAATCTGACCAATAGAACAATCGCACTTGCTTCTATGTTATATGGCTTAATACGATACTAGAACAACTGATTTTGGCCCATATCATGAAAACCTCAAAATGTACTGACTCAGTTCAATTAGCTGCAAAGTTTGGTATGAGGATATCAGGTTAGCAGAAGTAGAATGATGATTGCTTGGACCCCAGGGCAATAAAGGTCACAGGCCCCTTAGTGTCAACACAATACTGCTGCTCATTTTTGGAGTTTTAGTGTGGTTTCACATACAAGGGTTTTTGAAAAATGTCACTTTTTTTTGTGGCATTCTTCAGGAATACAATATTTCACATCAATAAATGATCTGGCCAGATGTTAACTGTAGGTCAATAAGGAAATATGAAAGGCGCTACAGTGTGGTTTATTGTGGTGTTTATTGTCTTTCACCAGTGTGCTGGACTGGTAGCTTAAAGCCGATTTATCATCACCAGCTCGTCCGCACTCGGGCAACCTGTTTGAACTGAACGATTGTTGAGAATCGTGTAGTTCTCATACAATATTCATTCAGTGTTTCACATTCTCATGTGATACCTTGAACGATCAGTGTTTAAACCAAATGAGAAGTGAACGAGCCAGTGCAGGTTTTATGAGTAAAACGGAATGACGAGCAAAAACCTCGTGATTTTCGCTCAAAGTTCAATCATTTGTCCGTGTTTAAGCTGAACGATTACATTCAGTTTCACTCGTTGAAACGATTTTTTGAACAATCATCGTTCTGTCTAAAAGGGGCATTAGTTTCCCTGTGCTCTCCCCTCTCTTGCACACATATGAGCTAATTTATCTGCTGGAAAGGTGTGATAGCCTGTAGAAAGAGCAGCTGCTGGTGGCAAGCAGAAGGGCTGCAGAGAGCATGGAGCTGTGGCCTGAGAAGGCATCAAAGACTGCACTGTAGAGCAACAGACAAAGACAAAGGAGGCCATTGAGGATTTTGTTAGCATGAGTCGTAAGTGAGGCTGGCCTCAGTAAAAACTGCTGGAATGAAGCATTAGCAGGCCTGCTATAGGAAGGACTGGCAATGAAGCTGAGTAAAATCTGGGTTATGGACTGTGATATTTAAAGAGACATTGGACTTGGGCATGAGAAGTGACTTGCCTAAAAGGCTGTGTTGGCATAGTGATCACAATAGTGAAGTTGTGTGTTATAGTCTGCAGTTTATATATTTCTTTGAGCCAGTATTGTTAATTATCATGTGTTATTGACATTGCCCAAAAAGTGTTGCTAATATTACATATAGTATTCTTGACCCTAGCAGTTAGTTAATAGAGATGAGCGAACGTGTTCTTAACGAACACTTACGCACCCAGACACCGGCTTTAGCGAGGACTTCAGTGTCCGCGCGTAAAGATTCGGCCGGCGCCGGGGGGCGGGAAGAGGCGCGGCGGCGCGGGCGGCAGCAGCGGGGAACAGGGGGGAGCCCTCTCTCTCTCCCTCTCCCCCCCACTCCCCGCCGCACCCCCCCCGCGCTGCCACGGCGACCCCCAAACTTTTTTCGCCCGAGCACGGAATTGCTCGCAAAGTTCGGTGCTCGGGCGAAAAGGGGCGGAGCCGAACACGTTCGCTCATCTCTATTAGTTAACCATAGTCATCATTAGGTAAATCTACCATACAGTACAAGCTCAACTGCTTATTTACTATTATAATAAGATTCTCTTTCATCTCTATTGTTTGTAAATGAATCTTGTACTGTCTCATAACTCCTTTTCCTATATCATATCCTGAGTCTGCATAATGGTACCACCTCCTACAATACAGCACCTATTGATGGCTTAGACTGCAGCATCTGTATTAAGTGATATATAGAAGCTACAGAACACAAATGACAGATAAGTTTAAATAAAACCCTATTGCAAAGATGATTGCCAGCCCCAAATACATACATTTCCGTGAAAAAAAATTGCCCCCAAAGGTGTCCATAGCATTGAAGCTTACATTTTTTACAGACATTAGCGTCTAAGAAGTTTTGTACTGTGCAAGTTAAAAATACAAGAAACCCATTTCACATGCAATGATGTCAGTTCCAACTCTTTGCCATTATTATAATGTACTTATATTACACCTATGTTTACACCAGTGATGAAGTTAAGGATTAATTGACTTTCCCCTGTGGATATGAATTCTGCACGCAACAGGAGAATGATTTTCCATTGTAATCTCTTACAAGCTAATACCTCCAAGTCATTATGCCTACCTCTCTTAACCACTATAATATTATACCCTGCTGATACATTTCCTGGTGTTTGTAGCAACCACTGTAATGCACACTTGTTAGCAATTAGATGCCCCATTTTACTAATCAGCATAATTAAAATGGACCTACACAATTAAAAACTTTTTCTTTGCAAAAATAGTGCAGCTCCATCCCAGCCGGCAACTGAGGTATAAATAAATGACTCTGTTGCAGCTTTCAATCTTCTTATCTCTGCAAGACATTATTTTTTCCATCTTCTCTCTGCTCAGTATGTGAGATGGTTATTCACTTCAGGATGACATTCAAAATTAAAGGGAAATAGAGGCTGGAAACTTTACAGAAGGCGTCTATCTGTGTCCAGGGGAATGATTACGACCTAAGTGGATCTCGCTTATAGGATAAAAATGGGGATTCCTAATGATCAAATCCTTAAGATATAGAAAGAGCAAAGTTCTTCCCTATAGTGCAATAATTCATAGAATAGTCACTGGAAATCAGGAGCGTAACAAGCAGCCACAAGCTCCATGGCAAAACTTTTAATGGGGCTCCACACCACAATAATCAGCTTCAACAGAGTTTGCTGAAAAAACATTTTGACTATTTTGTTCTACCTTCTGCACAGACATAATACACACAGCGATATCATGGTACAAGAAGAATGGCTCGTTCATATGGGCGTATTTGCATGCACAATACACAGAATAGAATGGGTTCATTCGCACCTTTTTTTGTGCGTGCATTTCTCACGTGTGCAAAAAATAAAATCTGCTCTATCTTTCTGCACATTTGCGCATTAAAATGGGAGGTGCATAAATGCGTGTGCAATATGCAATGGTATGCGCAATACGCTGCGCAATTCTGTGAAAAAATGAATACATCTGAAGCTCCTTAGCGCAAATAGCCATTTAAATTGGGACGTGTTCGTCTGCCACGTGCAAATGAACTTGCCTTGTGTGCGCAATAATCTTGATGGGTTTGTTCTCATGAGCGTGTTTTGCGCATAGAAAACAGTAGGACCTTCTGTATCTTTCTGTTTTGTGCAGCAAAGGCCCCTATAGAAGTATATAGTTAGTGCGCAAATATGCAAGGGAAACACTGAGCAAAATGCAGGGAAAAGAACACATCTGGACCTCATTAGGCTAATGAGCCTTTTAATCCATGGAAAGGGTGTGTGGCGCATTTGTGTGAACTGGCGCTACGTGTGCAAAAACTAGGGTACTATGTGCAGACACACGTGCAAATCGACCTTAACCCCTTAATGACATGGCCTATTTTGGCGTTGAGGACCAAGCGATTTTTGGTATTTTTCCATCTCCATTTTTCATAAGCCATAACTTTTTTATTTTTCCGTCGACACGGCCGTATAAGGGCTTGTTTTTTGCGTCGTGAGCTGTAGTTTTTATCGGTGCCATTTTAGGGTACATAGACTATATCGTAAAACTTTTATTATTTTTTTTATGATAACAGGGAGAGAAAACGCATCAATTCTGACATAGATTATTATTTTTTTTTTTACAGCGTTAATCATGCAACAAAAAATGACACAATACATTTTTTCTGCGGGTCGGTACGGTTGCAACGATACCAAAATTCTTATATTTTTTTTAGGTTTTACTAAGGATGAGCGAGTATACTCACTAAGGCACTACTCGTCCGAGTAATGTGCCTTAGACGAGTATCTCCCTGCTCGTCCATAAAGATTCGAGGACCGCTGCGGCTGACAGGTGAGTCGCGGCGGGAGCAGCGGAGAGCGGGCGGGAGAGAGGGAGAGAGAGATCTCCCCTCCGTTCCTCCCCGCTCTCCCCCTCCGTTCCCCGCTCCGCGGCGGCCCCCGAATCTTTAAGGACGAGCAGGGAGATACTCGTCTAAGGCACATTACTCGGATGAGTAGTGCCTTAGTGAGTATACTCGCTCATCCTTAGTTTTTACACTTTTTTGCAATAAAAATTAAAAACCCTTTTTTTGGAAATCTTTTTTTTTCCTCTATAGCTGCATTCAAAGTCCTGTAACTTTTTTATTTTTCTATGTACAGAGCTCTATAAGGGCTTATTTTTTGCGGGACGAGCTGTTGTTTTTGTTGGTACCATTTTGGGGAAATGATCACTTTTATTGCATTTTTTGGGAGGCAAAATGCTAAAAATTTAGCGTTTTTTGTTACGGTTTTTGCCATACAAAATAAAAAGCATGTGCAACTTTTTGTAGACGTCGTTATAGACGCGTCAATACCCAATATGTGGGGTTTTAATTTTTTTAAACTTTTTTTCATGCTAATATTAGAAAAAACATAAAAAAGGGTTTTTTTACATTTTTCTTTTTTTTACATTTTTATTTTCTTTTTTTTACACAATTTGAGTCCCTCTGAGGGACTTGCAGCACTGTGCCTATGGTCGCTGTGATAAGGCATGGCAGAGCTACTTCTCTGCCATGCCTTATCGCTTATACAGCGATCATAGGCATTGGCAATACAGGACGCCAGTGTCTGGCGTCCTGTTGCCATGGTGACAGGCCGGGCTCTCGCGATGACATCGAGAGAGCCAGCTGGAGACACAGAGGGAGCGCGCTCCCTCTGTGAACTCTCTCCCTGACGCAATCTACTTAGATCGCGGCAGGGAAGGGGTTAACAGCGGGGGGCGCATCTCTGATGCCCCCCGCTGTTGCAGCGGGACGCCGGTTGTGACTGACAGCTGACTCCCGCTGTGGGATAGCGCGAGGTCAATCATGATCTTGCGCTATCCCGATGACGTACCGGTACGTCCTGTTGTGGGAAGTACCAGGCTCCCAGGACGTACCGGTACGTCCTTGGGAGGGAAGGGGTTAAAAAACCTGCGCAAATATATTGCACTGCCCCAATGCACAAAAATACACTGCACATACTATGTCACAATAGTAACTTTCACATTTACTTCTTCACACCCTGTTTCATCGTCCATAGCCTTCACTAACTGTACCATGTAGAAATGAGCCATCTCATTTGTTGGGCCCCATATCAGCTGCTATGTCTACTACCTTGTTAGATATACCTGCATTGAGTATTGCAAATAAACTATAGTGACAACGTGGCACCCCAGAGTTGGGTACTCCAGAACGTTCTGTGATGATTACAATGTTAAATCAGGTTTAATGTGATATATGAAAATTTATGATGTTATGTGTTCATATTTCTCACTGAATTATGTGTTCTAGTAATATTCTCCAGCTCCTGGAGTGGTTAGCCAGGCTTAGCAAAGAATAGAGAGCCTGGGATTGGTAGCTTAGATCCCCATTACAGGTTGAGATAGTGTGGCAGTATAAAAGAGAGGAGTGGGGAAAGTTAAGTTAATCTTCCAAGTCCAGAGCTAGGCTAAAACTTGAGAGAGGCCAGAGAGGAACAAGGAGAAAGCCAGTGCGGTGGGATGTTGAACATCTAAAGTGTGAGTACTCAAGAGCAAGAATGTTTTAGTAACAGAGGAGAAAGAGAAGAGGAGAGGAGAAGGAGATCTAAGTTAGTCATACATAGGCATTCTAGAATTCCCCACGGAGGACAGAACGGTGGCGTCACTCGTGAGAAATGGACTTCAGGTAAACCCCTGTTGATAGTGCCACCGTGACAAGGCCTAAACTCATCCCTGCCATCTCCTAGGCTGAGGCCCGCTCCTTGGACACTGCACAGTATAGATAGTGACACCAGAGCTCTTACCCTGAGAGGAGAGGTGTTGATCCTCATTGTTAGCAGTACCTGCCGGATTCCAAGAGGAGGATCCATGGATCCATGTAAAGTTAACCCACCATCCTTAATTCTGTCTGAGGGCTCAACCTCTACCCAGGAGCCCCTTCAATGGAGTGAAGACCCCAGTGTAAACCCCACTAAGCCAGATGCCAGATGGAGATAGCAGTGAGTAGTCATATAAGTCCCCTGTAGGGAAATGTATTACACAGTGCCAATTTTTTTCTGGCTTAAAGTTATTTTTTCCCATTTGGGTAACCCTTTGTTATGACATCCATATATCCTAACGGGGATAATTATATAAATATGCTGTCAATATTTTTTGGCATGAGCCATAGAATGGGGTCTATACGTGCTGTTGAATGATAGCAAGCCATCGCTGTGGCTCACAAAACGGCTTAAGGTTTGCAGTCAAAATGTATCTTGGAGGTATATGTTGGATAGATTTTCTGACATACATCTCCAACATATGCCAATGTATAGGCATACAGTAGTATATATCACACATAGGCTTCTGTTAAATAAAATGTATGCTGTGCAGTGTATGGCTTTTACTGGATACCTCTTTATGGAATAGTGTGGCACACTGCACTATTCCATACAGCTGAAAAAAGCTATACTGACAAGTAATTGACAAGTAATTTAGTGTCTTCAGTTAATGAATAGAGATGAGCGAACGTACTCGTCCGAGCCTGATACTCGTTCGAGTATTAGCGTGTTCGAGATGCTCGTTACTAGAGGCGAGTACCACGCGATGCTCGAGTTACTTTCACTTTCATCTCGGAGACGTTAGCACGCTTTTCTGGCCAATAGAAAGACAGGGAAGGCATTACAACTTCCCCCTGCGACGTTCAAGCCCTATACCACCCCCCTGCAGTGAGTGGCTGGCGAGATCAGGTGTCACCCGAGTATATAAATCGGCCCCTCCCGCGGCTCGCCACAGATGCATTCTGACATAGTTCAGGGAAAGTGCTGCTGGTGCCGGAGCTGCTATAGGGAGAGCGTTAGGAGTTATTTTAGGCTTCAAGAACCCCAACGGTCCTTCTTAGGGCCACATCTGACCGTGTGCAGTACTGTTGAGGCTGCTTTTAGCAGTGTTGCACAATTTTTTTTTTTTGTATATCGGCCGTGCAAAGCATTGCGTCCGCAGTCTGCAGTCACTGTACAGAGTATAGGGGCAGTACTGGTGAGGCAGGGAAAGAGATATTCAGGCTATATACGCAGTGGGCTTTTTCCAAAAAATTGATCACCGTCATCCCGCCAGAGGGAAACAGTATACATAATATTATACGCTGCCTACAGTATCTATCTGCTGGGGGTTGTAGTCCTAATTAATACGCAGCTAAGCGTTACAGCAGCCTTGCGCAAAATTGTTTCCTGGATCTGCTGTCTCTGTTACATCAGCGCTGTCATCCCGTCAGAGGGAAACAGTATACATAATATTATACGCTGCCTACAGTATCTATCTGCTGGGGATTGTAGTCCTAATTAATACGCAGCTAAGCGTTACAGCAGGCTTGCGCAAAATTGCTTCCTGGATCTGCTGTCTCTGTTACATGATCGCCGTCATCCCGCCAGAGGGAAACAGTATACATAATAATATACGCTGCCTACAGTATCTATCTGCTGGGGGTAGTAGTCCTAATTAATACGCAGCTAAGCGTTACAGCAGGCTTGCGCAAAATTGTTTCCTGGATATGCTGTCTCTGTTACATCAGCGCTGTCATCCCGCCAGAGGGAAACAGTACACATAATATTATACGCTACCTACAGTATCTATCTGCTGGGGGTTGTAGTCCTAATTAATACGCAGCTAAGCGTTACAGCAGGCTTGCGCAAAATTGTTTCCTGGATCTGCTGTCTCTGTTACATGATCGCCGTCATCCCGCCAGAGGGAAAGAGTATACATAATATTATACGCTACCTACAGTATCTATCTGCTGGGGGTTGTAGTCCTAATTAATACGCAGCTAAGCGTTACAGCAGGCTTGCGCAAAATTGTTTCCTGGATCTGCTGTCTCTGTTACATGATCTCCGTCATCCCGCCAGAGGGAAAGAGTATACATAATATTATACGCTGCCTACAGTATCTGTCTGCTGTATCAGCTCAGCATTTTAAAAAAATAGAAGCAAAATACTTAAAGGGGTTGTCCCGCGCCGAAACGGTTTTTTTTTTTTTCAACCCCCCCCCCCGTTCGGCGCGAGACAACCCCGATGCAGGGAAGTAAAGAAAGTTTACCGGAGCGCTTACCTTAATCCCCGTGCTCCGGTGACTTCAATACTTACCGCTGAAGATGGCCGCCGGGATCCTCTGTCTCCGTGGACCGCAGCTCTTCTGTGCGGTCCATTGCCGATTCCAGCCTCCTGATTGGCTGGAATCGGCACGTGACGGGGCGGAGCTACACGGAGCCGCTCTCTGGCACGAGCGGCTCCATAGAAGACTGCAGAAGACCCGGACTGCGCAAGCGCGGCTAATTTGGCCATCGGAGGGCGAAAATTAGTCGGCTCCATGGGAACGAGGACGCTAGCAACGGAGCAGGTAAGTAAAAAACTTTTTATAACTTCTGTATGGCTCATAATTAATGCACAATGTATATTACAAAGTGCATTATTATGGCCATACAGAAGTGTATAGACCCACTTGCTGCCGCGGGACAACCCCTTTAAGGCCTACTACTGGCCTTTGGCCACTTGACTGCTTCTGCGCTGTGAATTCCACTAGCTCAGTCATACGCACCTACGTCTCACTACAGGCGTGCGCAAAATTGTTTCCTGGCTCTGCTGTGCGTTCCGTAAGGGAAGTCAGCCTCCAACCACAGGCCAATAAGCGGCACATTTAATTACAGCGTTCTGTTTCTGCACTACTGGTAATACAGCATGCTGAGGGGTAGGGGTAGGCCTAGAGGACGTGGACTCGGGCGAGGACGCGGAGGCCCAAGTCAGGGTGTGGGCACAGGCCGAGCTCCTGATCCAGGTGTATCGCAGCCGACTGCTGCGGGATTAGGAGAGAGGCACGTTTCTGGCGTCCCCACATTCATCTCACAATTAATGGGTCCACGCGGCAGACCTTTATTAGAAAATCAGCAGTGTGAGCAGGTCCTGTCGTGGATGGCAGAAAGTGCATCCAGCAATCTATCGACCACCCAGAATTCTGCGCCATCCACTGCTGCAACTCTGAATCCTCTGGCTGCTGCTCCTCCTTCTTCCCAGCCTCCTCACTCCATTACAATGACACATTTTGAGGAGCAGGCAGACTCCCAGGAACTGTTCCTGGGCCCCTGCCCAGAATGGCCAGCAATGGTTCCTCTCCCACCAGAGGAGTTTGTCGTGACCGATGCCCAACCTTTGGAAAGTTCCCGGGGTCCGGGGGATGAGGCTGGGGACTTCCGGCAACTGTCTCAAGAGCTTTCAGTGGGTGAGGAGGACGATGACGATGAGACACAGTTGTCTATCACTCAGGTAGTAGTAATTGAAGTAAGTCCGAGGGAGGAGCGCACAGAGGATTCGGAGGAAGAGCAGCAGGACGATGAGGTGACTGACCCCACCTGGTTTGCTACGCCTACTGAGGACAGGTCTTCAGAGGGGGAGGAAAGTGCAGCAGCAGGGCAGGTTGGAAGAGGCAGTGCGGTGGCCAGGGGTAGAGGCAGGGCCAGACCGAATAATCCACCAACTGTTTCCCAAAGCGCCCCCTCGCGCCATGCCACCCTGCAGAGGCCGAGGTGCTCAAAGGTCTGGCAGTTTTTCACTGAGAGTGCAGACGACCAACGAACAGTGGTGTGCAACCTTTGTCGCGCCAAGATCAGCCGGGGAGCCACCACCACCAGCCTCACCACCACCAGCATGCGCAGGCATATGATGGCCAAGCACCCCACAAGGTGGGACAAAGGCCGTTCGCCGCCTCCGGTTTGCACCGCTGCCTCTCCCCCTGTGCCCCAACCTGCCACTGAGATCCAACCCCCCTCTCAGGACACAGGCACTACCGTCTCCTGGCCTGCACCCACACCCTCACCTCCGCTGTGCTCGGCCCCATCCACCAATGTCTCTCAGCGCACCGTCCAGCCGTCGCTAGTGCAAGTGTTGGAGCGCAAGCGCAAGTACGCCGCCACGCACCCGCACGCTCAAGCGTTAAACGTGCACATAGCCAAATTTATCAGCCTGGAGATGCTGCCGTATAGGGTTGTGGAAACGGAGGCTTTCAAAGGTATGATGGCGGCGGTGGCCCCACGCTACTCAGTTCCCAGTCGCCACTACTTTTCCCGATGTGCCGTCCCAGCCCTGCACGACCACGTCTCCCGCAACATTGTACGTGCCCTCACCAACGCGGTTACTGGCAAGGTCCACTTAACAACGGACACGTGGACAAGCACAGGCGGGCAGGGCCACTATATCTCCCTGACGGTGAATTTAGTGGAGGCTGGGACAGAGTCAGAGCCTGGGACCGCTCACGTCCTACCCACCCCCAGAATTGCGGGCCCCAGCTCGGTGGTGGTATCTGCGGCGGTGTATGCTTCCTCCACTAAACCACCCTCTTCCTCCTCCTCCTACGCAACCTCTGTCTCGCAATCAAGATGTGTCAGCAGCAGCACGTCGCCAGCAGTCGGTGTCGCGCGGCACGGCAGCACAGCGGTGGGCAAGCGTCAGCAGGCCGTGCTGAAACTACTCAGCTTAAGAGAGAAGAGGCACACGGCCCACGAACTGCTGCAGGGTCTGACAGAGCAGACCGACCGCTGGCTTGCGCCGCTGAGCCTCCAACCGGGCATGGTCGTGTGTGACAACGGCCGTAACCTGGTGGCGGCTCTGCAGCTCGGCAGCCTCACGCACGTGCCATGCCTGGCCCACGTCTTTAATTTGGTGGTTCAGCGCTTTCTGAAAAGCTACCCACGCTTGTCAGACCTGCTCGGAAAGGTGCGCCGGCTCTGCGCACATTTCCGCAAGTCCCACACGGACGCTGCCACCCTGCGCACCCTGAAACATCGGTTTCATCTGCCAGTGCACCGACTGCTGTGCGACGTGCCCACACGGTGGAACTCTACGCTCCACATGTTGGCCAGGCTCTATGAGCAGCGTAGAGCTATAGTGGAATACCAACTCCAACATGGGCGGCGCAGTGGGAGTCAGCCTCCTCAATTCTTTACAGAAGAGTGGGCCTGGTTGGCAGACATCTGCCAGGTCCTTGGAAACTTTGAGGAGTCTACCCAGATGGTGAGCGGCGATGCTGCAATCATTAGCGTCACCATTCCTCTGCTATGCCTCTTGAGAAGTTCCCTGCAAAGCATAAAGGCAGATGCTTTGTGCTCAGAAACAGAGGCGGGGGAAGACAGTATGTCGCTGGATAGTCAGAGCACCCTCCTGTCTATATCTCAGCGCGTTGAGGAGGAGGAGGAGGAGCATGAGGAGGATGAGGAGGAGGGGGAAGAGACAGCTTGGCCCGCTGCTGAGGGTACCCATGCTGCTTGCCTGTCATCCTTTCAGCGTGTATGGACTGAGGAGGAGGAGGATCCTGAAAGTGATTGTCCTAGTGAGGACAGCCATGTGTTGCGTACAGGTACCCTGGCACACATGGCTGACTTCATGTTAGGATGCCTTTCTCGTGACCCTCGCGTTACACGCATTCTGGCCACTACGGATTACTGGGTGTACACACTGCTCGACCCACGGTATAGGGAGAACCTTTCCACTCTCATACCCGAAGAGGAAAGGGGTTCGAGAGTGATGCTATACCACAGGACCCTGGCGGACAAACTGATGGTAAAATTCCCATCCGACAGCGCTAGTGGCCGAAGGCGCAGTTCCGAGGGCCAGGTAGCAGGGGAGGCGCGGAGATCAGGCAGCATGTACAGCACAGGCAGGGGAACACTCTCTAAGGCCTTTGACAGATTTCTGGCTCCCCAGCAAGACTGTGTCACCGCTCCCCAGTCAAGGCTGAGTCGGCGGGAGCACTGTAAAAGGATGGTGAGGGAGTACGTAGCCGATCGCACGACCGTCCTCCGTGACGCCTCTGCCCCCTACAACTACTGGGTGTCGAAGCTGGACACGTGGCCTGAACTCGCGCTGTATGCCCTGGAGGTGCTTGCTTGTCCTGCGGCTAGCGTCTTGTCAGAGAGGGTGTTTAGTGCGGCTGGGGGAATCATCACGGATAAGCGTACCCGCCTGTCAACCGACAGTGCCGACAGGCTTACACTCATCAAGATGAACAAAGCCTGGATTTCACCAGACTTCTCTTCTCCACCAGCGGACAGCAGCAATACCTAAACAATACGTAGGCTGCACCCGCGGATGGAAGCATTGTTCTCTATCACCATCAAAAACGTGGACCTTTTAGCTTCATCAATCTGTGTATAATATTCATCCTCCTCCTCCTGAAACCTGACGTAATCACGCCGAACGGGCAATTTTTCTTAGGCCCACAAGGCTCAGTCATATAATTTTTGTAAACAATTTTTATACGTTTCAATGATCATTAAAGCGTTGAAACTTTCACCTGAACCAATTTTTATTTTAACTGCGCTGCCTCCAGGCCTAGTTATAAATTAAGCCACATTAACCAAAGCGATTAATGGGTTTCACCTGCCCTCTCGGTTGGGTATGGGCAATTTTTCTGATGTACATTAGTACTGTTGGTACACCAATTTTTTGGGGCCCTCGCCTACAGTGTAATCCAATTAATTTTTTGCCCACCTGCATTAAAGCTGACGTTACAACAGCTGTGCTGGGCACTGCAATGGGATATATTTATGTACCGCCGGTGGGTTCCAGGGAGCCACCCATGCTGTGGGTCCACAGGGAGTTGTAACTGCATGTGTCTACTTCTAAAGAACCCCAGTCTGACTGGGGCATGCAGTGTGGGCCGAAGCCCACCTGCATTTAACATGACATTACCTCAGCTGTGATGGGCAATGCAATGGGATATATTTATGTTCCGCCAGTGGCTTCCTGGCACCCACCCATGCTGTGGGTCCACAGGGAGTTGTAACTGCATGTGTCCACTTCTAAAAACCCCCAGTCAGACTGGGGCATGCAGTGTGGGCCAAAGCCCACCTGCATTAAACATGACATTACCTCAGCTGTGATGGGCAATGCAATGGGAAATATTTATGTACCACCGGTGGCTTCCTGGCACCCACCCATGCTGTGCGTCCACAGGGAGTTGTAACTGCCTGTGTCCACTTCTAAAGAACCCCAGTGTGACTGGGGCATGCAGTGTGGCCCGAAGCCCACCTGCATTTAATGGGACGTTACCTCAGCTGTGATGGGCACTGCAATGGGATACATTTATGTACAGCCGGTGGGTTCCAGGGAGCCACCCATGCTGTGGGTGCACGCGGAATTCCCATTGCGGAGTTGTACCTGCCTGTGACTATTTATAAAAAACCGCGGTCTGACTGGGGCATGCAGACACCTTGACAGAATGAATAGTGTGTGGCACATAGGTTCCCCATTGCTGTGCCTATGTGTGCAGCTCCTGATGGCGGTGGCACAGGATTAAATTTCTCATTGCTTCTGTACAGCATTGTGGGCTATCGCCCCGCCCCTTTTAAAGAGGGTCGCTGCCTAGCCGTGCCAACCCTCTGCAGTGTGTGCCTGCGGTTCCTCGTCATGGCAGACGCACTTATAAATAGACATGAGGGTGGTGTGGCATGAGTGCAGCTGAAGGCTGCGCAGGGACACTTTGGTGTGCGCTGTGGACACTGCGTCGTGCGGGAAGGGGGGGGGGCATGTAACCCAGGAGAAGTGGCAGCGGAGTGTCATGCAGGCAGTGATTGTGCTTTGTTGGAGGTAGTGTGGTGCTTAGCTAAGGTATGCATTGCTAATGAGGGCTTTTCAGAAGTAAAAGTTGTTGGGAGGGGGGGGGCCCACTCTTGCCGGTATTGTGGCTTAATAGTGGGACCTGGGAACTTGAGATGCAGCCCAACATGTAGCCCCTCGCCTGCCCTATCCGTTGCTGTGTCGTTCCCATCACTTTCTTGAATTGCCCAGATTTTCACAAATGAAAACCTTAGCGGAGCATAGGTCCCATAAAAAAATGCTCGGGTCGCCCATTGACTTCAATGGGGTTCGTTACTCGAAACAAACCCTCAAGCATCGCGATAATTTCGTCCCGAGTAACGAGCACCCGAGCATTTTGGTGCTCGCTCATCTCTATTAATGAATGATTCATCTTTTCACAGCATTTTACTATATATGAGATAAAATAGCTGAAAAATAGTATAAGACGTACAGTATATAACCTTTTTTATATCAATATGTTACCCACTGCAATAATGTTTTTCACTAAATACAATCAGCAGACCAAAGTCTTCCACCAGCCTCAGTCCTGCAGTGAGACATAGAAAACGTACATTTTTGCTTTAATAGATTCTGTTCCGAACACACAAATACTAATATTAAAATGGAAGATTGCCCTTGGACATGTGGTGCAGGGTGACTCATCCAGGGAGAGTTCTATTATCTGTGCATCTATGTGTACAGACCATGATGATAAAATACAACATAAGTGGAACAAATCTGTGTCCATCAGAAGCAATTATTTGCTCTAATATATCTTTATAGTGGCCCGAGCTCCATATTTTTGATTCACAGCTACAAAATGTAACACCACAGAGAACACAGTGACAACGCTGAGAACAGATGATGTAGTAGATGTGACCTGCAGTCCTATGTAACACCACAGATAACACACAGTTGCATGTTACAGTATTCTTTTATATTCAATCATTCATTATTGTTTGGGGTATTAAAAACCATATTTATTCTGCATTAAATGTGGTTTGGCGTGTTTTTTGGAATGTCTCAAACAAATTAATTGGATTTATATTGATTCCTATAGAAATAATTACCTCGAGTAGCAACGGTTTCAGGTAAAGCCGATTGCTTTCGGATGGATTACCAACGTTAGTAGAGTTTTTACTGTACTTATTTACATATACTAATACTTAGTGGGCCTCCTTTGGCCCTAATGACATCGGATACTCTCATGGCTTACTTTCTACTAACATCTGATACACTTCAGCTGATATTTCCCTCCATTCATCCTACAAACATCTGTCGAATCACTCAAAGAAGCGCTGTTCATATTTTCTGACCCAATGTTCCAGTTCCTACCAAAGGGGCCAGTGCAGAAAAAAGAAAAGTTGCCAAATTTTTGTGCAAACAGTGCTTGTGATAAATGTTACTACTTTTGTACACCAGTATTCTGGCATACAGCCTTTTGTAAAAGTTCTTGAAGAAAAAAAAATATTGCAATGTGGAGAAAGTAAAATAAAAAAAAAATGCTGCATCATTAAGTATCAAACTGGCATTAGGGGGTTAAGAACACTTTCAATAAAATAAAAATAATTGCTCACTGAAGCGCGAAGAGATGGATTTTTTTCCCATCAGTTTGTGTAGAATTGTGTGAAATCTTCTAATATAAATCTGTAAGTTTCAAAATGAAAGTATTTGATGGGATATTATCTGTGATTCCTTGTACGGCGGAAGATGCCTTTGTAATGTGCTGTGAAATCAGAGGAGAAGATAACAGAAATTCATATTTTTATCTGAGCCTCCTATCAGGTGCAGACAGGTTATGGTGACATTGGAGATAAAACTTTCTGCGCAGTTGATGACCCCTTTCAGGCAGCATGAATTCCAATATCTCACATAGAGAATAGGTATGTTTCATTTTGCAGTTTTGAGATTAGGGCTCGAGAATTGCACCATAATCATCATAGGGTTTTTTTTTTTAGCTTATGGAAGAAGGATCGTTAAAACTACAAAGCACGGAAGTAAATGGCTATAACCTCGGCAAATTAAACACAGGGCTAGCGGAAAACATTAAAAACAGAAAAGGTGGAGGTAAAACAGAACAGAAAATGTAAGATTATTAGTAATTGTACGTATTTTCATGTTTATTTTTGGATATTTTTTTAGACATTATTTGGTCTCCAGCAACATCATTATTAATAGATGACGTTGGTGTCTGAAAGCCTAGTAGATTTTCAGGACTGTCAGATGCCTTCAACAGAAATCCAATAATATGGAGAATTGAAGAATGTTAAAGTATTAAAAAGTGAAAAATGACATTGAAATATACTCTTATGTCAATGCCTTTTCTACATTCTAGTATCTTGGAAACTAAAATGTTCTTACATGAGGTACTGTAATGTGGTTTGATAGAGAAGTGGGTCTAGAAATTTTTCTTGAATCTGTTAAAAAATTGTCATGCCTCCACTGCGTGACCGCATCACCATGAACAGTCGCATTCGGCGCTGGACACCGAGGAAGAAACATATGCCTTTTGTTGTTGAACTGCCAGGCTACCTGAGCTGTCTATTGGCTCAGTAAGCCTACCAGGGGCTCGCTTAGGGTATTTGTTTCAGCTTCTCTTTGTATTAGTAATACATCTGTATAGTGGTCATGCTCATGGGTGCCTTTGTGCTTTCAAGTGTTTTGTCCAGTGCCTTCCCTCTATGGACTTCGGGCTACGACTGTCTACTTCTCTCGAAACTATAGTGTTTGACACCACCATGTTCCCCACTCCATTTTCTGCAACTTACTTGATAGACTATTTCAAAATTTTTGTTCAGAAGATTGCAAGACCTGAAGAAGAAGAAACTAACCTTCGCACACAAATGTGTAGCCATACAGCTGACTTAATATGGACTTTGTCTTAGAAATATATTAACAAATTGAACTCTTTATTTCTCTATCTGTTTTACTTTATTTGATCTTCTATGCATATATTTAACTATGTAAATCTTGACTAAGCTTAGGAGTACTCCTAGATTACCAATTAATGATCTCAGACAGCACGTGACCAAAACTCTGACATCACTGCACGAGCTAAAATGCATAACAAGTTATGTGTCAGGACCGGCGGCACTCTGGGGCTCTGTGCCCGCACCGCTGATCCTGTCACCCGGGCTGCTGGGGTACGGCGCAGGGGAGTCCAGGTCCTTGTGACCTTCCCTGGCCGCCGGGGTTCTGGACGCCAGCTCTGGGTGCGTGCTCCTGTGCTCAAGGGGCGGCATCTGGATAATCAGGTTGCTGGGGATGAGGCGGATGAAACCCTGATTCGCATGCTCTGCACTCGCTGCTGGATGTGTGGATCTCTGCACTTACTGCCTTATGTCTGGATCTTGCTGCAGTCAGGCTCCCCGCCCCAATCAGCTGATGGGGCGGGAGTTCTGACAGCATTTAAACTGCTCAGTTCCTCATGCAGATTGCCAGTGTTTGCCTTGTCTCCAGATGCATCTGCATTCTTTCTTATTTGATTACCTACTTTGACCCGCCGCTTGGACTTGACTATGATTTGCCTGACCCTTCTGTAGCGCGTTCCTTCTTGTTGTTGACCCGAATAGCCAGACCTGCCTTTGTGTCGTTTGTTTCTGGGTTTGTCTGTAAGTCTGACTCCAGCCCCATCTCCCGAGTCAGGGTAGGGAATGTCGCCCAGTTGCTGCCCTAGGGATTAGCCTAGGGGAGCAATAGGTAGGGACAGGGGTTGTGGGCGGATTTCAGGGACTTCCAAATACCTGGACCCCAGTTCACTGACATTATGCATATGTTAAATCAGGTGACTTTTGGTCACCTGACTTCAATGTATTTGTCTTAAAGGATTATACACTACCGTTCAAAAGTTTGGGGTCACATTGAAATGTCCTTATTTTTGAAGGAAAAGCACTGTACTTTTCAATGAAGATAACTTTAAACTAGTCCTAACTTTAAACAAATGCACTCTATACATTGCTAATGTGGTAAATGACTATTCTAGCTGCAAATGCCTGTTTTTTTGTGCAAAATCTACAAAGGTGAATAGAGGCCCATTTCCAGCAACTATCACTCCAGTGTTCTAATGGTACAATGTGTTTGCTCATTGGCTCAGAAGGCTAATTGATGATTAGAAAACCCTAGTGCAATCATGTTCACACATCTGAAAACAGTCTAGCTCATTACAGAAGCTACAAAACTGACCTTCCTGTGAGCAGATTGAGTTTCTGGAGCATCACATTTGTGGGGTCAATTAAACGCTCAAAATGGCCAGAAAAAGAGAACTTTCATCTGAAACTCGACAGTCTATTCTTGTTCTTAGAAATGAAGGCTATTCCATGCGAGAACTTGCTAAGAAAATTGAAGATTTCCTACAATGGTGTGTACTACTCCCTTCAGAGGACAGCACAAACAGGCTCTAACCAGAGTAGAAAAAGAAGTGGGAGGCCGCGTTGCACAACTAAGCAAGAAGATAAGCACATTAGAGTCTCTAGTTTGAGAAACAGACGCCTCACAGGTACCCAACTGGCATCTTCATTAAATAGTACCTGCAAAACACCAGTGTCAACATCTACAGTGAAGAGGCGGCTGCGGGATTTTGGGCTTCAGGGCAGAGTGGCAAAGAAAAAGCCATATCTGAGACTGGCCAATAAAAGAAAAAGATTAAGATGGGCAAAAGAACACAGACATTGGACAGAGGAAGACTGGAAAAAAGTGTTGTGGACGGATGAATCCAAGTTTGAGGTGTTTGGATCACAAAGAAGAACGTTTGTGAGACGCAGAACAAATGAAAAGATGCTGGAAGAATGCCTGACGCCATCTGTTAAGCATGGTGGAGGTAATGTGATGGTCTGGGGTTGCTTTGGTGCTGGTAAGGTGGGAGATTTGTACAGGGTAAAAGGGATTCTGAATAAGGAAGGCTATCACTCCATTTTGCAACGCCATGCCATACCCAGTGGACAGCGCTTGATTGGAACCAATTTCATCCTACAACAGGACAATGACCCTAAACACACCTCCAAATTGTGCAAGAACTATTTACAGCAGAAGCAGGCAGCTGGTATTCTATCGGTAATGGAGTGGCCAGCGCAGTCACCAGATCTGAACCCCATTGAGCTGTTGTGGGAGCAGCTTGACCGTATGGTACGCCAGAAGTGCCCATCCAACCAATCCAACTTGTGGGATATGCTTCTAGAAGCGTGGGGTGCAATTTCTCAAGCTTACCTCAACAAATTAACAGCTAGAATGTCAAAGGTGTGCAATGCTGTAATTGCTGCAAAAGGAGGATTCTTTGACGAAAGCAAAGTTTGATGTAAAAACAATGTTATTTCAAATACAAATCATTATTTCTAACCTTGTCAATGTCTTGACTCTATTTTCTATTCATTTCACAACGCATGGTGGTGAATAAGTGTGACTTTTCATGGAAAACACAAAATTGTTTGGGTGACCCCAAACTTTTGAACGGTAGTGTATATTCTCTAGCTGTTTGACAAATAAATGAAATCATTTGCAATTTACACAACTCAGTTTGTGTGACCTGTGATTCTCCAAGCTGCTCTCATTAACCCTTAATATGGTCACCGAAGGGACAAAAGGTTTCAATAATGACTTATGAAAAACCCTATGAACCCTCCATGTAGCTGGCAAATCAAGTTCATAAGCAAGCGAATTTACTTCACTTGTGATGACAAAGGGACCCACGTAATGCGGTGCCAGTATCAAAGACGGAACCTTCAATTTGAGATTTCTAGAAGACAAATATACCTTCTGTCCCATCCTGTAAGGTTCAGATACTGACAGACTCCTCCCACCACGCAACTGCATACAAGCCCTCGTTGCTTCCAGGTTCTTCTGTACTTCTTTCCATACCCCCTGCAGCGCATCTGTGGTGACATCAGCTGCAGGACAGGCAGACTGAGTAGAAATAGCTGTAAGGAAGCGAGGATGCTGACCATATACGCAAAGAAATGGAGATACCCCAGGGGAAGAACAAGTACGGTTGTTTCGTGCAAACTCTGCAAATGGCAGGAATTCTGCCCACTGATGAGCCTTTTCACTAGCAAACAACCGTAAATATTGCACTAAATCCTGGGACTTTCGGGGATCAAATCAATACCACAGTCCTAGTCCCTATGTGGAGGCAAAGTTTCAGACAGTTTCTTGGAAAATATGTCATGAAAATCAGAGAAATACTGAAGAATAAGTATGGTATCCGCTGAACACACAGATATAGTAGCTAAGTGACTATGACAGGACAACCCCCAATGTATCAATTCCCGAGTGGACCAATCAAATCGGGGATTGTGCAGTGCCAACCAGGGCATACCAAGCACTACATCAAAGGATGTCCTTTCCATTACCAAGAACGACAGATTCTCAGAATAGAGAACAACCACAGTGAACTGTAAAATGGGAGTCCTTCATTGTACAACACTTGCAGACAGAGGGGTAGAATCAATACTAGTGAAGCGAATGGGAATCTTTAACGCCAAGAATTCAGTCATCAGAGGTCTGACAAAACTTAAACTAATCAAATTGGTGGCAGCACCCGAATCAATAAAAGCTTGACCGGACCGAGTGAAATTCCGGAAGCCAATCTGACAAGGCACCAACAACTTAGGGAGTACCTCTGATCCTAGGCAATCCTCACAAAAATCACCTAGGATCTGAAGCTTTCTGCCGGTTCGGACTGATGTTGTAGACGCTTCTGAGGACAGGTCGCTACACGATGTCCGGCTTTCCCACAATAGAGGCAGAGACAATGAGTCATCCGGAACCGTCGCCGTTTCTTAGGACTTAACTGGTCCACTTCCATAGGCTCGGCACCAGAAGTTGGCATGGGAGAAGTGGGAGCGGGTCTGCTGGATTCCCTAGCTTTACGGGCCTGATGCTCCTCTTTTCTAGATCTCAGCCTCCTGTCAGCTTTCACCGCCAATTCCATTGCATCATTGAGTGTCACGGGAGCGGGATGAGAAATGAGTAGATCCTTGACAGCGTCAGAAAGACCCAACAAAAACACATCTTTAAGGGCGCTATCGTTCCAAGAGGTGTCATCTGCATACTGTCTAAATTTAGAGCAATAGTCCTCTACCCACTGCTGCCCCTGACGTAGAGACATGAGATGAGATACCGCCAACCCCGCACGGTCTGGCTCATCAAAAATACCTCCAAGTTCCCGAAAAAACAAATCAACTGACTACAGGTAAGCCGAACTCTTGGGTAAGGAGTAGGCCCATGTCTGGGGGGCACCCCGAAGTAAGGATATAATCAATCCAACTTTCTGGGATTCTGAGCCGGAGGAGCGTGGTTGCATCCGAAAATACAATCTACATGCCTGCTAAAAAACAAAAACTTGCTCCTCTCCCCTGAAAATACCTCAGGAAGAGGACACTTGGGCTGAGGAATAGAAGGGGCGATAGAAACATGCACTAACTCCTGGATCATGACCAATAAATCCTGCAACTGACTTGCGAGGGTACTCATGGCCTCCATTGGAGAGCAATTTTAAAAGCCAGTTTTTATGTTATGGTATACTACCCATGATACGCCAGCCCGGGTGCCCTAGATCTCACCCACAACCCCTGTCCCTGCCTAATTGCCTCCACTCCTGGCTAACACCAGGCGGGCAACTGGGCAGCGGTCCCTACTCTAACTAGGGACCGAAAAAGGGACGCTGGCGTACCTGGTTGGAAAGGGTAGAATACCGACAGAAAAGGCAGATGTAAATAACCAACAGGAACAATACTAGCTGAACTGAGGCAGATGGAAAAACCTGGCGAATAATAGCAAAGTATAGCAGACAAGATAACAGAAGCAGGAGACCAACCAAGGCAGACTAGCTAGCACACTGAGGGAAACCAATAACTGGCAGTGATTGCAAGTCTCTGCCCGACCTTTAAACAAAAGCTCAGGGGCGGAGAGAGGGGGACAGCCAACTCCCAACAGAACATAATAAAAGGGAGCTCATGCACGGCAGCTGCACTCAAAGGTGCACGCAGCGCCACGTGCCACCAGCACCACGCTTGCCAGGCACCTGCACCCCCGGCAGCCGAACAACAAGCTGGGGGGACACGCCCCAACCGCGGAACCCAGCACACCGCCGCTGCGGGAGGACCAGAAACCGCCGCATGGTAACATCTGGGAGTTTGTGTTAGTTTGCAAAAACCTCTTCTCACGTGTCTTCCTTCTATGGATTTCGGTCTACGACTGACTACTTCTCCCATGCATGTGTGAGAGAAACTATAGTGTTTGACACCCTAATGTTCCCCACTCAATTTTCTGTAACTTGATACACTGTTTCGATATTTTTGTTCAGAAGATTGCAAGGCCTTGAAGAAGAAGAAACTGACCTTCGCAAACAAATGCGTAGCCATACAGCTGACTAAATATGGACTTTGTTTTACAAATGTATAAACAAATAGAAATCTGTCACGGCTTGTTGGTCGCGACAACTTCATGGCATGGTGGCCGCAACACAGGTCAAGACCTGTTGCCTTCTTAAGCCGGTCAAGGGTTAATGCACCATGTGCAGAGTCTGCTGGTGTTGTCTGCCTTTGCTGCGTGGATGCATGCTGGATTAGTCATGCCTGGGAGTAGGGTGGAAGTGTGGTTTTCTATTCACTCTGCCAGTTTTCAGGTGCAGCGTGGCTACATATTGTCACCCTTCCTGGTGATCAGTGCTGCTTATTCCGTTCCATGGTGGAGTCCTTGGAGTTTGGAGCTATTCTGTGCTGGGTGTATTGTGACTCGCAGATAAGTTGCTGCGGGTTCTTTTTCAGTTGTTTTCCTGCTGTTCATTTCTGTTTTGCTTTGTGGTGTTAGTTCATCTCTCCAGGGGTTCCCATAGGGACAATCAGGGCCCAGAAAGAAGACTGTGGGGCTGCCTTTTATGGAGGCGATGACTCCACTTTAGGCAGGGACCCGTCACCTCCCTGCTAGTTTAGAGCCAGGCTTCCTTCCCCCTGGAGTGGTGTTACTGACTTGCATAGTGTTGCCCTGCGCCGTGCTCTGGTGCCGCACGGGTTTTACATCTGGGCTACGTATTTCAGTGTTGTTGCGCACTGTTCTGCAGTGCATAAATCTATCTACTACTGCAGTTCTTAACATCACTCTGCGTCCGTGCTGAGTGTGGTGCTTGTTAGCTGCACGGATGTCCCAAAATGTTAATAATTTGTTTAACTTTATTGGATCTTCTTTGTATATATTTAACTATGTAAATCTTGACTAAGCTTAAGGCCCATTTGCACATAGCGATGATCGCTGAAAAATCGCCCAAAAGCGATAGGTTGAGCGATAATCATTGCATCTAAATGCACGGCCATTGTGCACTTTTCGTGCACTGCCAGTTGATCATTAAATTCAAGCCAGACTTAAAATCATTGTGCGGTCTTATCAGGACGGCACGCTGAGTTCTCCGCGGGTAGTGCTGATAGCATTATTTCAGCTATTTAACCCCTCAGAGAATAAAGTAGCTGAATGGAGATAAGAGCCCTCAGGCTATTAACTGCATTCAGCTAAAGGCTTCATTTGCATGCTAAGGAGTTATTAAGTAGCTGAGTAGCTACTTAATAGTTTATGCAAAATGATCGCTCAAAGCTGTCACTCAAACTGTCATTTGAACCCTTTGTGTAAATGGGCCTTTAGGAGTACTCATAGATTAACAATTAATGATCTCAGACAGCGCGTGACCAAAACTCTGACATCACTGCACAAGCTAAAAGGCGTAACAAGTTATGCATATGACTTTTGGTCACCTGACTTCAATGCATTTCTTTTGAAGGATTATGTATTCTCTGGCTGCTTGACAAATAAATGGAATCATTTGTGATTTACACAAATCAGTGTGTGTGACCTGTGATCCTTCAAGCAGCTCATATTAACCCTTAATATGGAACAGCAAGAATATACATATAGTTCTGCATTGTGCTAACATGTGTGCTCTCTCATAGACTTGTATAACAGAGTATGCACACATGGCTCTAAAAAGTCGAATTTTCAGCTGGCACTGTGAGAACCGAAAGGGATTTTCCAAGACTACAGTGTTGACCAGCATTTTGCACCAAAACTGAGCTACAGGCCATTAATGGTGCATTTTAGGCTTCCCCTGGCCACATCCCATTTTCTAGACACTTTTGAAAAGTGCAAAAAGTTCACTTACTTTTTCTCCCTGAACTGTGGATATTTTCCTGCTATGTATTTAGATTGCGTTTGTCTATAAAGCCTCATTCACACAAATGTATTATGCATGTAAAACGGAAAGCTGAAACTATTGATTTGCATTGGGGTATTGCAGGAGCCCTTATACATGTGAATTCACTGCATATTTACACATGAAATCAATGGGGTGGTCTTGAGTTTTTTGCGCTCTTGAAAAATGCAGTGAATCCGCGCAATAAATCCGTAATACCAGTTTCGATTAATGAAAACGTTGCATACACCCGTGTGAATGAGTCCTAATTCTGTTTTAGATAACAATCACCCCACATTTTATCAATAATGAATACATAAATCCAGGAAATTCCAAAGGGTTCACTTACTTTTTCTTGCAATTGCAATATATTCTTCCAAAGTTTCTTACTATTCGAAATTATTAACACGTTCTGCTGTTTTTTTCATCAGGCAACCATAACGGGATTGGAGAATCTTGCAGAAAGTAGGTCAGAAGCATCTAGTTTCAGAAAAGCCATATGTTATGTTGATGACAAAAATAAACCTTCACCCAGTGCTAAATTACTGGAGTTTTAATCAAGTCTGAGTAGAGATTGTGATTTCCTATCTTGGACTGATTTGGCGACAGTTTCTTGAAAGCTCTGAGTGATGTCAGCACTTCCCGGACTAAGCTAATGTGAATGACACTGCTCATTAGAGCCTCTTTATATCTGCGCTGAACTGTATTAGCACATTCTCACCCAGACTAATAAAGGACGGGAGGCCTGCCTATACGCCGCGTGCAATATACTGACGCACAGACGAGCTCATTACACTTCACACATGTACTATCTGTAGTGGTTTTTCCGTAATTACAGCGACTGTAAGATATCACCGAGTAATGTGACAACTCTGTTACATGAAATTAGCTTATTTTTAGCCTGTATGACCTGAGGTTGGAGTGAAATATCGGCTTTATTTTTAGTCTTGCTAATTCGAAATACGACAAAAGTACTACCAATACGTAGCTTTGTATACGAGGGCAGTCACCATGATATTTTTGCAGTAAGAATGGCAAAACTAACCCATTTGTTGCCTTGTGTTAAAATATAGCCTATAGCTCCAATTCTCTGATGATGCTAAAACAAGGGATTGGGGCATAGGTTCTGAGCACGTCACACATACACACAGCTCTGCTACATGTACATCACTTACAGCTCTGCTGCATACATTCTTCATACAACAGGGATGAAAAGCAGCACAGTAGAGTTCTGCACACACTGATCACCTCATGGTCATGTGACACCAGACTGCTCCCACACAGGTGACTTATCACATGATGGTGACATCATGACAGGTCCTGTAAGCACACGGCGGCTGTAGGTGTTCATTAGTATTCCATCCCCTACAAGCCCATACAGCTTAGCTGCTATGGAATACTAACGGACACCTAGCTGGACAGTAGCCATGTGCATACAGGACCTTTGATGACGTCTCTGTCATGTGATAGGGGTGGAGCATGTAACTCACTCACTCTTACTCCATCCCTGATCATCCGTAGTGATTGAGTTACATGCTCCACACTTAATCATATGACGGTGACGTCATCACACATCGTTCATCTGGAGGTCATCCCGAGTGAGTGAGTTATGCATCCCCTACAAACCACTGCGGCCTCAGTTGCTATGGATTCGACCTGTGATTACGTCATCATCATGTGATCAGGGGGAGGACATGTAACTCACTGACTTGGGAGGAAGGACCTTTGATGATGTCACCATCATGTGATCAGGGGCAGAGCATGTAACTCACTCACTCACACACAGATGGACAAGTAGTCGTTAGTAGTTTGATGATATCCCTAGGTTTGCAGCAGGGACCAGAATACTATATTATCGTGAGCATGAAAAGTGCACATGTAGAGATGGTGCCTCGCTATCGTACATTAGTCTGTGATATGGTACACGGCCAAGTTACTCGAGTCCTGTGATTTTAATTTGGCCTGTACTTTGAAGGTGTTTTTAGACAAAATTAATGAAAGTTATATTTTAATTGGTTAGTTTTGTCCTTTGGCAATTATTTTTCTCACTTTGATACTAATATAACCCAAAGTTTATCTGTAGGGCTGTTTCTGTTTTTTGCTCTATGTTGATACACAGGGAAGTGGTACCACAATAATATATGGACTTTCCAGTACTGGTTCACAAGGGACACAAGTTTCTATTGCCCATCCTGTTTCACTGATGACTGTCTGGAAACATAGGGCGTACATAAGGGTGTGGGACCCCAATAGATTATGGACATTCCCCTGCCAGTTCATATCTCAACCCCTTGGCCACTAGGGATGAGAGTTCCTATTTATTAGGGAGGAATTGAACAATCACTCATAAGTGAGATGACTATGGTACCTATAATATTGCAATGAGTGACATAATGAGAGGTGTGCCAAAAATAAGCTAATGGCAGAAAGCTATCTTCTTGACTCCATGATAAATATGCATGCCCTGATTAGCTGAATGCTGTTAGGAATCAGCTGTTATACCCCACTGTTGGCACTTATCTCCTGCAGGGAAAAGAGAAATTGCTGAAATTGGAGGCATGTGCCAACCTTCATCTAATCTGTATGGACAGCAACAGAGTTGTTTGAGATTAGAAAAATGGGTTTTCTTTTTTCCCCACAAAGAGCTCCCTCCTTTCTGTGGGCTCTCAGTTCATCTCCATTCAAGCTGCAACACCAGACTCAACTTTTGGACAGGTATGATGCTGCGCCTGGATTAACCCTTTCCAATCCAATTTGCATCCTGGTTTGCCTAGGGGGCTTACTCTTTTTCTGATGTTATACAACAGCGCTATCTGCTGGCTAAAGCCAGTACTGCATGAGGCGATACGTTGGATAGGCTCCGACAGCAGAGAGGCTGGCAATATACAGTAAGAGACCCCCGACGGACGTCTTCCACCATCAGAGCTGTACAGCCTTAAATCATAATGTCTTTAGAGGTCAGACAGTGGATTGGAAAGGGTTAAAGCAACCATGTTTTTCTAAAGCTATGTGCCCACTACTGTATTTGGAACCATTATGGACTTATGAGGCTATGCACAGTGATAATTCACACACGGTGTCTGATGCGAGTTGCACCCTGAGCCTCTCGGGCACAACTCACACTCATGCCCTGTGTGCCAGAGGTCTAATCTTGCGCAACCCCTTTAAAATTGGTCTGTACTTCCCATGCGGTGTTTTTGGAAATAAGGCTTACTATACAATATCACAATTACTACATTTCCAGGATAGAAGAAAAATGTTTGTGCTGCGTGCAGAGATCCTGTTCAGATATCTCTTCTAGGGATCCATAAACCCTCCCTAAACTATTCTGTCACTATATTATGAGAAATATGGGAAGTGTCACATTATCACTAAATTATTTTCCTAGTGGGAATAGGTTTGGCAGGTTTATTGCACATACACAGAAGTTACTGGAATAGCTGTTTGCTTTGTGTAAATGAACCCAGATGTCAAACTATCTATGTTTTATGTACACAGTTGTAGAACATGAGTTTATAAGTGGTGTCACTACACAGATGTGTGATTTAAACTTTCTGGCTCCCTATCTGAAATAGGACAACCAACTACCGTGTGCCCTTTATTAATGCTTCTTATATGGCAGATGGAGCCTTCGGGTCTCCTTAGCAGGCAGGCATCAAGAAAATGCAGACAAATCACAGCGAGCATGCTGCTTCTGCAAATCCCGTAACAGTAAATGAAGAGAGCCAGGGAGCGACCTCTACATTTATTCTCCTTGAGAATATGGCACAAAACTGGCGCACGTGCATACGTGGCAGCGGGGGGCTGGCGGCAGCAGCGGTGAGGCAAGGAGAGGGACGTTAGCTGCACAGGTACTCACAGCGGCCGGCATTATGTTAGAATAAAAGAGTCTTTCTCTTATTCAATCCTTTGTGTTTTAATGTTCTTGCACAATAAGACATTAAAAAGTCCAAGGTGTATGAATACAGTAATTATAATACTGGCGCTATAATTCCTGAGAAATTAGAATTTGTCTATGAGCTTTGTTTTCTAACATCCCCAAAGTTTAATATTTAATAAGAGCACTCAGATGGTGTTTAGGCGGTACCACGTGTGCTACTCTGAGACTAGGGGAATAACATTACAGGTGTTTGCAGCAGAGGCCACCCTCGGTGCTTGTAGCAGTCTTCAATGTATGTCGTATAATGTTACATGCTACTTTATTCAGTACTTTAGATGCAACATGAATGATGTAACTAGAACTCAATTGAGCATTGTAAAGTATCTGTCCTGTCCATCTGTATTGATGAAAAGAATATGTTGTGCTGATTACTGCCCCCCTCACACCCACCCCCCTGGTCCTTCTCTGGGTATCCTCGGTTTCCTTCCATCTGAAGCGCACGGACCTTATCACATGTATAGTGTAATATTGGTAGCAAAACTGCTCATATCACTTCACTGGGGGTCCTAAGCTTCTCTATCTACTCAACTCCTCTAACTACTTAACTCCGGTTTATTGAAATGTATTCCATATATTGGCTGGAGGAACTTGGTAGCCGGGAACTTGCTTGCTGAAGACACTTGAAGTCTTTGACTGATTTTGGTAAATGCCGACACCACTCCTCCCCAGAAATATGCATCCTTGATTCCGACACAGTAATACTCTGGGAAGTGGGCTTCGCTGTGGGGTCTCCAGGCCATTACTCTGGAGGTGGTCCCAGATGCTACTACAGAAGAAAGTACCTGAGCATATGGACAAGAGCGTAGACAGACAATCCGGGCCAGGGCAGGCAGCAGAGCTTTAGAACATGGCACAGGCTGAAGGTTGGTACATACAGAATAAGTTCAGCACGGTATAGCAGGCTGAAGGCTGGGGCAGGCATCAGACAGAAAACTATGTAACAAGTTGGGGTTAGGAGTGAAGACAGGATCGTAGATAGGAATAGCTGAAGTCAGGAACCAGAGAATCACTAGATAGCACTTTAAGCAGGACCAAAAGACTACAAACTCAAGCACCCTGTGCAAGGGAAGGATGCCTGGTAGAGATGAGCGAGCATACTCGTCCGAGCTTGATGCTCGTTCGAGTATTAGGGTGCTCGAGATGCTCGTTACTTGAGACGAGCACCACGCGGTACTCGTCTCGATTAAACGAGCACTGACCATTGAATTCAATGGAGCCGGCAATACAGCTGGCTCCATTGAAAGCAGTGGGCTGCCGGCGAGCGCGGGATGAATTTTCGGGAAGGGCTTAAAAATATAAGCCCTTACCTGAAAATCATCCTAAAATGTGTAAAAAAAAATAAAAAATTTATACTCACCTTTCCGCTGCAGCCGGAGTTCAGCCGCGTCTGGCCGGCAGTTCTCCTGAACTGCTGTGAGTAGTATTAAGCAGCAGTATTCAGCGCTGAGCCAATCAGAGGTAGCACTCACCCATTCAAGAATTCATAAATGGGTATGAGTGAGAGCTGCCTCTGATTGGTGAGGCTGTGACCAATCAGAGGCAGCTCATTCTGCAGGCGGGGATTTTAAATCCCTGGCTGCTGAATACTACTCACAGCAGTTCAGGAGAACTGCTGGCCAGACGCGGCTGAACTCCGGCTGCAGCGGAAAGGTGAGTATAAATTATTTTTTTTTTTTTACACATTTTAGGATGATTTTCAGGTAAGGGCTTATATTTTTAAGCCCTTCCCGAAAATTCATCCCGCGCTCGCCAGCAGCCCACTGCTTTCAATTCTTTGCCACAGCTGTTACAGCTGTGGCAGAGGAGGACGATCTTTATGCTGACAATGCGCGGGGGGGGGGTCTCACTCTTGCCACTATTGTGGCTTAATAGTGAGACCTCGGAGCCCAAAATGCAGCCCTGCATGTTGCTCCTCGCCTGCCCTATCCATTTCTGTGTTTTTTACATGACTTTGGTGAGTTGCTAAGATTTTCACAAATGAAAACCTTAGCGGAGCACCAGTCATATACAAAAATGCTCGAGTTGCCCATTGACTTCAATGGGGTTCGTTACTCGAAACGAACTCTCGAGCACCACTGAAAGTTCGACTCGAGTAACGAGCACTCGAGCATTTTGGTGCTCGCTCATCTGTAATGCCTGGTATAGCCAAGCGAACCATGTGATTGGCAGGAGAGGGATTAGAAAGGTGCGTACTGTCCCTTTAGTATTGCAGCAGCCTATTCAAGTAAGCTGGAGCTGGCGGCTATCAGTGAACAAACAGACACCGGAGCAGGGTGTCTGCTGAGAGGAACCACCGGGTGCATGCTGTGGCTGCCAGGAGGGGTAAGCTGGTGGCTGCAGCTACACATAGTAACACAGGTGTTTTTTGTATAACATCCATATACCTACTTACTTTGGTAAAACAGCTCACCATTCTCTCATCCTTTCTCCCTCCGCTCCCACTCACATATCTAGGGAACTTTGTATATAATTCTGTTTTAATCGTTTGTTGGAAGATCTTTGTGCTAATTTCAAGTACTGTGCATACTATTCAGAACCTGTGCTTTTATTCTATTTCATTCACCGTAGGCCTTTAACACAACAAGCATCAACCAAAATGCGCATATTATTGGGCTGTACAGAAAAATTTACCAAAATGACCTCTTCCTGCACTCTGATATCTGTGGCTCTAGTAATGTGTGGCTATTGGATGAGGCTTATAAACTTTCTGCTCTGCCAAGTAATACTGAGAACTCTCTGCTTCATGTTAGGTGCTTCTGCAATGAATGCAGAAAGATGATAACATAATCACTGATGGAGTGGTTGCAATCAGCTGTTTCTTCACTGTAGATTAGGCAGTCACAAGTACAGCAGTGCAACATAATGTAATGCAAGAAAATATATATTGTGGGCAGAATTTCAGTGTCTCTGTAAACTGCCACTTAGAATATGGCAAAGTCTTTAGTAGCCCCACTTTACTGTATAGCAATAGTCTCAGTATCAGTCACTTTCTACACCAGGTTCCCTCGCTCTGTTAGACTCACTGGCAGTATAAGTTTAGGTTTTCTTTTGAGTTTCTTCTCATTTTCAGGGTTGTCCCTGCCGCTGTATCACCACTCCAGTAAGTGGCTGTCTTTTCTTTCTCAACACAACTCTGGTCCTACTTCCAGAATAGCACACTCAATCATTGGTGACCAAATTACTCCACAACTCTCTACAAGATACTGCTTTTCCAGAAATGGTATTTCTCAGCTCTGGACACACTCTCATTACACAACACTTCCTGTCCAGACTGAAACTCCTTCCCTACCCATCTTAACTAAGGCTTTGGTGCCTTTTGCTGTGGGAAGCTGGTATGCCTGATTTAAGTGTTGCAACAGCGTCTCTATGTGTTACACTTCCTCCTACGTTTAGACAAGAAATCAAGGAGAATTATCTGGAAGAAGGAAGAGCCCACTTAGTATTAGGTATAAAGTGAATGTAGGGGTTGGATAGAGCAGGAAGTCTGTAAGGTAAAGCTTATTGGTGCAGTAAAAATGACGTGCATATTGTTCTGTGGGTAAATATACTTACAACAATAACAAATCTATATAGTATTTTCTATGTTTTAGTACTTTAAAAAAAGTTTAAAAAATTGCCTTCCATTGCCATTTTCTGAAACCCATTACTTTTTGATTTTTTCACTGATTGCGCTGTGTGGCGGACTTACTTTTTGTAGGCTGAGCTGTACTTTTATTAGCCTCATTTTGAAGTACATATACCTTTTTATTCAATTCTTTTGGAAGCCAGGATAACAAAGAAACCTGCAATCCTGACTTTCTATACTTTTTTTTACTATGTACACCATGTGGTATAAATATTGTGATATTTTTTTTAGTTTTATTCACATTTTTTATGTGGAAAAAATCAGAAAAGGATTTTATTACATTTTTTTTTTCACCTTTTCAAAATTTTTTATGACATTTTTTTTATATATATATATATATATATTTTAAATTTCCCATAGGGGGCTTGAACTTGCAATCACTTGATCGATTCTACTATATACTTTAATACTTCAGTATTGTGATATACATAGTACTGTGTAACTGTATTAGACAGGTTTGAAAAAAGTGCTGCAAAGTGAGAATTTTTTTCAAAAATAGGCATCTGATTTACTACAAATTTATTCTACAGTAGTACAACAACCCCAAACATACAGCCAATGTCATTAAAGACTATTTACAGCATAAGGGTGTATTCACATGAATATACGTCCGATATACGTCGTCCTCATCTGCAGTGGGGGGAGGATGGAAGAGCCAGGAGCAGGAACTGAGCTTCCTCTCCGCCCCTCTGCACTATTTGCAATGGGGAGAGGCGGGGCAGGGGTGGGGCAAGAGCTCAGTTCCTGCTCCTGGCTCTTCCATCCTCCCCCCACTGCAGATAAGGATGACGTATATCGGCTCGGCGTGAAAACCGAGCCGATATACATTCGTGTGAATGCAGCCCAAAGAACAGGGAGTCCTGGAAGTGATGACAAGGCCCCACAGAGCCCTGATCTCACCATCATCCAGTCTGTCTGGGATTACATGAAGCGACAGAAGGATTTGAGCAAGCCTAAATCCACCAAAGATCTGTGCTTAGTTCTCCAAGATGTTCGGAACAACCTCTCTACTGAGTTTCTTCAAAAACTGTATACAAGTGTACCTAGAAGAATTGATGCTGCTTTGAAGACAAAGTATGGTCACACCAAATGTTGATGTGATTTATGTTACTCTTTTGTTCAATCACTTTGCATTTTGCTACTTGACACAAAAACTATCAGCACTTCTATTTTTGAAAGCATTCTTACTTTATAGCATTTTTTCCACACCTGCCTAAAACTTTTGCACAGTACTTTAGTAATTTTCAATGTTGCCTATTAAGCCCTGCCACAGGCAGGGTTATGATAGGCCTCCATTCATAGCACACCTGGGATCCTTCACTAGGTTCTGGACTACCATGCTGACCCATCGGCACCCTCGAGACCCATGATTGGCTGATGGGGTGCTGTAGGAGGCCCTCTTCCATCTGGCTGTTTAGCTGTGCAGTCAATCTTGACGGCGACATCTCATCTAAATAGTTAACTGCTACGATCGAAGCTAGCACTAATTGTGGCAGCTTTCAAAACCAGCTGACAGCTGCCAGGTAAGAAGAGGCAGCTAATGCCAATATTATTAGTTTGTAAGTGTAAGGAGAAGAATAAATCTAGGCAGATGGAAGAGTCAGAAGACGTAGTGGTATGAAACCTTCTCAGTTATTAAAAACAATTGGGCATACAGTAAATGCGTAATCAACTTTGCTGCCAATTTCAGTAATGAGCTGTGATTGGTCAGTGAAGTTCTAATTTAATCAATAATAATAACAAACCTCTGGCCATCATTATCATTGCTGTTACCATTAACAAGAAGCTTCATTGAATGTTTATTGCAGTGAAGTTTGCAGAATTGACAATAGAAGAGTCATATTTGCAGTGCACAGGAAATTTGTTACATCTTCCATTGCGCTCAATAAGAGAAAAATACACATCTTCCGAGGATCAAAGTAAAAAGGAGATGAGAAGAGCTGAGTCAAACTGCCAAATTGTTCTGTCCTGATTTTAGATAAAAAGCTTCTTAAGCAAAATATGTTGCAGGCGGCTTCATGTATTTCAGTCGTCGAGATTCATCATCAGCAGAGTATCAAAGATTGAAGTGTAACTGTTTATGGAGCAATTGTCTGGAGAGATCATTTAATTAATTAATTCATCACTTATGCAAATGATTGCATTGTTTTCTTGTTATTGTTGAGTATGCCCTAGCCCATTTCTTCTAAACTGCTTTCTTGGCTAATTAAAAGTACCCTGATGGATCATGGGCTGAACCTAGAATTATATTTGCAATTGTTCTGTATGGACACACTTTTTGCTGGGGTGGGGGTGAATGCACATGATTCTCTTCCATTTGCTAGGGTATAGTTACAGGCAGAAGCTGCTGGGCATCAATCTATCAGATGTCTTCCCCATCATGTCCTATTTATAACACTGAGTGATTTCCTACAATCACTTATATGCTCATTTTCTGACTTCCAAAAAACACAAATTTTTTGTCAATGGGTCTAAAAATGTTTTTCCATCAGAATGAAGCTCAGTATAGCATTCATTACTGTGGATTTGGTTGTAGATTTCCATAACCCACAATGTTTAATACAGCGCTGATTTAGAAGTACCATTGTTTTCAAGCATGTGTGTCAAACCGATACCAGGTTCTGAAGTCTGGGTTACGGTACGCACATATGGAAAATCCACAGCAAATCCGCAACCACAACATTTTGCCATAGATTTGGTGTGGAAATGCTGCAGGTTTGCAGTGGATTTCACCCCCACATTTTAAGATTAGCAATCCACTTTGAAAATCCACAGTGTATATTGACATGCAGCAGACTTAATATCCACAGCACAAGTTAATTTAAGCTGTGGAATTTTTTCAGCAGCGTGTGGATGAGGTTTCTTGTTGATAATGTAAAAGGCTGTAAAAAAAATGCAGGATTTCTGCAGTGTGTGAATATACCCACAGGCCTCTTTCGCACGAGCATATATTGGCCACCGTTTTCACGGCCGGACGATATACACTCCGATCTGATGCATTGGATTCCAATGCATCAGATCACATGTCCGTATTCCCGCGGCGTGCAAGCGCCCGACTTGGCCAATACAGCACCGAGCACTTTCAGGCCGGACCGCAAAGATAGTCCTGGAACTATCTTTTGGGCCGGAATACATTGGCCACTGCATGGGCTCCAATGGGAGCCAATGACAGCGGCCGGAAAAGGGAGGTGGGAGGGAGTTTAGCAGCGTGACTGCTAGACTCTCTCCCTCTTCTCTCCTCCTCTCCTCTCCCCTCCAGCTGTTTGCAATGGGAGGGGGCGGGGTGGAGCTAAGCTCTGCCTTGTCCCCTCCCATTGCGCACAGCTGGACAGGAGGAAAGAGGAGGTGAGCCGACGAGGGGTAGGGGAAACCCAACAGCATTGCGGGCTTGGCGTGTTTGCGCGGGGCTCATGCCATCTGTACGGGCACAAAAACGTTAGTTTTGTGCGCTCGTTCAAGTGTTGTTACAGCGCCGGCGGGCACATGTAAAAACACGTATGGAAGTATGAAAGAGACCTTAAAGTGTATCTGTGACTATTATTTTTTACCATAAATTAGTGGTATATTTGAATGCATAGATCATTATATGTTATAAGAATAAAGTTGCAACTTCCTCACCTCCCAGCTGTCACATCTGATACGACTAGATAATACAACCAATGGTGACCAATTCCGGAGACGAGTCTAACCAGTGGACAAATAAACAGGATAATTACGGTCTAATGTAAGAGGCCTTAACACACTATAACTAGATATCATGGAAACAGTAGAAAGGTATTACCAGAACCGCCTAAACCAGACCGACCTTTCAAGTGGAACACGCATTCTAATAAGGGTGACCCCACTTCTAGAGAGAATCTGGGACCCAGTCCAAAATTAACTGGCATAATCACAATGCAAAAATAGCGGGCTCAAGACCCGCTTGGGTTAAACTTTAACCAGTATGATACCATATGCCTCATGCCTCACCAGAGGCTGCCTGACCTGATGTGTCCAGCACTAAGTGTCCAGCAACAAGTGTTTTATGCTGTTGAATGATGCAGTTATACAGCGCAGTTACTAATAATCATCTACCTTCTCTCTTTCACCAACAGGTATGTTTCACTCATCCATTGCTCCACTCCATCTGCATTTGATTGCTCCGCCTTCCTTCCATTGAATCTGCTGTGATACCTTTAAATTTGTCATAATCTGTGCGCAATGGTATGTCCCATTGCTTCATATAAATTGAATTGACTCTATTTGTACTATATGTATTTTCCTCATCACCTCCCCCAAATAGCTTTCTCCCCGTCTCATCTTTGTATTGTTGGACATAATTTGTTTTTGTAAGAGGGCAATAAAGCGCCCCCCCCCAATCTTGTTCATTAGCCATCTAAAGGTGGGTCAGCTGGTTGACTAGTGAAATGTAACAAGCCACTCCCAGCTGAAGTCCTGTAGCCAGAACTTTAAAGCCAGTTCTATCCTCCATGCCTCGCCTGATGTGTCCAGCACTAAGTGTCCAGAAACAAGTGTTTTATGCTGTTGAATGATGCAGTTATACAGCATAGTTACTAATAATCATCTACCTTCTCTCTTTCACCAACAGGTATGTTTCACTCATCCATTGCTCCACTCCATCTGCATTTGATTGCTCCGCCTTCCTTCCAGTGACCCTGCTGTGATACCTTTAAATTTGTCATAATCTGTGTGCAATGGTATGTCCCATTGCTTTATATAAATTGAATTGACTCTATTTGTACTATATGTATTTTCCTCATCACCTCCCCAAAATAGCTTTCTCCCCGTCTCATCTTAGTGTTGCTGGACACAGTTTGTTTTTGTAAGAGGGTAATAAACCTCTCCCCCCCCCACCTTGTTCATTAGCCATCTAAAGGTGGGTCAGCTGGTTGACTAGTGAAATGTAACAAGCCACTCCCAGCTGAAGTCATGTAGCCAGAACTTTAAAGCCAGTTCTATCCTCCATGCCTCACCTGATGTGTCCAGCAACAAGTGTCTTATGCTGTTGAATGATGCAGTTATACAGCGCAGTCCGACAGAGCAGGAGACAGGTAACATCCACAACTGTCCACAGCCTGAAGGGAAATGCTCTCCTCTTTGCACTAATCTCCTTCACTATCTTCTTTTCAAGCCTTAACAGTTTCTTCCAACGCCCAGGCCCAACACACTCCATCCACATCAGCTCTTCCCTCCTTTCCTCACCTATGTATGACTCCCATGCACTGTTCAACTTCCTAAGACGCCTTCAACCCTCCAATACTGCAAAGAAACACCTCAGCCACCCACACAAATCCCCTAACCATGCGCTCACCCTTGCTACCCTGCTACTCCTAGCTGCAGGAGACATATCCCCCAACCCAGGCCCACCCCGTACTGTTCTCTACCAAAATGCCCCCCCCCCCTGCCCCATTCAAATGCGCTCTCTGGAACTCCCAATCTGCATGTAACAAACTCCCAACTATCCATGACCTTTTCACTAGTAAACGCTTGAACTTGCTCGCCCTCACGGAAACCTGGATACAGCAGTCCGATTCTCCTCCCCCGCTGCATTGTCCTATGATGGCCTGCAGTTCTTCCACACTCCCAGATCAGATGACAGATGCGGCGGAGGAGTAGGCATTATCCTCTCGCCAAACTGTACCTTCCAGGTCATTCCCTCAGCTCCCTCGCTTACCTTCCACTCCTTCAAAGTCCACACCCTGCGACTCTTCCGCCCACTGCCCCTGCGTGTCACAGTTATTTACCGCCCCCCAGGTCCCACCCGCCTGTTCCTAGACCATTTTGCTGCCTGGCTCCCCCACTTCCTATCCTGTGAAATCCCAACCATCATCCTTGGTGATTTCAACATCCCTACTAACGACTCTAGCTCCTCATCTGTCTCCCGGCTTTTAACACTTACCTCCTCCCTTGGCCTATCATTAATCTCTGACTCCCCCACTCATAGAGATGGTAACACTCTCGATTTAGTTTTCCTCCGTCTCTGCTCTGCTTCTCACTTTACTAACTCCCCACTTCCACTCTCAGATCACAACCTTCTCTCTTTCTCCATCAGGCACCCTAGCATCTCCCCTGACCCTCCTATCTATTGCACCTCTAGGAACCTCCAGTCTGCCCGCACTAAACAGTTTGCCGAAACTATTCAGTCCTCCCTATCCCCTATCTCTCGCCTCCCCTGCCCTAACCTGGCAGCCGAATACTACCACATCACCCTCAGCTGTGCCCTGGATGAAGCCGCACCGCCCGTGACTCGAGCCGTCAAACGCAGACCACGGCAACCCTGGCTCACGTCCCAAACGCGCGTCATCCGGCGGTGCTCTAGGTGCGCTGAGCGGCTGTGGAGAAAGTCAAAGCTGCCGGCAGACTACCTCCACTTCAAATTCATGCTTAAAACTTATTACCTAGCCCTTCACCATGCCAAGCAAGTTTGTTTCACCCCCCTTGTCTCCTCACTATCCCACAACCTCAAACAACTCTTTGAGACTTTTCACTCCCTCCTCAGCCCCAAAGAACAGACCCCTGCGACAGACCTGTCTGCTGGAGAACTAGCTGCCTATTTCAAAGAAAAAATTGACAACATTCGAAAGGAAATCTCTGAAAGCTGCATGGTTAGCCCCAATTCCAGTCTCATCAGCACTGCATCCAGCACCTACTCACTATGCTGGAACCAACGACAGAGGAAGAAGTCTCCAGGCTCCTTTCTGCTGCCCGCCCCACTACCTGCGCTAGCAACCCTCTCCCCTCTCACCTCCTCCGGTCCCTTTCCCCAGCTCTCATTACTCACCTCACTACAATCTGCAACCTCTCCCTAACCTCTGGCACTTTTCCCTCCTCATTCAAACACTCCATTATATCCCCTCTGCTTAAAAAACCAACCCTGGACCTAACGGTAGCTGCCAACTACCGACCAGTCTCAAACCTCCCCTTCATCTCCAAATTACTGGAACGCCTGGTCTACTCCCGCCTTACTCGCTTTCTCTCTGACAACTCTCTCCTCGACCCCCTCCAGTCTGGTTTCCGCTCTCTACACTCGACCGAAACTGCCCTTACAAAAGTAACAAATGATCTGATGACTGCAAAGTTGAGAGGTGATTACTCCCTACTAATCCTCCTTGACCTGTCTGCTGCATTTGACACTGTCGACCATAATCTCCTTCTCACTATGCTCCACTCTATTGGTCTAAAGGATACTGCTCTCTCCTGGTTCTCTTCCTACCTCTCTGACCGCTCTTTCAGTGTTTCCTTTGCTGGTTCTATCTCTGCTCCACTTCCTCTTGCTGTTGGGGTACCCCAGGGCTCGGTCCTTGGTCCCCTTCTCTTCTCTATCTATACTGCCCCAATTGGACAAACCATCCACAAATTTGGCCTCCAATACCATCTCTACGCTGATGACACCCAACTATACACCTCCTCTCGTGAGATCTCTGGACCATTCCTCCAAAATATCACCGACTGTCTGTCCGCTGTCTCTAACACTATGTCTTCCCTTTTTCTCAAACTAAACCTCTCTAAAACTGACCTCCTTGTCTTTTCACCTTCTAACCGACCTCCCCTCAACATCTCCATTCCAGTGTCTGGCACCATCATAACCCCCAGACAGCATGCCCGATGCCTTGGGGTCACACTGGACTCTGACCTCTCCTTTGCCCCCATATCCAATCTCTTGCCCAAACATGCCACATGCACCTCAGAAATATTGCTAAAATACGTCCGTTCCTAACCACGGACATGCTAAAGACACTCGTGGTTGCCCTCATCCACTCCCGGCTTGACTACTGCAACTCGCTACTCAATGGCCTCCCCCGCACTAGACTCGCTCCACTCCAATCCATACTAAATGCAGCAGCTAGACTCATTTTTCTATCCAGTCGTTATTCAGATGCCTCTGCATTATGCCAGTCGCTGCATTGGCTGCCCATCCACTGCAGAACTAAATTTAAACTCCTCTACCTCACTCACAAAGCTCTGCATGGTGCCACACCACCATACATCACCTCCCTACTGTCAGTACACCACCCAGCCCGCTTACTCCGATCGGCTAACACCCTCAGACTAAACACCCCTGTAATACGAACCTCACATGCTCGCCTACAGGACTTTACCAGAGCAGCACTCATCCTCTGGAATGCTCTACCCCAAGGCATCCGGACAATTCCCGATGCACGAAATTTCAGACGTGCCTTAAAAACGCACCTCTTCAGGGAAGCATACCAAATCTCCTGACCTAGTCCCTTGCCCCTCCCTATGGTGCCCCACCCTGTTTACCTTCTAATAAATGATCTGTACATGAAATTTCCTATTGCCTGTGTTCCCCAACCCCTGCACCTCCTGTACCACCCTCAACCCATTTGTGTCTAACCCAATGTATCTCACATTGTAATTGTTGTATTGTTTTGCATTTATCCATGCCTGAAAGCGCTGTGGAATAAGTTGGCGCTATACAAATAAAGATTATTATTATTATATGCCAGAAGCAATAAACCCTAAAGTGTGTACTTAAAATATAACTTTTATTACATACTAAAAGAGATCACACTATATACACTTTAAAATCCCCTATCAACCACTGTAGACAGTATGGACAGGATGTGACAAACATTTGCCTGCATGTGTCCAAGGATTGAGAAGGACAAGTATAAGGAGCCAAAACTGCCCTCCCTATAAAGTACAAAGCTGCATATAATTAGTCAGGCCCATTGGTGGAAGCTCTATGGTCAGTTGTGGACCCAGCGAGACGCCAACACTCCCTACTCAGTCAGCTTATACTGACCCAGGTCACCAATAAGTCTCTATTGTGGACACAAGAAAATAGCCAAGTGTCTACAATTTCAGTCACTTAACAAGTGGGAGATATGGATTTCCCCATCGCATAGTAATTGAGCAGCTAAATGAGGCGCTGTGCTGAGCCGAACTGCAGGGATCGATAGGACTTTAAAACAAAGAACCCCCCGACAGGTTTCATCAGACAGACTGGCGTCCTCAGGGGTAACAACGGGGTTATAGATGAAACTGCCACAAACTTACAACTTTTATAACACAAAAGGGTGGTACCTGCATGCTCCTTGTAACCAATCCAGACAGATCTACACTATGATTGAAAGGAGTACCAATCCTCTCAGTGAAGGAAACCATGTCATCATGCATTGTTCGTCATATACAGACACACCTTTCATTGTATAATAAATTCCTCTTAGTCTTCTTGAAAAGAGTGAAGAGGTGATTGAGTTGCATAGTGTCTCAACAGCCAACACTGTCACCCTGCGGCACTGAGGTCCCTGGTTCAAATCCCGCCAGGGACACCACCTGCATGCACAATCTCCCCACATCTACATGGGGAAGGAAAGGGAGGTGAAACATGGATTTATACATGTTTATTTCTTATGTTATTTAGTTGATATTTTTTAGTCATCAGAATAGGATCTTATAATCAAAAGGAAGTTAACTCATGCTGTCAGTGGTAGAAAATAGGAACATGTAAAGTATAAACAAAATTAAATGCACTATAGTAATAGTGACCTACCCCTTTTACAGAACTTTATTTTATTATAGGTATTACTTATAGATAAGCTGCAAGTGAAAATCCCTCAATTAATCCCTCTGGTGCTTCACTCTTTAGACGGAAAATCCACCTTGATGCTTCCTTTAATAGCTCAGCATCCAAATTCCCTTGACGAGGGCCAAGGGAGAGTTGTGTCAGCACCTAAACTTTAAGCTTATCAATGTTACTTCCATGGATAGTATTCATATGTCTGGCAACAAATTGGGGGGCAGTGCACGTATGAGATGAATTTATAACAAGACTGGCCTCTGGAGTCAATGTCGGGGCTCCTATTGATGGTAATACTTGGGATTGCATGCATAAACTAGAAGATAAGAAAGGTGTACCTAGAAAGACTTGTGTAGTACACACTGGGGTAGCAGGTATATGTACTTGAGATGATTTCAATGTAACTAACTAACTGACACCAATCTCTTTTTCACCTAACCACAGAGTATTTGGGTTCAAGGCTTGGAGCTGAGCACTATAGTCACAGAGCGCAGAACACACTGGCACAGAATATGCCCAGTACAAAGGAAGTATAACCAGCGTCCTAAAAGGGGTGTTCCCAGGACTTTAAATTGCTCCACAACCACTTTGTATTTCCTGGTTACCACTGACCAGGACATGTGACTACTGCAGCCACAGAAGGTTACTGAAGCGACAGCCTCTACATCTTAGTCAATGTTAAGCTCATCCTTCGAGACGGGAAGGAGGAGCATAAAAAAGGCAACAGCTGATTGGTGACAGCTCTACAGTCCACACAAGAAAGACCCCCAACTACTCAGCATGGCTAGAGCGAAAAAAGAATTCTTTGCATATATATATATATATATATATATATATATATATATATATATATATATATATACTTATATGTACTTTTGAAAAGCTCTTGAGATGTTTCTGAGTTTATGCCCTAGTTTTTTATAATCTTGTAGATAGCAAATATGATTCATCTTTATGAGAATTATTGTGTAAAAGCAAAGCCAATTACATATTTAAATTACATTTATTTTCTTGCCTTCAGACATTTTCCAGCATGAAGAACAATTAACATATTGTAGACATATGCAGAGAAGCCTTTTTTAAATTCAGCATGTTCTTTCCATGGATTAAGTGCTAATTGAGAGGTCTACTATTCTTAATATTTTTTTTAGAAAATGCTGCATGAAAGCATTGCTCGAGGTGATTTAATCTTTCAGCGAGTTTTTTTTTTTTTTTTAAGATCCAGGCATATTGGGAGAAAGATTCATACAGTGTAAACAAAGGCTCTGGAGGAAAGAATGGCATTTCCTAACCAGTGACCTTGTGGGGGTGTATGCGGAGGAGTGAATACATAATAAACATTCAGCCAAGCTGTGCACAAATTTTTTCGTATCATCGCTGTGCTGTAGCATTTTTAACCTTGAGTGTTTCATCTCTTTTCAAGCTTCGTCAATGTGGTTTATAACATAAAATACACACTGTATGTACATGTCAAGTACATGATATTTCCACAAAGCTCATAGAGAGTATTCATCTTCCCCCACACATGTTTTGCTGTGTAACAGCATTAAATCACAGTGGATTTCTGTAGGGTTTTTTGACACTGATCAATGTTTCATGTCAAAGTACAAATTGGATCGCTGTAATCGGCCAGTGAATCCAACAAGTGTACAATTCCCCCGGCAACTCACAGGCGAAATAAAGCATTACAAGTTGCGTTTCAAATTACTGTGTATTAAGTCCTCAGGATTGACTCACAGTATTTATAGTTAATCTCTGTTCACATGATTTCTTTACAAAAATTTCCATGTCATATTTTAAAAATTCCTGAAATCTTCCAGTTTTCACACTGAGACTCAAAACAGCCTGAAGCATCGTATTCTGTACAGAAAACTTCTTAGCAGTTATGTGATTCAGTTAAGACCCCTATAGCCATCCATAGCATATACTCTGTATGGAACAGGCTTGGGAGCTAAACCTGCTCCTTACATGGCAGGCATTGGCTGTCTTTGACAGCCGACACTTGCCTGCAACAGCCACAATTGGAGAGAACTCTGATTACGGCTGTTAATCGCTTAAATGTCGGTCAGTTTTGTCAGGGGCCGTCAGGTGTCATGGCATCCTGGGGCTTTCTAAAGGCCCACAGGGCTGCCATTATTATTTGCCTACAAAAATACAATGTAATGCAATACTAAATACCATAGTATTGCATTATACTGTATAAACGATCAAATGATCACAAGTTTAAGACCCCCGTGGGACTAATAAAAATAAAGTCTTTTAAAAATTATTATAAAAATAAAAAAATAATAAATGTAGAAAAAAGCTTCCTAGTTGCCACAACAAAAGAGTAATAAATAAGAAAAAATCTAGAAATTGGTACTCCCACATCTGTAAAGGTCCATTTTATTAAAATATTACATTATTAAACCTGGATGATTAGCTATGTCAGAAAAAAAAAACAATGGCAAAATTTGACTTTTTTGGTCACACTATCTCCAAGAAAAAATTTGAAAAAAGTAATCAAAAAGTTTTACATTCCCCAAAATGGTGCTAATGCAAACTAAAGGTTCCCCTGCAAAAAACAGGCACTCACATAGTCCCTTCGATGGATAATTAAAAAAGTCATGAGAGTCACAATATGGTGGCAGAAAGCATTCTAATTTTTTTTATTTTTAAAAAGTTGTTTTATTTTTTTTTAGGTATTACTATAGAAAAAAACAATATAAATTTGCTATTGCTGTAACCGTACTGATCCACAGAATAAACACAACATGTAATTTTTACTGCACCGTGAAAGCTGTGAAAAATAACCACCACCCCTCCAAAAAAATGGTGCAATTACAAGATTTTTTCCCCTCATGTTGCCTCACTTAGAAATGTTTAAAAGTCTTTCAATACACTTTATGGTACATTAAATGGCACCATTGAAAAATACAACTCGTCCCACAAATATCTATCCCTCATGTAGACATGTTATCAGAAAACTAAAAAAATTATATTTCTTTTGCACATGGGAATACCAGAACTGCAGAATGTGACCTAGATATAGGCACATCAATGACCTTTGGTCATGGAAGTGTTAATGTTGGCCAAACGCACTGATTTTGGTGCATCGACAGGCTAGTGTGTATGCAGTCTTTTGACTCACACCTGATAACGAATGTTGGGAGAAAGAATGATAAGGCAGTAGGAATCCAACAGGCCAGATACTTTTGTTCTCGGGGACATAAACCATGGCTTCTGCTTAGCACTGTGAGTCTATTAGTTTGTGAATTGCCATGAAAACAGAGGATTACAATGGTGTACCAGATCATTGAAAGTCTGAGTCCCTACTGTGCTAGCCCCACCTCTTTGAAGAGAGCTGAGCCAATCACAGCTGAAGAGGCACGCAATACAGATGAGTGCTTCTGTCCATTTATCTTAGCGATTGATGGAGGTCTCAGTATCCTGACCCTCATTGATAAAAAACGTCAGGCATGTCACTTTAACAAGTCAACACTTTTCTGAAATGACAGATACAATTAAAGAGAAGGTTAATAGAAGGTATGGTTCTAATAGATAGCCATAAGACATGGTCAGATCAGATCTCCATATTGGTCCACCATAATTATGAATAGGAGCATTCTGGTGTTATCCCTTACTTACCATTACTTCACATCAACATGATTAAACTATAAGTAAACTGAACATGCATGTCATTAATTTTAATTTCCTAATGGTCACATTATCGCTATTTGATGAATGTCAGCAGGAAGCTGCTCAGGGTACAGCTGAATAATGGAAAATGCCAATTATAGGTAGTTCATATATGTCAAAGATCAGTAGGGAAGGTCACCTATGGGTAGAACTGCAACAACACTGGAGATGTGAGTGGGTTGCAGAATTGCACCCTGGAGACCAGCTGTTCTCACCTGCAATACTTAATGGGTCTTGCAATGTCTCAATTAATATTGTATAAATAACTTTCTGCTTTCTGGGTAACAGCTGTTCAGAAAATTGTTCTCATTCGTGAAAAGATGTTTCATTCCAGAACAGGGGAGTAGCTGTTTTTCCATTAAAATGTCATTCAACATTATATACTTCAGGTTCAGAATCTACAGTGAATAGTAAGGTGCCAACTATATGTATATTCTATATGTATATATGTAACTATATGTATATACTAGCTTTTGTCCGCGGCTTCATCTGCGTGAAATTTGCATTACACTTTATGGATGACACAAATGATACAAATTGTAACTATCTACCTAATTATTATGTTGCTAACCCATCGCTAATTAACTTACCGTATATACTCAAGTATAAGCTGAGTTTTTCAGCACATTTTTTTAATACTGAAAAAGCCCCCCTCGGCTTATACTCCAGTGAGGTAAAAAAAAAAACAAAAAAACCCCTGCAATACTCACCTCCCAGTTGGCGTCGGTGTCTCCGGCGCGATGGTCTCCCCGGCGGTGCAGCAAGCTGCTTGAGAATTCTTCCTGCTGTCATGTCCCTGCTCGGATTTGAATTCCCCCGCCGTCAGCGCTGTGTAAGGGCTTACACCCACTTGTGATTTTTTTTTCCCTGCGATGCGACAGCAATGATTATGAAACCAATGATTTTCAATGGTTTCATACTCATTTGCAATGTTTCAGGAGAGCTTTGCATCGCAGAGAATGAATCTGCGATATCGCTCAGTGTTTTCAATGGGGCCAGCGGCAGCAGTGCTAGCCCCATTGAAAACATAGGGAGAATACCATGGACTTCTGCCACAGCTGTGACAGCTGTAGCAGGAGTTTCCTTCATCCCTGCGGGGATGAAGAAATCCTCTGCAACAGCTGTGGCAGAAGTCCAGGATGCTATCCCATTGCTTTCAATTGGGTCGGCATTGCTGCCTGCCCCATTGAAAGCAGTGGTTTTGTGGCAACCCCCGCAGCATGATTTTTGGGGAAGGGCATGAAACATAAGCCCTTCCTTGAAAATCATCCCTAGCTGATTAAAAAAAACAAAAAAAAATCTTTACTCACTTCTCCACCGCTCAGACACGTCCTCCAGCTGGCTTCCCTGCACTGCTGTCCAGCACTTTCAGCAGGTGGGGATTTAAAAATCCCCACCTCCTGAAAGGGCTGTGCTGATTGGTTGAGCGCTCAGCCAATTACAGGCAACGCTTAGCTATTCATCAATTTGTAAATCCCCGCCTGCTGAAACTGCAGTCTTTTGAACTCAAACAGGTACTCAGTGGGTATTACTGGTATTCATGATATGACTATAGTTTCCCCTTTAGCACATTCAGTGATTACTGTGACCTTGATAACATTTAGATGGAGAACTTTTATTTGCAGTCTGGTGCCATTACATAATTTCAGAGGGTTCAGTTTCCTTAGTAACATAACTAGTGCGCTAATCTTAAAAATGAGGTTATGCGGGGGGAGACCGGCTGGTGTGAGGGTGGTTAGGAATTCCACGGGATAGTTTACTGCGTCATCAGTTTGTAGTACTGAATCTATAGACTTATATTGCATTTCTTCTCCTTCGAATGATTTCAACAAAAGAGCATTACGTTTTTCATGCATATATCAAGGAGAACCAGCGAATGAGGTAGGGAACACCACCATTTTCCCAAGCTGAGGAGCATCGGTATCCTGCCTCCATATAGCATCTTTAAGATGTATATAGCAGTCTGCTCTGAATTGTGCTTGGTTGTTTTTAATATCATTTAATCGCTCGGTCCCTATTTTTGAGCACATATCAACTAAATATTAACTGAAAAGAGATGGATAGTACAGCAAACGGTTAGTATCAGTTTCTCTAGTCATGATGAGATAGGAATAAACAGTTAATGCACATACTGTTTTTTTAAGGAGCAACTGTGTTTTAGGGTCACACTGGGGAATATAGAATAATAGAATAATTATCCTTATCATAACAGAAAAGCAATGGATACTGTAAGACATCATACGAATGGTGCAACTCACTGATCCATTGCAAACTGCTATCATGGCTTTTTAACACAATATCTTGTTGTTGGAACTGCTGTCCAACTATGACCTTGCTTATAGTGAGTTCCTACACTAATATAAATACTTAGGGACTCACTATAAGCAAGGAACTGTGAGTTGGTTAGTGGGCTCATGTATCTTGGCCAAAATCCAACTAATACCTTGCATTTATTATCTATTATTCACATGCAGTGTGGTTTTAAAACTCCAGGGGGAGCCCAGGTTGGCAGTACCAATGTGGTTCACTTTTTGAGGTGCAGGGCAACCCATCAAACTATTATGGTGTCATTAATAGGTTGCTGGTCTGCATGGAGAACGATGCAGTTCTGCCAGAAGGTCTGCCACTCTGTATCAAGAGGTCTGCCACTCTGTATCTACTCTGCAGCTACCCCCCTCTATATTAAGAGGCTGTGTGAGTGGCTGTTTTATCGGTGTCCCTCACAGGTGTAATTAGCTCCCTTGTTTGGTAGTCTGCTACCTGCATGTTGAGAGGATGCAGTGCTCTGCCCTCCTTAGTCAGAAAGTATATGGCCATTTTCTGTGATTGTTTTTATGTTTTTATATTTCCCCTTCTGTGACGCATTGACATTAATGGGTTCTATTTTCTACGTATTGCGTGTGTAAATTTTATGCGTGTACGTATGCCCGTGTGAGGGAGCTCTGAATCACACAACTCAAGACTTTATCTGTCTAAATTTATCAACATTCAACAAAGCTGTTTATGAATTTTGACTCTCAAGATGGTAAACCTACATCGACCCAGTGAGGCATGCAAGACACATGCAGCGAGCCAGAGGTAGCTCGAGTGGATGGTGTTAGTTTACACTTGGTCACAGTGGCAGCTACTCTGGCAGATATGATGACTCACACAGCAGGTGGTTGGTAAGAGTATCTGCGTAATTTGTGTATTGACGGCTGATTTCTGTATGTGACGCCAATGCCTTTATACGAGAAAAACCTTACTTGTAGTAGTGGAATAACGAGACCAGTCCTATTGGATGCCAGTAAACCGAAGGCATGCGTTTACTATGTAACGTCAGGCCATAGAGACAGTTCACTGTGGATACAAGTTCACTCTTGTGGATTTGGGAGCAATGATAACAACAACCGTTTCACTTCTATCACATTGTATGCTTACTTCTCTGAGGGTGAATGTTATTTGAATACAATAGAGATTTTCTTTTTCTTTTTTCCTTTTTCTGGGGCTGTTGGTGGCAGACTAGAAGGGCTCATGCAGGGTATACTATGTCCCACTGTTAGATAACTGCGCAAGGGAAGGTAACACTCACTATTGTAATGGCCTTTCTTTCTCTGACTGGCTCCGATTCCCTTTTTCAGGATGGAAGAGAAACTCCACTACTCTCCATTCTTCCTCCCTCTATTTCCTCTGATGACACCCTTGCTGTCTCATCAAACTATAATCCTCTCCTGCTCGTCTTTGCTACTGCCCTCTTCTGCTCTCGAACTCCAACTGCCAACTCACAACGTACGCACACTTAAAATTGTTTTGCCCCAATGCAGGCTCTGGTGTTGCTAACCAAACACTAAGCTGTTGCTGGGGTAGATATCCCAGCAATAGCAGCGTCTATCTCAGGTGGGGCACCTCCTGTGTCCCCTAGAGGCTCATAGTGAGGTGCCGGGAACTTATTAACTTTTTTGACTACTCTGCAGGGTCACTACAAGTATCTTTACAGGTTGGTCTCATGCACTCTTATCACTTGACACACTGCATAGTCTGTTAGCCTAAACTATTCCACCACTCCAAGATCTGCCCCTGAGATAGCACATTTATTTTAAGACACAAATGTGTAGATAACAATCTGCTCGTCATTAATCCTCTTATGGGTCTGCTAATTGAACTGTGATTTGATTGCATAATGGGTTTTTAATTGCAAAAGATTCAATTATACGTCTCTCCAAGCCTATTTTATGTGCTTTTATTACAATGACAGTAATATTTTCTTGGTCATGTAATAATTAAATGCAGCCAAGTTTGAAAAGGAAAAATGGGGATTAGAAAATGCAAACTAACCGATGAATCAAATACTGTATAATGGACGTGTTACCGCTCTATGCATGAGACATATATTTAGCGCAAGGAGATCAGGGAAAATATTTTCAAAGGTTTTTCTTTTGGGAAGGTGATCTCCGAGATTTGGGGTGTGATGGAACTTCTGGTTCATAGTGCTGGAATAGGAAGTATTGTATGCATATTTTTTTAAACAAATCTTTGTAATTTCTGCAACCTGCTGCTTAGAGATGAGCGAGCGTGCTCGTTTAGGACAATTACTTGATCGAGCATCGCTTTTTTCGAGTAACCTCCTAATCGGGCGAAAAGATTCGGGGGGTGCCGGGGGAGAGCGGTGGGTTGCGGTGGGGTGTTGGGGGGGGAGAGTTCCCTCCTGTTCCCCTCTGCTAACCCCCGCTTCACCCCGCCGCCCCCACCCCCGGCACCCCCTGAATCTTTTCGCCTGAGTAGGCAGTTACTCGAAGAAAGCGATGCTCAATCGAGTAATTGTCCTAAACGAGTACGTTCACTAATCTCGACTGCTGCTAAAAAACGTCAAGAGAATATAATGTACTTCTACAGTTAACAACACGAATATTTTAAATACCTATATAGAAACTAATTGTAGATGACGTGTTCTCAGATGTTCTTTAATATGTATTTTTTTCCCATGACTTTTCTGTCTCTGTTGCCCCCCTGTTGCTCATCTCTTGCCGTTCCAGTGTTAAGTTCCCATTGGTGTCAGCGGCTCCAGCTGTGTCAGGTTACTAAGCAACCTGAATCCCCCCAAACTTTAGCAATGCCTCTGTGTCTGTAACTATCTGCTTTTGGTTCTTGATGACATGCAGTGTTCTATTTAAAGAAGAACCTGCCATGGATGCCTTGCCCCAGATTAAGTACATCTATATATATACAAAGGTGAAAGGCCTCACTGACTGAAAGACTCGCCAATGATTCTCAAACTTCCCAGTTACAAACGGGAAATTTGGCACAATTCCTCTTTAGGTCCTAAATGAGAAAAATAAAGGGGTCACAACTTGATTATTTAATCTAAGCGTAAAAGTACTTGACCCCCTATGTAATGTATCTAATCTAATTCTCGAACTTCCCGATGTTGTACAAACTTAACATTTGTCACAACCATTCTTGAGGTACTAAATAGGAAAAGTAAAGGGCTTACAACTTGATTATTCAATTTTAAGCATGAAAGTAAGTGACCCCCCCCCATGTAATGTAACCAATAACACACATCTGTACCTCATAAACATGAAATTTGCCATTATTATTAGAGATGAGCGAGCACCAAAATGCTCGGGTGCTCGTTACTCGGGACGAAATTTTCGCGATGCTCGAGGGTTCGTTTCGAGTAACGAACCCCATTGAAGTCAATGGGCGACCCGAGCATTTTTGTATATCGCCGATGCTCGCTAAGGTTTCCATTTGTGAAAATCTGGGCAATTCAAGAAAGTGATGGGAACGACACAGCAACGGATAGGGCAGGCGAGGGGCTACATGTTGGGCTGCATCTCAAGTTCCCAGGTCCCACTATTAAGCCACAATAGCGGCAAGAGTGGGCCCCCCCTCCCAACAACCTTTACTTCTGAAAAGCCCTCATTAGCAATGCATACCTTAGCTAAGCACCACACTAGCTCCAACAAAGCACAATCACTGCCTGCATGACACTCCGCTGCCACTTCTCCTGGGTTACATGCTGCTCAACCCCCCCCCCCTCCCCCGCACGACGCAGTGTCCACAGCGCACACCAAAGTGTCCCTGCGCAGCCTTCAGCTGCATTCATGCCACACGCTGGCCTCATAGCCACACCACCCTCATGTCTATTTATAAGTGCGTCTGCCATGAGGAGGAACCGCACTAAACACCCTCTCTGACAAGACGCTAGCCGCAGGACAAGCAAGCACCTCCAGGGCATACAGCGCGAGTTCAGGCCACGTGTCCAGCTTCGACACCCAGTAGTTGTAGGGGGCAGAGGTGTCACGGAGGACGGTCGTGCGATCGGCTACGTACTCCCTCACCATCCTTTTACAGTGCTCCCGCCGACTCAGCCTTGACTGGGGAGCGGTGACACAGTCTTGCTGGGGAGCCAGAAAGCTGTCAAAGGCCTTAGAGAGTGTTCCCCTGCCTGTGCTGTACATGCTGCCTGATCTCTGCGCCTCCCCTGCTACCTGGCCCTCGGAACTGCGCCTTAGGCCACTAGCGCTGTCGGATGGGAATTTTAACATCAGTTTGTCCGCCAGGGTCCTGTGGTATAGCATCACTCTCGAACCCCTTTCCTCTTCGGGTATGACAGTGGAAAGGTTCTCCTTATACCGTGGGTCGAGCAGTGTGTACACCCAGTAATCCGTAGTGGCCAGAATGCGTGTAACGCGAGGGTCACGAGAAAGGCATCCTAACATGAAGTCAGCCATGTGTGCCAGGGTACCTGTACGCAACACATGGCTATCCTCACTAGGAAGATCACTTTCAGGATCCTCCTCCTCCTCCTCCTCAGGCCATACACGCTGAAAGGATGACAGGCAAGCAGCATGGGTACCCTCAGCAGTGGACCAAGCTGTCTCTTCCCCCTCCTCCTCATCCTCCTCATGCTCCTCCTCCTCCTCAACGCGCTGAGATATAGACAGGAGGGTGCTCTTACTATCCAGCGACATACTGTCTTCCCCCGCCTCTGTTTCCGAGCGCAAAGCGTCTGCCTTTATGCTTTGCAGGGAACTTCTCAAGAGGCATAGCAGAGGAATGGTGACGCTAATGATTGCAGCATCGCCGCTCACCATCTGGTTAGACTCCTCAAAGTTTCCAAGGACCTGGCAGATGTCTGCCAACCAGGCCCACTCTTCTGTAAAGAATTGAGGAGGCTGACTCCCACTGCGCCGCCCATGTTGGAGTTGGTATTCCACTATAGCTTTACGCTGCTCATAGAGCCTGGCCAACATGTGGAGCGTAGAGTTCCACCGTGTGGGCACGTCGCTCAGCAGTCGGTGCACTGGCAGATGAAACCGATGTTGCAGGGTGCGCAGGGTGGCAGCGTCTGTGTGGGACTTGCAGAAATGTGCGCAGAGCCGGCGCACCTTTCCGAGCAGGTCTGACAAGCGTGGGTAGCTTTTCAGAAAGCGCTGAACCACCAAATTAAAGACGTGGGCCAGGCATGGCACGTGCGTGAGGCTGCCGAGCTGCAGAGCCACCACCAGGTTACGGCCGTTGTCACACACGACCATGCCCAGTTGGAGGCTCAGCGGCGCAAGCCAGCGGTCGGTCTGCTCTGTCAGACCCTGCAGCAGTTCGTGGGCCGTGTGCCGACTGCTGGCGACGTGCTGCTGCTGACACATCTTGATTGCGAGATAGAGGTTGCGTAGGAGGAGGGTGGATGAGTGGAGGAAGCATACACTGCCGCAGATACCACCACCGAGCTGGGGCCCGCAATTCTGGGGGTGGGTAGGACGTGAGCGGTCCCAGGCTCTGACTCTGTCCCAGCCTCCACTAAATTCACCCAATGTGCCGTCAGGGAGATATAGTGGCCCTGCCCGCCTGTGCTTGTCCACGTGTCCGTTGTAAAGTGGACCTTGCCAGTAACCGCGTTGGTGAGGGCGCGTACAATGTTGCGGGAGACGTGGTCGTGCAGGGTTGGGACGGCACATCGGGAAAAGTAGTGGCGACTGGGAACTGAGTAGCGCTGGGCCGCCGCCACCATCATACCTTTGAAAGCCTCCGTTTCCACAACCCTATACGGCAGCATCTCCAGGCTGATAAATTTGGCTATGTGCACGTTTAACGCTTGAGCGTGCGGGTGCGTGGCGGCGTACTTGCGCTTGCGCTCAAACACTTGCGCTAGCAACGGCTGGATGGTGCGCTGAGAGACATTGGTGGATGGGGCCGAGCACAGCGGAGGTGAGGGTGTGGGTGCAGGCCAGGAGACGGTAGTGCCTGTGTCCTGAGAGGGGGTTGGATTTCAGTGGCAGGTTGGGGCACAGGGGGAGAGGCAGCGGTGCAAACCGGAGGCGGTGAACGGCCTTCGTCCCACCTTGTGGGGTGCTTGGCCATCATATGTCTGCGCATGCTGGTGGTGGTGAGGCTGCTGGTGGTGGCTCCCCGACTGATCTTAGCGCGACAAAGGTTGCACACCACTGTTCGTCGGTCGTCTGCACTCTCAGTGAAAAACTGCCAGACATTTGAGCACCTCGGCCTCTGCAGGGTGGCATGGCGCGAGGGGGTGCTTTGGGAAACAGTTGGTGGATTATTCGGTCTGGCCCTGCCTCTACCCCTGGACACCGCACTGCCTCTTGCAACCTGCCCTGCTGCTGCACTTGCCTCCCCCTCTGAAGACCTGTCCTCAGTAGGCGTAGCAAACCAGGTGGGGTCAGTCACCTCATCGTCCTGCTGCTCTTCCTCAGAATCCTCTGTGCGCTCCTCCCTCGGACTTACTCCAATTACTACTACCTGAGTGATAGACAACTGTGTCTCATCGTCATCGTCCTCCTCACCCACTGAAAGCTCTTGAGACAGTTGCCGGAAGTCCCAAGCCTCATCCCCCGGACCCCGGGAACTTTCCAAAGGTTGGGCATCGGTCACGACAAACTCCTCCAGTGGGAGAGGATTCGGAACCATTGCTGCCCATTCTGGGCAGGGGCCCGAGAACAGTTCCTGGGAGTCTGCCTGCTCCTCAGAATGTGTCATTGTAATGGAGTGAGGAGACTGGGAGGAAGGAGCAGCAGCCAGAGGATTCAGAGTTGCAGCAGTGGACGGCGCAGAACTCTGGGTGGTCGATAGATTGCTGGATGCACTTTCTGCCATCCACGACAGGACCTGCTCACACTGCTCATTTTCTAATAAAGGTCTACCGCGTGGACCCATTAATTGTGAGATGAATGTGGGGATGCCAGAAACGTGCCTCTCTCCTAATCCCGCAGCAGTCGGCTGCGATACACCTGGATCAGGAGCTCGGCCTGTGCCCACACCCTGACTTGGGCCTCCGCGTCCTCGCCCGCGTCCACGTCCTCTAGGCCTACCCCTACCCCTCAGCATGGTGTATTACCAGTAGTGCAGAAACAGAACGCTGTAATTAAATGTGCCACTTATTGGCCTGTGGTTGGAGGCTGACTTCCCTTACGGAACGCACAGCAGAGCCAGGAAACAATTTTGCGCATGCCTGTAGTGAGACGTAGGTGCGTATGACTGAGTTAGTGGAATTCACAGCACAGAAGCAGTCAAGTGGCCAAAGGCCAGTAGTAGGCCTTAAGCATTTTGCTTCTATTTTTTAAAAATGCTGAGCTGATACAGCAGACAGATACTGTAGGCAGCGTATAATATTATGTATACTCTTTCCCTCTGGCGGGATGACGGCGATCATGTAACAGAGACAGCAGATCCAGGAAACAATTTTGCGCAAGCCTGCTGTAACGCTTAGCTGCGTATTAATTAGGACTACTACCCCCAGCAGATAGATACTGTAGGCAGCGTATAATATTATGTATACTGTTTCCCTCTGGCAGGATGACAGCGCTGATGTAACAGAGACAGCAGATCCAGGAAACAATTTTGCGCAAGCCTGCTGTAACGCTTAGCTGCGTATTAATTAGGACTACTACCCCCAGCAGATAGATACTGTAGGCAGCGTATAATATTATGTATACTCTTTCCCTCTGGCGGGATGACGGCGATCATGTAACAGAGACAGCAGATCCAGGAAACAATTTTGCGCAAGCCTGCTGTAACGCCTAGCTGCGTATTAATTAGGACTACAACCCCCAGCAGATAGATACTGTAGGCAGCGTATAATATTATGTATACTCTTTCCCTCTGGCGGGATGACGGCGATCATGTAACACAGACAGCAGATCCAGGAAACAATTTTGCTCAAGCCTGCTGTAACGCTTAGCTGCGTATTAATTAGGACTACTACCCTCAGCAGACACGCAGTAAACTGAAGACGGTCACAGGCAGCCCAAATATAGTATTTTTCCCCAATTTTTTGGAAAAAAGCCCACTGCCTATATAGCCTGAATATCTCTTTCCCTGCCTCACCAGTACTGGCCCTATACTCTGTACAATGACTGCAGACTGCGGACGCAATGCTCTGCACGCCCGATATACAAAAAAAAAATTGTGCAACACTGCTAAAAGCAGCCTCAACAGTACTGCACACGGTCAGATGTGGCCCTAAGAAGGACCGTTGGGGTTCTTGAAGCCTAAAATAACTCCTAACGCTCTCCCTATAGCAGCTCCGGCACCAGCAGCACTTTCCCTGATCTCTGTCAGAATGCATCTGTGGCGAGCCGCGGGAGGGGCCGATTTATATACTTGGGTGACACCTGATCTCGCCAGCCACTCACTGCAGGGGGGTGGTATAGGGCTTGAAAGTCGCAGGGGGAAGTTGTAATGCCTTCCCTGTCTTTCTATTGGCCAGAAAAGCGCGCCAACATCTCAGAGATGAAAGTGAAAGTAACTCGAACATCGCGTGGTACTCGTCTCGAGTAACGAGCATCTCGAACACGCTAATACTCGAACGAGTATCAAGCTCGGACGAGTACGTTTGCTCATCTCTAATTATTATTCTTTATGTCCTAAGTAGGAAAAGTAATGGGTTTGCAACATCATTATTCAATTCTATGCATGAAAAACTGCAAATATCCATGATACATTATATAGGTTTTTTTTCTCAGAAACCATAAAGCCTAGGGAAATGATTTGTATACTAAGGAGAATCTACCTTACCTCTATGTGTATATACTGAGGAGAATCTACCTCATCTCTATGTGTATATACTGAGGAGAATCTACCTCATCTCTATGTGTATATACTGAAGACAATCTACCTGACCTCTATGTGCATATACTGAGAAGAATCTAATTGACCTCTGTGTGCATATACCGAAAGACTGTAAAGTACATAAGGAAGCAGCCATGGACTGCAGGGATGGAGCATGCTTTTAAGGCTAAGAAAGAGCTGCAACCTCTAGCCTGGAGGTAAATTTGAATAAAAAGGGACACTACCTTTTAGGGTAAAAAGTGAGGAGAGTGGGAGGGGTGGCACATTCTGTAGAGGGAAATTGGAACATGCAGTCTGAGGAGAATCTAACACTTCTCTATGTGTATACATATTTTATTCCTCGGTTCCTCCGAAGTAATCAGAAATTTTCGGTTTCAACACCAAATAAACGACTGTACCAAATTAATTTGGGCAAAGCCGGGTATATTAGCTAGTCCTTTATGTAACTCTTGTTTCTGTTATTCTTCACTCTAACCCTGATCTTGGCTTTGTTACAGGATTCAGCTTCTGTTTGATTTTTCACTTGGTACCTGTTGAGATGTTGTTCTATTCTTGGTTTTGACCCTTGGATTGTCTTCTGACTAAGTTTTTTTCCCTCATTGTCTGACTTCTTACATGCGGACCACTTTCCTGTATTGACCCTTGACTATATCCTGATCACCCCATAGTTTCTTCAGTGTATCTGTCACCAATTAATGACTATTTTGGGGATCGTTTCACAGGTAACCCAATAAGTCCATAACTCTTTTTGGGGTTAAATGCTGAAGAATGGAGGGTTTCTCTAAAGGGGTTGTCCGGTTGCAAACTATTGATGGGCCTGTCTACCATCAATAGTAGAACAATGCGGGTGTACAACCTGTGATCCCACCAATCAGCTGTTCTCTGGGCCACTGTGCTTCTGCACTGAACTGATTTCTGCAGGAAGCAGGCAGCTCTGTTCTCACTGCAGTGACCCCAGGTTGTTATTATTGGCAAAATTCCCATTGAAGTGAATGGGTGTTATGCCAAGTATGGCCATTGCAGTAAGAATGAAGCTGTCTGCTTCCTGTAGAAATTAGCTCTGTGCACAATCAGTGAGGGTCTCAGGTGGTCAACATTTGCTGACCTACTATTGATGGCCTGTTCTAAGTATAGGCCACTGATAACTGAATAACCCCTTTAAATATAGAGATAAATTGTCACATTGTGTTCCTAGGATCTGTAGTATTATGGGTTTTCAGGAGCATACTACTGCAGGCATGGTTGATTTGGCTGGCTAATGGTATGGAGCTATCCATTCCTCATTATATGGTATATATGTACCATTATCCATACCTCATTATCCATTCCTCATCCTTCCCTCTTAGAGGGGGAGGGAGTTTGTCAAGGCTTAACTCTCTCCCCGGCCAGTGGTATTCCGGACAGTGGCATATATATGACGCAGCCCGGCCATCTGAATGGGCGAGAAAATGGGAGATGCAGCCACAACTTTGTCGTGGCTGCCTCTCTTTCATGAGATTTTCGGCCACCAGCATCGTGGCCGAAAGTCACAGCGCCTGTGTGAAAGAGCCCGAAGGCCTTATTCACTCAAGCATTTTACGCGGCTAATTTAAACACTGATTGAAAATAATTGATTTGCATTTACACAAAATCAAACTCATTTTTTGTAAAATGAAAAGTTCTGCAACTTTCTAACGTACTTTGTATATCAGTTTCTCAAGGAGTCTTGTAGTGCTTATAGTCATAGAAAACGGGAACCTTCATTAGCTGCAGCTTCTGAAATTGAATTTAGCAGTGTTCTGTGCTGTTAACGTAGTGTGCTTACACAATTTGGGGAGCCCAACAGTAATTATATGTCAATGACTATGCAAATTGTATAATGCGCTAAACTAGCATTCAGCGCTTTAAATAAACAGATGTTTCTTGCAAAATATTAGTTTCAGGATCTTCAGCCCTGTTTGGTCTCGAAGAGGGTTGTCTGACAATAGAAAAAGGGTCAACTTGTTTCCCATTTATAATACTGGTATAGCAAAAAAGCCTCTGGACCTACTCATGCACCAGATCCTAGATGAAGCTACTCCTCTACAAATGACATATATCTGATGCACACAGCTTCTGGCTGCTGTTGGCTCTCTCTGCTTATCTCTAAGGCCTCATGTCCACGGGGAAAATCGGGCCCGCTACGGATTCTACATGTAGAATCTGCAGTGGGTCCCTCCTGCCCCGCGGACATGAGCGCCGAAAATACAAATAAATGAGAATAAACTTACCTCCGATCCGCTCCGTTTCTTCTCTTCGCGGCGGCGTCATCTTCTCTCGTCGCGGCCGGATCTTCATTCTTCGGCTCGGCGGATGTGCACGATGACGTCGGTGACGTGCCCCGCGCATGCGCCGGGCCGAAGCAAAATGATCCGGCCGCGGCTGAGAGAAGATGGCGCGGCGCCGAAGAGAAGAAACGGAGCGGGTAAGTAAAATATGATTTTTGTGTCCCGCGGATCCGGACGGCTTCCATAGGCTTCAATAGAAGCCCGCGGGAGCCGTCCCCGCGGGAGACCCGCATGAAAATGGAGCATGGTCCAGATTTTTTCATGCTCCATTTTTTTTTAAATCACTTTTATTGACGATCCGCGGGTATTTATCTACCCGCGGGTGGTCAATGCATCCCTATGGGGTGCGGATCCGCGCGCGGGAGAAGAGTTAAAATCCGCTGCGGATTTTAATTCTTCTTTTCCCCGTGGACATGAGCCCTAAGGGGGGTCTACCATGAGCAGATTTGAATTGCAGATTCCTTGATCGTTGTCCGCGTGGACGATATGCAGTAATACGTGGGCATTAAAATACACGGGCTTTCACTGGTTCGCTCACACTAGGAATTCAGGATTCTGCAGGTGGAAGAAAAATCACAGCATGCTCTATTTTACTGCGCATATTGGCTCTATTGATCTCTATAGATGCACTCGATCTGCAGTGTATACACAATTAACATTGCCTATGAATGTGGATTCGTATGCACTTTGTTAGGAAACTAGATAACAAATGGTATAAGGAATTCAGAAATTTGTGGGCAGACAATGCAGGTGTAGTGGCCCAGAGTTAGTGGGGCCCCTCCATTAGTGTGAATGTATTTGTCTTGTGCTAACTGTATTGTCGGTGTCTTCCATGTGAGTAAATATGATGTATATTGCACTCAATAGGTTACTGTCTGGGTTATGTTTGGAAATGTATCTTTTGTATGTCACGTGACATCGTTATATATATATATATATATATATATATATATGATTACAAGGTGTGTGCAAGTTGTTGTTCTTGGCTTTTTCCTGGCTGATCTGTTCTGGTCTTAAAAGAGAGAGGAGTGCTGCTCTGCTAGCGAGCCACACAGACACCATCAGCTTTGTGTGGTCTGGTATGGAAGAAGCTGAAAGGTATCCAAAGCCTACCCTGGGTCTGCTTTACCCAGGAGATACCAGTGTTACCCTTAGACACTGAGAGAGAGAGAGAACGAGAGAGAATAAGGGGCCACCATGCAGCGTATCTACTTCCAAATGTGAGTGATGACTGGTAGAGAGTTGGAGAGAGAAGGAAGTGTGTTGGGGGGATCAGGACCCACAGACAACGGACTGTGGTTTCTCCTGTCTACCTGTCTACTATTGAATGGCTGTGATTCGCTAACTCAGGCGGCATCAGCCAATCACAGCCATTCAATGATGTCATTGAATGGCTGTGATTGGCTGATGCCGCGTGAGTTAGCCAATCACAGCATTAGCTTTCTGGAGGTGGGGATTTCAAGCCCCGCATCCAGAAAGCAATGCTCTGTCGGGGACGAGGAGGAAGCGACAGCCTGCAGCAGTGCCGCAGAACGCCGGGGGAGGTGAGTACTGCTTTTTTTTTTACACCTTTGTTTTTGTATACCCGGCGTATAAGATGACCCCCGACTGCAGAGCAGATTTTTCAGGGTTAAAAGGTCGTCTTATACGCCGGAATATACGGTATTTACATTCACTGTAACAGTGACTGTGAACAACTAAACGATCGCTGTTCACACGCAACAATGTGCGAATGAGCAAATGATTATTCTTATGCCTGTTGTAGTAGTGTAGTATCACAATGGCCTGCAGAGGGCTACAGACAGGCATTCTGGTACTGCAGAAAGGGTTAACAGCTGTGGATCTGACAGAAGCTAAAGTTAAAAGTGCCACTTCCTGCAACACTCAGGAAAAAAGAGAGTAGCAGCTCAGTGGAGCTGGAAGGGCTAAAAGCCTGAGGTCCCATTTGAACCAGTGAGATCCTGTGAGGATCTGTTTGGGACCGTCACCCGGTCTGACAGAGGAGGACGCCCTCCAGATGCTTCGGGCGAGGTTAGTGACGGTGACTCTGAGGGTTGCAAACCATGAATACGAACTTTGCGTATGCTGTACATGAACTGTGTTGTTTGCTGTGCTGAAATAAATGCTGGCAAATGCCAGATTTATAAGAAGGTACTGTCTCTGGAGCATCTATCTTCACGTGTGGTGTGCCATTTAACAGATGGAGAGGCCGGTGATCCGCAGGCAAGAAACCCCCTTGCCACACTGTATAAAATGAACAATGAATGAGAAGCAAACAAATTCTCATTCATCGTTCAATCACTGGCTGTGTTCGCATTTGCAGGTTCCAACGATTTTTTTGACCGATAATCATTCCATGTAAAAGGGACCTTGGGGCTTCTTTAGGTGGATGCATTTACATGCATTTTTGAGCTCGTAAAATATATGCATGCAATACGCAAAGAATAGAACCCATTGATGTCAATGGCTTCTTTTACAAGAACAATTTTTTTGCGCGCATTTCGGTCGCGGGCAAAACAAATAGGACCTGCTCTATCTTTCTGCGTGTTTGTGCAGTAAATGTCCCCATTGAAGTCTATGGGAGGTGCATGAATGCATGCACAAATGCTCAACACCCTGCACAAGTGTGTGAAAAAGAGAACATATCTGGACCTCATTAGGCTAAATAGCCTTTTAAATCGGGGAGGGGGGGTTGTGTGTGGATATGAACAGGCACTGCGTGCGCAAAGAAGGGCAGTATAATGCACCAATACGCAGGAAAATTAACCTCATTCATTGCTCAAATGCTCTTCTTAAGAAGTCCTTAGAGGGTGCAAGCACATCCTCTGCTTAATTGACTTTATTAGTAAAAATTAGGAAAATATTTGATGTGTTTAAAGTGATCTGACAAATCCACTGCAGTCAGGTAAAACACTGCACATTTGACAGGTGATACTTTGTGTCATCTCCCGGACTATGGAGATGACATTAATGTAGTTAGGGACCAGTTTCCATTATTACATTTGACTTTTACATAGTTTAATAGTTTTATTAATAGTCGCACATTCCGCTTCTTGGAGCTGCCAGCTGATATTGATATCCAGCCCCCCATCTCCTGTGCTTTAAAGTGTTAATTTACATTCCATTACAGTCTAATAACCACTGAGTCCACAGGGAGCGGTGTCATTAATTATATATAACATGATCTGAAAAGTGCTCTCAGACGCCTCAATTCCTCCATTTCTAATCAGAATTTAAATTTTATTTGCAACTAAAAAGTAATTATATCTACTCCACACAGCATGAAACTTATAAGGATGCAGATCTACACATTTCCCTACAGAATAAAGAGTTCTATATCCAAAAGAATTGTTCTGGAGGACTTTGTGTCAAGCAAGTTGCATAAATCTCAAATTTGTAATGCTTATTTGTTGGAGAAAGAGGCAAGAAACAAAAGGGATCCCCTGGCGATGAACTGTTTACAGAGGATATTGCTTAGGCCTTTTTCACATGAGCGTTTTCTAGCAGCTATTAGGGATTTTTCCTTGCAGAGTCAAAAGATAGAACATAACCTATCTTTTACCAAAAATCGCAGGGAGTTCCTATAGATTGCTATGGGAGCTGAAAAAAAAGTGAGGGGGAGGGAGTCTACCTGCTCCGGCGCTTGTTGAAGAAGATGGCTATCTGTATTTAGCTATTGGAGCTAAATAGAGCCATTCAGCTAAACGCAGCTGGAGCGTCTTTTTCACACGGCAAGGCATCTCATCTATCTATCTATCTCAGGGCGGACACCCACTGGCGTTTTTTTCTCCACTGCGCTGTGAGAGTAAAAGAAAAGTCTCACAGCGCAGTGCGAGAAAAAAAACGGCATCACGCCGGGATATCGCCAGTCCTTTCAATGGGGCCAGCGGCAGCAGCGCTAGCCCCATTGAAAAGAAATGGAGAATGCCGCGGACTTCTGCCACAGCTGTGGCAGGAGTTTCCTTTCTCCCCACGGATGAAGGAATCCTCTGCCACAGCTATGACAGCTGTGGCAGAAGTGCAGCATGCTATCCCATTGCTTTCAAAGGGATCAGCGCTGCTGCGGATTCCATTGAAAGCAGTGGTTTGTAGCAAACCCTGCAGTATGATTTTCGGGCAAGGGCTTAAAATATAAGCCCTTCCCTGAAAAGCATCAATAAGTGGTAAAAAAAAAATTACTCACCTCCAGCTGACTCCCCGCCACTGCTGTCCAGCACTTTCAGCAGGCGGGATTTAAAAATCCCCGCCTCCTGAAAGGGCTGTGCTGATTGGCTGAGGCCTCAGCCAATAGCTGCTAGTGCTTAGCTATTGGCTGAGCGCTCAGCCAATTACAGATAGTGCTTAGCTATTCATTCATGAATAGTTAAGATAGTGTTATTGATGAATGATTAGCTAAACACTATCTGTAATTGGCTGAGCGCTCAGCCAATAGCTAAGCACTAGCTGCTATTGGCTGAGCCCTCAGCCAATCAACACAGTCCCTTCAGGAGGCAGGGATTTTTAAATCCCCACCTGCTGAAAGTGCTGGACAGCAGTGCAGCAAAGCCAGCCGGAGGACGTGTCTGAGCGTTGGAGAGGTGAGTAAAGATTTGTTTTTGTTTTTTTAATCAGCTAGGGATGATTTTTAGGGAAGGGCTTATATTTCAAGCCCTTCCCCAAAAATCATGCTGCGGGGGTTGCCACAAAACCACTGCTTTCAATTGGGCAGGCAGCAGCGCCAACCCCATTGAAAGCAATGGTATAGCATCCTGGAATTTTGCCACAGCTGTCACAGCTGTGGCAGAGGATTTCTTCATCCCCACAGTCCCCCCAGGGATGAAGGAAACTCCTGCCACATTTGTCACAGCTGTGGCAGAAGTCCGTGGTATTCTCCCTATGTTCTCAATGGGGCTAGCACTGCTGCCGCTGGCCCCATTGAAAACACTTTTTTTTTTAAAATATACAATGTATCCCCTACTGCCACCAATGTTAGGGGTATTTAGAAAACCCCTTTAAGAAGTCTGAAAACTCAAACAGAAGAGAACAGATTTTGAAAAAGCCCTGGTCATTTGCATCATTACATCTTGGATTCACATTGAATTTACATGGATCTCCAAGAAATGCAATTGGTGGGTGTCTGACTCCGAGGCTTGTACATATAGTACAATATGTGCGACTGTTCCTCTCACTGTAGTTCAACCTCTGTCACTTTAATGGGACTGATCGCCACAATTGGGCACAGGCACACAAATGGAAGCACTGCTGCACCTAGATAAATATTGAAAGGGCAGCAACACTCATTGGTGATGTCCGCTTTGTCTTATTCCCACCAATCACACATTGATAACCTAAAGATAGACCATCGCCGTGAGTTGATATAAAGGAAAAAAACAAAGCAATGATTTTTAAATCTCATATAAGCATAATTTATTCACAATAGAACATAGAATACAGATCAGTAGGTGAAAGGGAGGCATTTTTCAATTTTATTCAAAGAAAACCTGTGTTCACAGACAATTATTTCTGGAGGTATTCCTGAACGGACGCAGTGATTTGCATTACAGAATCATGCCTGTTTTTAATGCAATGCTCGAGGGCCTGTAGATCTCATGCATTCAATATTGACCGTCGGCCTTGTGTCTTGTGCACATGAATTTCTTCTGATTCTCTGAACCTTTTGATGATATTATATACTTTAAATGGTGAGATATTCAAAGTATTCACACTTTTACGCTGAACATTTTTCTGAAATTGTTCCACAATTTGTAGATGCAGTTTTTCACAGATTGGTGGACCCTTGACTATCTTTTGCTTCTAAGAGACTCTGCCTCTCTAAACACAGCATAACAGCAGGCTCCACCAACCTACTCCACCAAAGACTGAGAACTACAGATACAGCCTGGATAGGGAGAAGCTGGAGATAAATGCAGGATGCAAGTCATATAATAGCCAGATATAGTGTTATTACTAGAGATGAGCGAGCGTACTCGGAAAAGCACTACTCGCTCGAGTAATTTGCTTTATCCGAGTATCGCTGTGCTCGTCCCTGAAGATTCGGGTGCGGCTGACAGGTGAGTCGCAGTGGGGAGCAGGGGAGAGCGGGCGGGAGAGAGGGAGAGAAAGATCTCCCCTCCGTTCCTCCCCGCTCTCCCCTGCAGCTCCCCGCTCCGTGCCGGCACCCGAATCTTCAGGGACGAGCACAGCGATACTCGGATAAAGCAAATTACTCGAGCGAGTAGTGCTTTTCCGAGTACGCTCGCTCATCTCTAGTTATTACTCATTCACACACAGCAGCTTACACTGAAAAGTCACCTAAGAATAACTAAATTGACATCTTTTAGTAGTATACTATCTGCTTTTATTTTGCTGATATTTTTCCCTGCTGCCTCCTACCTTGTCAGTCCTGGTATATGTATTAAAGACCTTGTCATCATTCTAACATCTCATAATCACAAATTTGCCTAATACTAGGACATTTCTATAGGCAATAGTTTAGATCTGCATAAAGAAATTGACATATAATAAGAATATTCATTTGTAGAACATATTTGATATTTAATCATAAACTTTCGTATGTAGTGAGGAAGCTTTCTCACCTCTGCTAAAATAAAACAAAAAGCCATATTTGATGAAGGGTGCCTTGTAGGAAGAACCTGTTTTTCTAATATGCAATATTGTTAAACTATTGATAACATTTATAATAGACCTTTGCGTTACCAGATACAAATTGCCAGTGGTATCCAGATGTAAATATCTAGGTATAATGATGATACGTGATCATGAACATGTCTTGGCCGACTCTTAAACTCTGGTCTAGATAACCTCTCTCTGTGGCCGGGAGAATAAATCTCATCAAAATGGTAATACAGCCCAAATGCTTATACCTCATGCAGCATATGCCAGTCAAGATCCTCTACATTTTTTTCCAATCTGTAAACTCTATACTCACCACCTTTATTTGGGACTCATCTCGTGCAAAGGTGAAACTATCTACCTTGCAAAGACCCAAGGACCAGGCAGGCATGGCCCTCTCAGATCTCAAACTCTATTACGTCACAGGACAGTTGAGGAACCTGAGGTCATGGTTCTTAAATTGAAGAACTTTCCATAATAGATTACTACCTAGAGGAAATGGTAAATTGAAAAAGTTTGATAAGCTACCTAGAAAGACCAGAATACACTAAAGATGCAGATTTGCTTCCATTACATAAACTAGCTCTAGCTGTTTGGCGACTGGCCAAATCCAATCAACGCTTTGAGGGTGCTATGGCGGAACTCCCCATATGGAATAATTCCAGTGTCCCGGCGATAGGCTCAGCACCGAATCCTCATTAGTAGATAGGACTAGGGTTAATAACATTAAGAGACATGTATTGGGCTAATATGTTTATCTCTTACACGCAACTACGAGATGAATTGCAAACACCTCACTTGCAGTTGTTTATGTACTTCCAATTGTGACATGCAATTTCCTGACACTACAATCCAGGTCTCTAAATATCCCATCATAGGAATTTTTTGATCCCAAGGCCCATAAGAATTGATATCTGTGCTGTATACACATCTGCTGTCAACTAAAGTTGGCCATGATTCACTACCAGTTCAGAATTAATGGTAAGCTCTTATTCCAGAGCTAACACCGGATGATTGGCAAGATATACTGGAATCCCATCTATTAGTATCCCTGGCAGTGAACAACAGACTGATACAAGTGTATATAATACACCAATCTTACCTTACACCCATACGACTACATAAAATGGGCAGAACCCTGTCATCAGATTGTCATAGATGTCATCAACCTAATGCTGACTTTTGGCACTTGATATGGGAGATTTCTGGACTGAGGTGGTAACATTTGTGTCTACACTTTTGCCTTCCCCATACACACTCACTCTAGGTTGTAAAACAGCATTATTTGGCTTACTAGATAGAGAACAAAGCCCTCACCACCTATGAATCCTTATGAGGGAGGTGTTTCTTTTAGCTCGGAAGGTGATTGCTCTAAAATGGATGGCCACCGAATCCCCTTCCATTACGGGATGGAAAAAATTAGTCAATACTGTTCTACCTTATGAAAAGGTAATCCACCAAAACAGAGGAAGCCCTACTAAATTTAACATGACTAATTATATATTTTAACCATGCAACATAAATAAAAACCAATGCAGACAGGTTTATTGTTCAGAAAACGTTTGGTTGATGTCTCAAAGATGTTTGAAGATTACAAAATGGACAATAAGAACTGTAAATGGAGTTATGAGACGAGTTTGGATCCTGAAACAAGTTCAATTGTCATTATATACCAATGATGTATGGTTTATGCCTATGTACTAATTATATGATGTGTTCAATAAATCGAAGTAAAAAAAAAACCTATTGATAACATTTGAGACTTGAAAGGCTTTGTATTGGTAATACCCCCCAACCTTACATTAAATATCCACCCTAAAAAAAATTTTTTCATCTAAATAACTAAATTGTTGAATTTTTTTTTAAGGTATTAATTAGAGATGAGCGAACGTACTCAGATAAGCACTACTCGTCCGAGTAATGTGCCTTATCCGAGTACCGCTGTACTCGTGCTGAAAGATTCGGGACGCGCTGCGGAGCGGGGAGCTGCAGGGGAGAGCGGGGAAGAACGGAGGGGAGATCTTTCTCTCCTTCTCTCCCGCCCGCTCTGCCCCGCTCCCCGCTGCGACTCACCTGTCAGCAGCGGAGCGTCCCGAATCTTTCAGCACGAGTACAGCGGTACTCGGATAAAGCACATTACTCGGACGAGTAGTGCTTATCCGAGTACGTTCGCTCATCTCTAGTATTAATTTAAAAATCAAAGCTCCATTTTCCTCATACAGAGCTGAAACATCCCCTGCAAAGACATAGGAACCGGTGTACTAAAGACTACCGATCTTACACCAGTCTTTAGCAGTAGCCGGGAAAAGAAACACCAAATTTCTTAAAAAGAACATTCCTCCTGATAAGTTTTGCGCATCTTTTGAATTGCCTTGCAACTAAAAAGCCAATCAATGCCAGCAATAAACATATGAATACATCCTTGCATTGTTTGTATATAATTTAGACTATTTTGATGTTAATATCTTAATTAAGGGCACAGATACCATACAGGCAGCTTTTGCGGCTACTATAAAGCCACTTGAGAACAAGAGTCCAGCCCTGGTAAGTCTCAAACCCTTTTGCTTTTGGGTAGCAGACACCTGTGCAGGACCCCTTTCTAGAGGAACTGCATTACAACTGTGATGACCGGGAATGGGGGTTACAGGTTATGTGTCATGGTGCTGGCTGTAAATCCTCTCACACTGGCCGAGTTTTACTCCACAATCTAGTCACTCACACAACTCTATATATGAGTGCGGTGATGGTGAAGTGCACTGGGCCGGTCTCTGCTCCCTGGTGTTATGGTGGTGCAGTGAAATGTGATTGTTCTCAGCAAGAGAAAGTACAAGTATTCTTGTAGATATGTATGATACCTTTTAATGGCTACCAAAAATACATGATGTTATATCAAGCTTTCGAACCTACTTAGGGATCTTCTTCAAGCTTAATAGAGTAGATCCGAAAAAGTATTCACATATATATACGCATACATATGAAAAGGCACAGACATGGAGTGATTAATTTGCATTTAAAAAAATACCAGCACAGGATGAGCAAATACTTAATTAGTCTGCTGATAAAGGATGCGAAAGTTTTATGTTTTCTTAATTGGTGTTAGGGGGTCACCAGGCCCGTGTGTTATCTCTGCTGCAGATTTCTCATATTCTCCAATGATGTATGAAGCCACTTACAATGTTGATTCCGGTCTTGAGATTATCAAAGATGGTTATAAATTTGTACTCCCAAATTCTTCTATGACATTGAGGTTTGAAGTTTCCTTTTAATATAGTAACTTTCATTTCATTGTATCCGTGGTTAGAAAAATGCTCAGCCACAGGTAAGTCGGTCTTTCTTTCTTTGTGTGGCAGTGAGACCTCATCCTCCCTTTTAGGTTTTGTCCTGTTTCTCCAAAATAAAGTTCCCCAGCAGGACATTTACTGCACAGGATAAGGTACACAACATTGGACGTGGAACATGTGAATGTCCCAGGGATCTTATAGTCTTGCTGTGTGTTGGGGATCCGTATCCTGTCCACAGTCAGTATATGTGAGCAGGCTTTGCAGCTCCTTACATTACAAGGATAAGTTCCTTTTTGTGTGTTAGAGGCCCAATGAACTCCTAATTATACAGTTCCTCAAGTTTTGAGGTTGCCTTTAACACAGCAGGGGAGGGACCGGGAATATGGTTTTCAGATGGTCATCCTTGTGTAGGGTATGATGGAGTTTCTTTGCAGTTTTCCTTAGTACCCCCAGCTGTGAATTGTAGGTCACTACTAGAGGTACATGACTGTTTCCTTCCTTCTCTCTGTATTGGAGTAGTTGATTTCTGGGTATCCTGGTGGCCCTGGTGCATTGGCCATCATTTGAGGTGGGATGGTAGCCCTGATTGAAACATATCCTTTTAAGATGGTATAAATGTTCCTCTCTGTCTGTTGGGTTGGAGCAGATCCAGATGTATCTGAAGGCCTGGCTGTAGAAGATGGACTTTTTGATGTGTTTGGGGTAAGTGCAGTGCTAACCCCAATAATAATCCAGAGACTCAGGATTCAGTTGAACTCATGTTTAGTTGTTCAGCATGCTTGATGATTATGTAGAGGACCACGGGCAGCGGGTTTGGGGGCTTTCCTGGTTTTCTGGGTTGATGTCTGCCTAATGGACATAGGTTGCAGGAATCGCCATCGCTGAACAAACAGCACTTTATTGACTGTAAAACAGAAAAACAGTAACTTGTGACCCAGTAAACCTAGGTTTTGTAGTCTGTCAATAACGTTAGAGTTCGTATGAATGGTTGTTAATCAGAGATATTATGACTTAGTGCTTGTAATTGCCCTGAAGCACATAAAGAGTCATTTTTTTGTCCTGTGTTTTCCTGATGGAATTTTACTGACTTGGAAATAAAGCTGTTTTTATGGATGCCCTTCTTTCTAATTGTTTTAATCAGAGTCCTAGCCCAGTTGAGCAGAATCAGCAATAAACTATAATTGTCTCACTAAATGGTCTTTAGATCTGTTAGCAAAGGATACCCATAACAATTCCAGGCCTGCTGGTGTTGGTTCAGCCTTGTGAAAGGAGGAATAACTTGGAATAACTGAGGCATAACTACTTTCCTTGTTTACCCGTGGAAAACAGCCTTTAGGAGATTTGTAGCACAAACCAGGAGAGAGCCCCTTCTTCCTCTGTTCACAGCTGTGTTGCCCTATGCACACTCTGAAAGCTGGATCTCTTTCTTCCAAAGGGAACCATTCTAAGGACTGTATCTGTGACACTATAGTACACAAGGAGAGACTCCTGCTTCAACTTCCATCCTGCACTAAGCACCTCTCTCAACTACCTTCTGTCTCTCTTCCTGATTAGTTTCTCTTTTCCTGATCTCTTTTAAAAACTGCAGTTCTATTACACAGTAAAAACTTTACTTAAACAATAAAAAAGATACAGTAACCAACACCCCTCTACACTTAGAGTATCCAAAAGAGAGGTACAATTCCTTTAAAAGCAACAGTTCAAACAGTTTGTTAGTCAAATGAGGCAGTATAGTCTCTCTGATTCCCAGCAGCCTGTAGTGGCCTGACCTGACCAGCATTACCTGACCAGCAGTGCTGTACTTGATCAGGTCGCTGGGAACTGAAAACCGATGAGTGCTGACAGCGGGAAGCCTTCAGAGGAGTTGCGGAAAGTGCCACATTTCATTAAATCAGCTGCGGCTATGCGGTTGATTTCCAGTAAAAATTCGCACCAATGGGTTTGATTTTGACTAGTTTTTGGATGCAAAATGCTGCGGAATTTGCAGCAGAATCTCTGCTATGGACATTGCACAGAATTTCCGCTACATGTAAACATACCCTAAATCAGCTTGAGGTATGCTGCCACATGCAGAGTGGCCTCAGTAGTGATAGTACCCTATATATTGGCCTCAGTAGAAATGGTGACCCCCACAGTTACCTTAGTAGTAATGGTGTCCCCTATATTGGCCTCAGTAGTAATAGTGATCTCCACAGTAACCCAAGTAGTAATAGCGCCCCCTGATATACTTACCTCCTCCTTGTCTTCAAAGTGCTACTGCTCCTCTGCTCAGTGCTGCTGCAGGCAGAAGTGTGTGCGCCCAGACTCCTCTTCTCCTCTCCTCCTGCAGAACTAAGGAGGAGAGGTCAGGGGAGGAGGAACCCGGGTGCACACACTGCAGTCTGTATGTACACCCATAGTAGTGCCACTGAGTGATTACCAGCCAGGGAGCCACGTCACCCCGCCTGCCGATCACTTTCATGGTGACAGATGTCTCCAAAGAGGAACAGAAGAAAAGGACAGCGGGACACAAGGTCCCAAAGCAAGATTTTCCCATCTAAATCGGGACATTTGGTCACCTTAAGTAACACCTGAGGGCCATAGATCTCAAGCATCCAATCTTGATCATCGGTCTTGTCTCTTGTACACAGGAGTTTCTTCAGATTCTGTGCAGTAGATAGTGGGATATTCAAAGTGTTTTTAGATGCAGTTTTTCATAGATTGGTAAACCTCTGACCATCGTTGCTTCTGAGAGACTCTGCCTCTCTAAACACAGTATAACAGCAGGCTCTACCAACTCCACCGAAGACCGATAACTACTGATTAAGGGTGCCTTTAGATATGAAGCTCTAGTTCTAGAAAGAACCCATTCTTATAATATGCAATATTGTTTAGCTATTGATTGCATTTGAGACTTAAAAAAACTTTATATTGTTAATACCCCACAACCTTACATGAAATGCCTACCCTAAAAATGCTTTTCCTCTAAATAACCTAATTTCGTGTTGGTGAATTTTTTAAGGTACCTATTTAAAGACCTTTAGAGTGTGCAAGCAATCAGGTGAGGGGAGCAGAGATGGGAATATGCGTTTTCGCCAGAGTGGCCCTTTAAATGCAACATCAATTTCATAACCAAAGAAGTCCTATAGAAATATTGTAGTGCCTTGTAAATATGCTATTGTCTGTATGAACATTGCTTCAACGTGAGTCTGTACTTTTCATTTAGCTTGACAGTCGAACTACTGAGCAAACATGACACAGGTTACCATGACGACCACACTTTTGGCTCTGATACAACTAAGCAGCATGCTGACACTATGTATTTCCTTGTGATAGCACAGAGTTGAAGAGTCCTTTCTTGTCACCGATCTTTATGAGAGAGCTTGTAAAACTAGTGGGTCTTATAAAAAGGTATGTAGATTCCTACCTCACGGACCTTCATATAGACACCGATGTAGTTGCATGACACCTTGAATCTTTAAAAAAAGGCAACCTTATTCTGGACTAAATGCTCCCAATGTAGTAACAGTATTCTCAATGCAAAAAAACTCAAGGCAGCAAAAAATGTAAATAAAGATGAGCGACCATACTCGCTAAGGCAAACTACTCGAGCGAGTAGTGCCTTATGCGAGTACCTGCCCGCTTGTCTCTAAAGATTCGGCTGCCGGCGGGGGAGAGCGGTGAGTTGCGGGAGTGAGCAGGGAGTAGCGGGGGAAGAGAGTGAGAGATCTCCCCTCCCGTTCCTCCCGGCTCTCCCCCGCCGCTCCCCGCCCCCCACCGGCACCCGAATCTTTAGAGACAAACGGGCAGGTACTCGCATAAGGCACTACTCGCTCGAGTAGTTTGCCTTACTGAGTATGCTCGCTCATCTCTAAACATAAACTTTTCCCACTTTTGGGTTCTACTTAGGCCCTCATGGATCTCTTTTTTTCCTCAGTGTTTTATACTGATGCAGAGTCTCACCAACGTCCACCTGTCCAATAAAAGAACAGACAGGCTCTAGACTAGTGGTCCGATGGCAGCTGTTCTGTTCCATTCTTTTCTATTTCAGTTGTATAATTGGAGGAAAGATATCAAAAACTTTGTGAAATTACCCATTTGCAGATCACTATATGATAGCAGGACATGTGAATAAATCTACTGTCCACACTGTCACATTTATTGGACTACTACCCTGTTTCCCTGAAAATAAGACATACCCTGAAAATAAGACATAGCATGATTTTCTAGAATTTTTGAGGATGCAAAATGATTTTTCAGGCTTTTAGAGGATGCTTGAAATATAAGCCCTACTCCAAAATTAAGCCCTGCTAACAGTTAATTAAAAAAGTCAATTTAAATAGTGTCCAGGCAGCTATACATGTAAAAAAGTTAAACCTTTTCGAACAAAAATTAATATAAGACACTGTCCTATTTTCAGGGAAACACGGTAGGTGATATACCCATGCGTTGCACAGCGCTAAAAGCGAATTGGTTATTGAAAATTGGGCTTTCAAAGTTATTTCCTCCTTCTACATAGTAACGGATGCCATTTTGCAGCGGTCCAAATCATTCGTTCCACAAAAATTTGATTATGAGGCGCTGCACAATTGGCACATCAACCTTACGTGCAATCATCTTCAGTAATGTCTTTTAGCTGAAATGTTCATTAATGTCTTAAGTTGCTCCATATACGTGCCACCAGCGGACACTATTGGTGAAGTCGCTGACGTGCAAAAAGTTTGTTTCGGGGGTATATTGTAGACAGCAGCCGGCTTTGTCCGACCTAATATACGATTTGTGAACATTTTCATGATGATGTTACAAACTTGCAAACCCACAATGAGGGGGCTCAATTGAGCAAGGCGTTTTATGTACAAGATTTTAGGACTAGCAGTCCTGGAATATACAAAGTGGGTCACAAAAATGAGCCCCGCATATCCTTTGTCAAAGATGTCCAAAAAAAAATCTGTGTTGCCCATAGCAACCAATCACAACGCAGCTTTCATTTTACCTTAGCAGGATAAGAAATGACAGCTGAGCTGTGACTGGTTGCTATTGGCAACCAAAATTACGGGGAAATCAGTGAGTTTGCAATTTTTAATTTTGCCAATATTCGTTGCCTGGGGCTGAAGAGCGCTCATACAAAATATCACTCAAATCGGACCAGAACTGTGGATTTGTATACGGCACAAACAAACAGATTTTGTGTTTTATATACAAGATGGGGCAGTTTTTTTTGTGGTAAATACCATGACAAATATGGTGTTTGTCACCTCTTGTCAACCTGTCATTGCCCCCCCCCCCCCCCACGACCACATGGTAGAATCAGTAATAGTCTGGTGCACCAAGCATAAAATTGCCTCCCATGAGTTTTTGGTACCAGGCCGGACTTTTCTACATGTCATATCTGTCCAGTCCTGAAACACATAAACATGGAATAATACATCTGCTTCTATGTGTCTTCGGTACCAGGCAGAGCCCTTCTTGACTTCTATTCTGTCCAGTAGTGAAGAGCATAGAAAGCCTTTGGGTATACAGAAGGCATTGACCTGTCCTGTCATCCAGATCGTCCTGTAATAGGTGGCTGTCATGAATGAAAAGCATGAGGGCATCATGACTATTACTAGCAGACATAGTACTAATGAGGCTCTAAGTGTTAGCTCGCCAGGAAATTCGGTTTGATTCACTTACAGAGATGTGGCAGAGAATTTATTTCCAGCTTTGCTTCAAACTTTTGGCATAGAAAATGGAGCAAATTTTGACAAATGCCATATTTGAGCTAAAATTTGTGCCATTTTTCACCTCTCACCAGTTTTGAAATGTGGTTTGTTTGCCGTGAACAAATTACAGCTTAAGGCCCTATTCACACAACAATATATACGCAGCTATTGTAGCCACGTCAAAAAATCGAGACCATCTGAAGCATTCGTTTCCAAGATATTCATTCAGATGAGCAATTTTTAGGTGTATAAAAATAGGAGTGTTTTTACACGGCGTCAATAAGATAGGTCTTCCCCTATCTTTTGATGAGATACGCATGGCAGCTCCAATAGACTTCTATGGGAGCTGAAATAAAAAAGAGGGAGTTTAGCTGCGTCCAACCCTGGGAAACGAAGACATCTGGCTCTATTTAAGCATTAGCAGCCATTATGAAGCTTTAGGCCTTATGTCCACGGGGAAAATCAGGACGGACGGCTTCCATAGGCTTCAATAGAAGCCTGCGGGAGCCGTCCCCGTGGGACACCCACACTAAAATGGCGCATGTCGACTTTTTTTTCCCACACACGCAACCCGATTTTAAATGACAATTATCCCGTGGACATGAGGCCTAATGCCAACCAAGGTATTTCTGCGCTGCAGAGTATTTTTTTTCCAAAATGCTGCAGTCACCCATGTGAATGGACGAGAAAATGCTAATTGAGACCAGGACTTGATTGCGGCTATTCTTCATTCATGCAATTCGAGCGTAAAAATGCATACGGACGTGTGAAAGAGGCCCAAAGCCTTATATCCACGGTGACAGATCCGTAGCAGGTCACCCGCATGCGTGATCTGCGCCCCATAGGGATGCATTGGTTACCCGCAGGTATTTTAATACCTGCAGATGTCTTTTTTCCTTGTGGCGCGGATTGCGTGTGAGGGAAAACAGCCGCAGCATGCTCCATTTTAGTGTGGGTCTCCCACGGGGACGGCTCCCGCAGGCTTCTATTGAAGCCTATGGAAGCCGTCCAGATCGGCGGCACACCCGCAGCTTAATTCCTGCTCTCCGACGCGGGAGAGCAGGGGTTCAAAAAGAAAAAAAAACAAAACGGCGCATGGCACGCTGCTGGCGTGCCGAGCACATCCGCCGGGACGAGGAAAGAAGATCCGGCTGCGACGGAGGGCAGATCCGCAGCGTCCTGACAGTTAAGTAATTCTTCTATTTAGGCCTTATGTCCGTGGGAAAGGACTGACCCACTGCGGGATTCTGCATGAAGAATCTGCGGCGGGCCTGATTTTCCGCGTGGACATGAGGCCTAAAGGTGTGTTCACATGTGGTTGATTTGGTGAAGATTTTTTTATGGGTTCTGGTATAGATCTGCAGCAGATTTCACCCTGTGAATTGAATTCAAATTAAGTGAAGTCTGCTGAAGATCTGTACCAAGATGTGCAACAAAATCCACAGGAAATCAGCTATGTGAGAACGCACCCTAAGACCGGTGTATGAAATACCAGTCTTAATAACCCCCCCCCCCCCCTGCCCTTTGGACACAAGATAATTGTTTAAACAGCAATTCCCTAATATGAAGTTATCATTAGAATAGTTTCCTTTAGCAGCACAATAATACAGCAGGAAAGCTTGCGATATTGATAAGACAAGTGTCTTGTCCACTAGGTCTCCTGGAAGAGTGAACAAGTCTCCTGGCCCTGGAATCAGTGTGTTGCCTTTGGCTACCAGGAGAGAGGAGGTCTATAAGAACGGATATAGATGAGTATTTGCATATCTGCATCAGGGTCTTTACTAAGGGGTTGTTTGGTTTGGATTAAGAGAATAGTCTGCTCTGGAATTTGGATAAAGGGAGTAGTCTGCTCTGGAATTTGGATAAAGGGAGTAGTCTGGTCTGGGATCTGTATGAGTCACCCACAAGATAACCAAAGGTACAGATGTGGAGAAAACTCTATCCATACCTTTGGTTCTGTTCCCAGTGCTTCAAGGGATTTCGGTTCTTCCCATTATTCTTTCTGAAAGACCACCCCCTATATCATGGCTGACTTGTCCAGCTCCATTGAATTGGATTAGTCTTGTTGCCTTTCCAAACAACTGATCGACAAGGTTTCGATAGTTGAACCCCACTGATCAAATATAGGTGGATAGGCCATCAATAGTTAAAACCTGGGTAACCCCTTTAAAGAGAATTTGTCACCACCCTTATGTTGCCCTCTGTGAGGGTAGCATCAGATAATGACAGGCATGCTGATTGCAGCAATGTCAGCTATGTCTGTTGTATGTTATATTTATCTGTGCAGTAAAGGCCTATTTACACGCAATGATTATCGCTCAAAATTCATTAAAACAATGGCATATGAGCGATAATCATTGTGTGTAAATGCTTGCATTGTTTACTCTTCCGCTGAATAATGATTTTAAGGTGAGCTTAAAAGACATCTTTCAGCCAGAAAGTAGATAACAGGGACCACATGCTGTGCTCTCCACGGGGGCGGCTGATTACATTGTATTAATGCCTGCAGCCGGTGTGAGAACAAAGGAGCTGATTGCAGAGCTCAGACCACCTGCTGAGTTCTGCAAGCAGCTCCTGGAGGCTCATTTACATGACAGTTAAGCTCATAAAGTACTAATAGGCATTAGTGCCCATTAGTACTTTATGCAAAATGATCGCTAAAGCTATCAATCTTTCTATCATTTGAAAGATTGTCTTTGCGTGTAAATGAGCTTTAATTTGGGAGAAATTTGTATTTTATTAGCAGCAGCTACACATAGGAAATTAGTCAATATTCATGAGTTCAGGCTAGGCCCGCTCACATGCTGGTCTAGCCAACACTAACTTATATATAGTAATAGGTAGATTGTTGTCAATTAGTGGCAGGTGGAAATGGTTGGCATGGGAAACTCCATTATTGGGAGCGGCTAACTGGAGCTCATGAATATTGAGGACTACTTCTGTAGTTGGCTATGTATGTTGCTACTAATAAAATGCAAGTTTCTCCCTAACTACTGCAAGTATACACACAGCAAGCATATCACTGTAATCAGCATGTCTGTCACTGCCTTGTGCAATAAAATGGTGACAGATTACATTACTTTTAATCATTTCTTTTGCCAATATTACAGGTTTACAAAACGTAAAATTAGAAAATTACCGAAGTTAAAAAAAATCCTTGACAAGAAGTAATTTTTTTAATGCTGAAAATACAGTATGTCTATAGTAATATACATTACAAGCTTTAACTACTAGTATGGAGCCAACGGAATTTAACTCTATTTTTTTCTAAACCATTTACATTGAAAAGCTATTTTAAAATTAATGTCTCATGCATTATTCCTTGTTGCTTTTCCTGTCCTGTACATAGCCGGGTAATTCTGATTGTTGCTGTTCTGTTCCTCTTGAATAGCCTGAAAATTGGAGACAGATTTTTCTTTCTGCTGTATATTCAATATATAGAGCCGGTATGTCTGATTGCTGCCTTAAAGCATTGTTCCTTTTATAACGGCACATCATCTGTAACATCAGCTCCGTCTAAGGATCTATCCTGGCTTTCAGCTTTGTATGTACTAATCTCCAGTGGAAAATAAGTGGGTTCCTTATGAATTAATGATTATAGTAATGGCTTCATTGTTGTTCTGACATGACTACAATACTTGTAAGCAGAGGAAGTTATTATGATGGCTATGTCACAAACAATGTCTATAAGTCCAGCTATTGTCGATATCGCAGCTAATATGCTGACATATGTATCAGGAAAGAACATGTAAGCCTCAAATATCAGGTCTACTGTAGTCTACCGATTCTCATATTTGTAGCTTAAAGTGTGTCTATACATCTGGAGCTTAACTGCATTTTAAGATGTCAATGTAATGTAAAAGATTGAATGATGTTATGTCAAGGGTCGGCTCTTCTTCTCCGGAAATGGCGCCACCACTGTTCATGGGCTGTGTCTGGTATTGTAGTTCAGCCGAGTGGAGCTGACATAAATGACCAGACACAGTCATAGTCAAGACTGGCTTTTTTTTCTGACTTCTTTTTCTGTATTACTCTCAGAACACAAAACTAGCCAATGTATAAAAAAGAAAGACAATCCAGCTCTCATAAGGAAGGTGCCAGGAAATAGGTTTCGTACAATTTATAGACCAAGTAAAAGAAGTTGGACTTACTTCTGGGGGAGGTCTCAGTGTCCACGAGACCCCTCTGACACAGTTGTAGATCCAAAGATGGTGTAACAGAAGTCTTTAATAGGTTCAAGAGAAAGGGTCACTGAAACGCGTTGCATATTGGTCTCTCATCCTGTCTGTCTCATCCATCGTTGTACCATTATATTGTTTAGACCTATTAAAGACTTCTGTTGTACCATCTTTAGAGCCACAGTTCCTTTAGGGAGGTCTCGAGGATAATGAGACCTCCTCCAGAAGTAAGTCCAACTTCTTTTATTTGGTCTGTAAGTTGTACGAAACCTATTTCCTGGCACCTTCCTTATGAGAGCTGGATTGTCTTTCTTTTTATACATTGGCTATAAATTCCTGGATACCACTGTGGTTTCTGGTGCTGTCCGGAGGCTCTCCCTTTCTGCGGATGTACTTAGATACATAAGGATAAGGTTGCTCTAATTCGCGCCTTGGGAAGTTTACAGGCTTAGCGGTCTACCTACACTATTTGGGTTTGGCCGCTATTGCCAGGAAAGTCCTTTTCATACCCATGTCTGTTACGATACTGCATTTCTTTCTGTCTGCCAGAGCGCTGCTCTTTGTTCCCAGAGCACAAAACTGTCACAAAGTACGACAGAGATGTTACATGTGTCACGTTAATTGTGGATAGTTATATTTAAACTTCATGCCTTAGCCTAATTTCATCTTTTTCAAATAAATATTCTTTCCTTGAATGGAAATTAGAAAAAAGGGGTCTTCTATTTTTTTTGTAGAAAGAGCCCCACTCTTGTCCATAAGCTGTGTCTAGTATTGCTGTACTCATATTTCAATACCCCTTTTTCAGACACCATATAATCTGCAGCAGAATTACAAGGTTGGGCCTTGAAATTCAGCTACAAATTTGCATGTGGATCTGCATGTGTATTTAGCCCCATTCAATAGGGCAAATCCTCTTCTGGGCAACCAATATGATTTGTGGTTGAGAGCGGTTTTTCCATGATACAGATTACCATTGAATTTAATAGGATGCTAAAAGCACACTGATTTCAATGCAGATTTCAATGGAGAATCCACATTGGAACCCTCACCTAAACAATTGTGTGTGAACGGGCCCTTAAATACAAATATTAAACCAGTGGCAAGGATAACACACAATATAATATAATACCAGAAGTATACATGATGTAACAACACTCCAGCATATAAGTAAAAGAGCATACAGACTTTTCTTAAAGGGGTTGTCTCGTGAAATCAAGTGGGGTTCAGCACTTCTGTATGGCCATATTAATGCACTTTGTAATATACATCGTGCATTAATTATGAGCCATATAGAAGTTATTCACTTACCTGCTCCGTTGCTAGCGTCCCCGTCGCCATGGATCCGTCTAAATTCGCTGTCTTCTGGCGTTTTTAGACGCGCTTGCGCAGTCCGGTCTTCTCCCTGGTGAATGGGGCCGCTCGTGCCGGAGAGCTGGTCCTCGTAGCTCCGCCCCGTCACGTGTGCCGATTCCAGCCAATCAGGAGGCTGGAATCGGCAATGGACCGCACAGAGCCCACGGTGCACCATGGGAGAAGACCCGCGGTGCATCGTGGGTGAAGATCCCGGCGGCCATCTTGCTAAGGTAAGGAAGAAGTCGCCGCAGCGCGGGGATTCGGGTAAGTAATAAACTTTTTTTTTTTTAACCCATCCCTTGGGTTTGTCTCGCGCCGAACGGGGGGCCTATTGAATAAAAAAAAAAAACGTTTCGGCGTGAGACAACGCCTTTAAGTGCTTAAACACATGGGCGTGTTTTTGTTCCGTTATGCGGTCGTGAAAAACACAGCCTCATAATGGGACAAAACAAAACCATTAATTTCAATGGTTTTGTTTTCACTGTGAGGATATTCGCATGTTAATATTACGTGAGAAAAAAGATAGGACCTGCCCTATCCTTCTCGCACACAAAAAAAAATAGGGCAGGACCTATCTTCCCACTTTTTTGAAAAAAAATCTCGAGCACAATAGTACAGAGGTTAAATAGTCAAAAAACCCTGTAGAAGTGAGAAGTATCAGCACATGCGCCCATGTGTTTTTGCCCTAACAGAGGTTCAGGGCTGAACCAGGTGCTGCTGAAGAAACCAGAAATGCCTTCAGGCAGGAGTCAGACATGAGTCAGATAAGAATCAGATGGGTTGAGACAGAGTATCTTCAGACATGAGTCTGACTGGGATCAGACAGAGTGTCTTCAGACAGGAGTCTGACCAAACAGAGATCTGTATGCAAGGCTGCAGAAACCAGGCTGAAAGAATAACCAGCACCCTCTGAGAGGAGTGGCCAGAATAAATGTGCACAGACAAACAGTGATTGGCTGTCTGGGCTGATCCACTCCTCAGCCAACCAAACAATCTACACACGTGTAGAGAAATGCTCCTGTCTGTGCCCACACCAAAATGACAGAGAACATGCGCTGACAAGCAGATCACATATACCGGGGCTGATGCTGTGATGTCACCTCAGTACTAGAGATGAGCGAACACCAAAATGTTCGGGTGCTCGTTATTCGGAACGAACTTCCCGCGATGCTCGAGGGTTCGTTTCGAACAACGAACCCCATTGAAGTCAATGGGCGACCAGAACATTTTTGTATTTCGCCGATGCTCGCTAAGGTTTTCATGTGTGAAAATCTGGGCAATTCAAGAAAGTGATGGGAACAACACAGCAACGGATAGGGCAGGCGAGGGGCTACATGTTGGGCTGCATCTCAAGTTCACAGGTCCCACTATTAAGCCACAATAGCGGCAAGAGTGCCCCCCCCCCTCCCAACAACTTTTACTTCTGAAAAGCCCTCATTAGCATGGCATACCTTTGCTAAGCACCACACTAGCTACAACAAAGCACAATCACTGCCTGGATGACACTCCACTGCCACTTCTCCTGGGTTACATGCTGCCCAACCGCCCCCCCTCCCCCCCACAGCGCACACCAAAGTGTCCCTGCGCAGCCTTCAGCTGCCCTCATGCCACGCCACACTCATGTCTATTTAGAAGTGCGTCTGCCATGAGGAGGAACCGCAGGCACACACTGCAGAGGGTTGGCACGGCTAGGCAGCGACCCTCTTTAATAGGGGCGGGGCGATAGCCCACAATGCTGTACAGAAGCAATGAGAAATAGAATCCTGTGCCACCGCCATCAGGAGCTGCACACGTGGGCATAGCAATGGGGAAGCTATGTGCCACACACTATTCATTCTGTCAAGGTGTCTGCATGCCCCAGTCAGACTGGTAATATGCACCTTAACAGTAACCGCGTTGGTGGTAATGTGGTGGTGACTGCGGACCTAGTAGCACGGTTGTATTTTGTTGGTTTTCGGAATGTGGCCAGGATTAAGTGGGCCGTGGCGGGGGGATGGTGTGGGGGCTCTCTTGTTGTGTCGGTAAAGGTGAAATTCTTGGACTGCCACCAGACGAACCAATGCAAAGGCATTTGCCAAGAATGTTTTCCCTGTTGGAGGAGGAGGGGGATGTTTTTGAGGCACTACGTGTCCTCTCCACGTGTCCGTGGTTATATGCACCTTAACAGTAACCGCGTTGGTGGTAATGTGGTGGTGACTGCGGACCTAGTAGCACGGTTGTATTTTGTTGGTTTTCGGAATGTGGCCAGGATTAAGTGGGCCGTGGCGGGGGGATGGTGTGGGGGCTCTCTTGTTGTGTCGGTAAAGGTGAAATTCTTGGACTGCCACCAGACGAACCAATGCAAAGGCATTTGCCAAGAATGTTTTCCCTGTTGGAGGAGGAGGGGGATGTTTTTGAGGCACTACGTGTCCTCTCCACGTGTCCGTTCCATGTCAGCAATAGTAGCACTCAAGACAGGCCCCAGTAACAATTCTGAAGCAGCAGTATAGCGGGAGCGCAGTCTTCGTTCCATGTAAGCAATAGTAGCACTCAGGACAGGCCCCATTAACAATTCTGAAGCAGCAGTATAGCGGGAGCGCAGTCTTCGTTCCATGTAAGCAATAGTAGCACTCAGGACAGGCCCCATTAACAATTCTGAAGCAGCAGTATAGCGGGAGCGCAGTCTTCGTTCCATGTAAGCAATAGTAGCACTCAGGACAGGCCCCATTAACAATTCTGAAGCAGCAGTATAGCGGGAGCGCAGTCTTCGTTCCATGTCAGCAATAGTAGCACTCAAGACAGGCCCCAGTAACAATTCCGAAGCAGCAGTATAGCGGGAGCACAGTCTTCGTTCCATGTCAGCAATAGTAGCACTCAAGACAGGCCCCAGTAACAATTCTAAAGCAGCAGTATAGTGGGAGCGCAGTCTTAGTTCCATTTCAGTAGCCTTAGTATAGCCAAGGCACAAGTTACATTTATGTAGCTAAACTGTAGGCCAACCCCACACACCTTTCTGTACCATGAGTGCAGGCGAAGAACATAGAAATTACTATGCTTACACTGTAGGTGAGGGCCCCAAAAAATTGGTGTACCAACAGTACTAATGTACCTCAGTAAAAATTGGCCATGCCCAACCAAGATGGCAGGTGAATCGCTTTGGTTAATGTGGCTTAAGTGGTAACTAGGCCTGGAGGCAGCCCAGTGTAACGAAAAATTGGTTCAAGTTAAAGTTCCAACGCTTTTAAGCGCATTGAAACTTATAAAAATTGTTCAGAAAAATTATTTGAGTGAGCCTTGTGGCCCTAAGAAAAATTGCCCGTTCAGCGTGATTACGTGAGGTTTCAGGAGGAGGAGCAGGAGGAGGAGGAGGAATATTAGACACAGATTGATGAAGCAGAAATGTCCCCGTTTTGGATGGTGAGAGAGAACGTAGCTTCTATCCGCGGGTGCAGCCTACGTATTGCTTACGTATTGCTGCTGTCCGCTGGTGGAGAACAGAAGTCTGGGGAAATCCAGCCTTTGTGTATCTTGATGAGTGTTAGCCTGTCGGCACTGTCGGTTGACAAGCGGCTACGCTTATCTGTGATGATTCCCCCAGCCGCACTAAACACCCTCTCCGACAAGACGCTAGCCGCAGGACAAGCAAGCACCTCCAGGGCATACAGCGCTAGTTCAGGCCACGTGTCCAGCTTCGACACCCAGTAGTTGTAGGGGGCAGAGGCGTCACCAAGGATGGTCGTGCGATCCGCTACGTACTCCCTCTGACTGGGGAGCGGTGACACAGTCTTGGTGGGGAGCCATAAAGCTGGCCAGGCCCTTAAAGACTGTTGCACTGCCTGGGATGTACATGCTGCTCGATCTATGCACATCCCCTGCTACCTTGCCCTCGGTAGTGCGCCTTCTGCCACTAGCGCTGTCGGCTGGGAATTTTTACCATCAGCTTGTCCGCAAGGGTCCTGTGGTATAGCAACACTCTCGAACCCCTTTCCTCTTCGGGAATCAGAGTGGGCAGGTTCTCCTTATACCGTGGATCGAGCAGTGTGTACACCCAGTAATCCGTCGTGGCCAGAATGCGTGCAACGCGAGGGTCACGAGAAAGGCATCCTAACATGAAGTCAGCCATGTGTGCCAGGGTACCTGTACGCAACACATGGCTGTCGTCACTAGGAAGATCACTTTCAGGATCCTCCTCCTCCTCCTCCTCCTCAGGCCATACACGCTGAAAGGATGACAGGCAATCAGCCGGTGTACCGTCAGCAGCGGCCCAAGCTGTCTCTTCCCCCTCCTCCTCCTCCTCATCCTCCTCATGCTCCTCCTCCTGTACGCGCTGAGAAATAGACAGGAGGGTGCCCTGACTATCCAGCGGCATACTGTCTTCCCCCGCCCCCGTTTCCGAGCGCAAAGCAGCTGCCTTTATGGTTTGCAGGGAATTTCTCAAGATGCATAGCAGAGGAATGGTGACGCTAATGATTGTAGCATCGCCGCTCACCACCTGGGTAGACTCCTCAAAATTACCAAGGACATGGCAGATGTCTGCCAACCAGGCCCACTCTTCTGAAAGGAATTGAGGAGGCTGACTCCCACTGCGCCGCCCATGTTGGAGTTGGTATTCGACTATAGCTCTACGCTGTTCATAGAGCCTGGCCAACATGTGGAGCGTAGAGTTCCACCGTGTGGGCACGTCGCACAGCAGTCGGTGCACTGGCAGCTTAAAGTGATGTTGCAGGGTGCGCAGGGTGGCAGCGTCCATGTGGGACTTGCGAAAATGTGCACAGAGCCGGCGCGCCTTTACGAGCAGATCTGACAAGCGTGGGTAGCTTTTCAGAAAGCGCTGAACCACCAAATTAAAGACGTGGGCCAGGCATGGCACGTGCGTGAGGCTGCCGAGCTGCAGAGCCGCCACCAGGTTACGGCCGTTGTCACACACGACCATGCCCGGTTGGAGGCTCAGTGGCGCAAGCCAGCGGTCGGTCTGCTGTGTCAGACCCTGCAGCAGTTCGTGGGCCGTGTGCCTCTTATCGCCTAAGCTGAGTAGTTTCAGCACGGCCTGCTGACGCTTGCCCACCGCTGTGCTGCCACACCGCGCGACACCGACTGCTGGCGACATGCTGCTGCTAACACATCTTGATTGCGAGACAGAGGAGGAGGAGGAGGAGGAGGAGGGTGCTTTAGTGGAGGAAGCATACACCTCCGCAGATACCACCACCGAGCTGGGGCCCGCAATTCTGGGGGTGGGTAGGACGTGAGCGGTCCCGGGCTCTGACTCTGTCCCAGCCTCCACTAAATTCACCCAATGTGCCGTCAGGGAGATGTAGTGGCCCTGCCCGCCTGTGCTTGTCCACGTGTCCGTAGTTAAGTGGACCGTGGCAGTAACCGAGTTGGTGAGGGCGCGTACAATGTTGCGGGAGACGTGGTCGTGCAGGGCTGGGACGGCACATCGGGAAAAGTAGTGGCGACTGGGAACTGAGTAGCGCGGGGCCGCCGCCTCCATGATACTTTTGAAGGACTCCGTTTCCACAACCCTATACGGCAGCATCTCAAGGCTGATGAATTTTGCTATGCGGACGGTTAACGTTTGAGCGTGCGGGTGCGTGGCGGCGTACTTGCGCTTGCGCTCCAACAGTTGCGCAAGCGACGCCTGGACGGTGCGCTGAACTACACTGCTGGATTGGGCCGAGGACAGCGGAGGTGAGGGTGTGGGTGCAGGCCAGGAGACGGTAGTGCCTGTGTCCTGAGAGGGGGGTTGCATCTCAGTGGCAGGTTGGGGCACAGGGGGAGAGGCAGGGGTGCAAACCGGAGGCGCTGAACGGCCTTCGTCCCACCTTGCGGGGTGCTTGGCCATCATATGTCTGCGCATGGTGGTGGTGGTGAGGCTGTTGGTGTTGGCTCCCCGGCTGAGCTTTGCGCGACAAAGGTTGCACACCACTGTTCGTCGGTCGTCAGGCGTCTCTGTGAAAAACTGCCAGACCTTAGAGCACCTCGGCCTCTGCAGGGTGGCATGGCGCGAGGGGGCCCTTTGGGAAACAGTTGGTGGATTATTCGGTCTGGCCCTGCCTCTACCCCTGGCCACCGCACTGCCTCTTGCAACCTGCCCTGCTGATGCCCTTGACTCCCCCTCTGAAGACCTGTCCTCCTGAGTAAGCGTTGCACACCAGGTGGGGTCAGTCACCTCATTGTCCTGCTGCTCTTCCTCCGAATCCTCTGTGCGCTGCTCCCTCGTACTTACTGCCCTTACTACTACCTCACTGCAAGACAACTGTGTCTGATCGTCATCGTCCTCCTCACCCACAGAAAGTTGTTGAGACAGTTGGCGGAAGTCCCCAGCCTCTTCCCCCGGACCCCGGGAACTTTCGAATGGTTGGGCATCAGTGACGATAAACTCCTCTGGTGGGAGAGGAACCGCTGCTGCCCAATCTAAGCAGGGGCCCGAGAACAGTTCCTGGGAGTGCTCCCGCTCCTGAGCAGGTGTTATTGTAGTGGAGTGAGGAGGCTGGGAGGAAGGAGGAGCAGCAGACAGAGGATTCGGATTGGCAGCAGTGGACGGCGCAGAACTGCGGGTAGACGATAGGTTGCTCGAAGCACTTTCTGCCATCCAGGACAGGACCTGCTCACACTGCTCATTTTCTAATAACCGTCTCCCGCGTGGACCCATTAATTGGGCGATGAATGTGGGGACGCCAGAAACGTGCCTCTCTCCTAATCGCGCAGCAGTCGGCTGCGACACACCTGGATCAGGAGCTTGGCCTGTGCCCACACCCTGACTTGGCCCTCCGCGTCCTCGGCCGCGTCCACGTCCTCTAGGCCTACCCCTACCCCTCAGCATGCTGTATTACCAGTGATTTGATTTCACAGGCAGGAAATAAATTGGCGCAAGACTGCAGGCCAAATATAATTTTTTACCTTTTTTGAAAACGAAAGGCCCCACTGCCTCTAGTGAATGAATAATCTAAGTTTAATAACTGTGCTGTTTTCCTGCTAATGTGTCACAGAACGTGAGGGTAGCAGAGTTATTAACTGTGGCAGAGCAGGTATTTTTTTTCCCAATTAAGGAAAGCAAATGGCGAAGCCAGGAGTAAAAGGTAGCTGGGTGCGTAGGATTTTTAAAGGTGTCACACGCAGCCGACACGTGTCCACCGCCCTTAGGACGGACAGAGGCCGGACAAATAGAATTATTTTCCGTTTTTTGGCACCAAAAGGCAGCACTGCGTATATTCTATGAACATGAGAAGTTTAATAACTGTGCTGTGTCCCTGCTAATGTGTCACAGAACGTGAGGGTAGCAGAGTTATTAACTGTGGCAGAGCAGGTATTTTTTTCCCAATTAAGGAAAGCAAATGGCGAAGCCAGGAGTAAAACGTAGCTGGGTGCGTAGGATTTTTAAAGGTGTCACACGCAGCCGACACGTGTCCACCGCCCTTAGGACGGACAGAGGCCGGACAAATAGAATTATTTTCCGTTTTTTGGCACCAAAAGGCAGCACTGCGTATATTCTATGAAAATGAGAAGTTTAATAACTGTGCTGTGTCCCTGCTAATGTGTCACAGAATGTGAGGGTAGCAGAGTTATTAACTGTGGCAGAGCAGGTATTTTTTTTCCCAATTAAGGAAAGCAAATGGCGAAGCCAGGAGTAAAAGGTAGCTGGGTGCGTAGGATTTTTAAAGGTGTCACACGCAGCCGACACGTGTCCACCGCCCGTAAGGACGGACAGAGGCAGGACAAATAGAATTATTTTCACTTGTTTTACAAGCAAAAGGCAGCACTGCGTATATTCAATGAATAATAACTGTGTTGTGGCCCTGCCTATACAATTCTTTCCCTGCAGTATCAATGGAGGGTGCAATGCTCTGCAGAAGCGATTTTGAGAAGCAAAAAAAAATGCAGCACAGCTAACAGCAGCCTGGACAGTACTGCACACGGATAAATATGGCCCTAGAAAGGACCGTTGAGGTTCTTGAAGGCTACACTCACTCCTAACACTCTCCTTGCCTATGCAGCACTTCTGTCCCTAATGCCAGGTGCAACGGTCTGCAGAGGCGATTTTGAGAAAAAAAAAATTGCCACTGCTAACAGCAGCCAACACACAGCTATCAGTGGCCCTAATAAGGACCTTTGGGGGGTCTTGAAGCCTACACTAACTACCAATTCTTTCCCTACAGCAGCTCCGGTACAAACAGCACTGTCCCTCATCTAACTCACACGGCATCTGAGGCGAACCGCGGGAGGGGCCGACTTTTATGTTCGGGTGACACCTGATCTTCCCAGCCACTCACAGCAGGGGGGTGGTATAGGGCTTGAACGTCACAGGGGGAAGTTGTAATGCCTTCCCTGTCTTTCAATTGGCCAGAAAAGCGCGCTAACGTCTCAGGGAAGGAAGTGAAAATAACCAGAACACCGCATGGTGTTCGTTACGAATAACGAACATCCCGAACACCCTAATATTCGCACGAATATCAAGCTCGGAAGAACACGTTCGCTCATCTCTACTCAGTACCATTCTACTGTTCTGGCCAGCCAGCCATGACAAAGACTTTGTGGGACTTGCAAGATAAAACACCATTGAAATCAATACTAATTATACACTGCAGTATGTCAGTAATCCTAAGATGCTGAAAGTCTGGTACATTTTTATGGGCTGATGCTATTATATTCTGGAATAGAGGTCCCTCTCCAAAGTCCTCTATGGACATATTACTGGGATAAATCTGAATATGAGGACCCTGGTTAGTTTACATTTTGCCTAAAAACAAGAATATAAACCATGCTAACAAAGTAGCTATATCCAAGTCATTTGGGAGTATATTAATAATAAAAGAAAAAGAGCCTGAAAAACTTCATTATTTCTAAAGACGCTTTTACATTAGATTCCAGACTCAATGAAACCACATAACTGCCCTTTACAAAAAGAATCTCTCTCAAATAAAGTCCCTTCAATAAACTAATTTCAGCGTCTTTTGAAATCTAAGAATATATAATTGCAGAAGCAATTGGACATATTGAAAGTATGGGATGATAAATGACAGATAAGGTTTAATATACTCAGAAGATAATGCCTCCGGGCAGAGAGAAGGAAAGAGCAAACTTAGCATACAGTATATTAAATGGATCAAAAGTAGGTCAGACCTTAACAGGGAAGCATTCAGAAGACCATGAACGCAGCAGGTAATCCAGCAGGTTTAAATACCAGGAAAAGACTAAATTCACATTAGTAATTGTACCGGTGGGCATAGGTGGTGCATCAACGTGTACCTTGCTATTTATATATGGCACATAAAAGATGGAAGTTAAATGCATGAAATATAAATGGTTCTAAATACAAAATACTATTTATATATTTTTAATAGGAAAGAAAAAAGTAGCCCAAATGAGTCACACTTATGCCTTACAGCACTACTTGTAGGTGGAGCTCCCTTTTAAAATCCACTTTTGGCATATATGTGACACTAACAGTAGAGTTCGTTGTCTTCAGAACTTGATATGAAAGGTGTCATGGTTCACCGGCCTGTTCTCCTGGCATGGACAGCAGCACTTTTCTACAGGTGTTTTGGTTCATTGGTTGGCTGAGGCGTAGATCAGCCCAGTCAGACACCCCATTTGTCCATACACATTTATTCCAGCCCCTCCTCTCAGTGGGTGCTGGTTACTCTTCAGTCTAATTTGAGCATGCATGCAGGTTAGATCCTTTTCTGTCTGTGTCCTGTCTGATTCCTGTCTGAGTCCTGTCTGACTCATGACTGATTGCTGTCTGTTTGACCCAGTCAGATTTGTGTCTGATTCTTACCTAATCCTCTATTTCTTATATGATTCCTGTCTGAGGATACTTTATCTGAAGGTGTTTCTGGTCTTGTCAGCAGCACCTGGTTCAGTTCTGCATATCTGTTAAGATAGGTCTGCCTGTCGTTTTACTTATATACTGGAGTGTTTTAACATCATGCTGTACTTGTATGGTAATATATTGTTTGTCATCTTTTTCACTGCTCTTTGTTATCATCTAGGGAGAGTCAGGGTCACCCCAGGTTTCTGGCATTGGGTCGCCCTCATTGGGGCAATCATTCCTCTTATAGGTAGTATTTTCCATGTCTGTGAGCTTAGTGGCAGTTTCCATTGATTCTCTGTATTTGTTTCCTTATATGCCATTTTGTGTTATTTGCATTTGTACTATAAAGGGTATATCTTTTGTCTATTTGCGTTTGTATATTTGTCCTTCTACGACATATTTATGCCCATGTAGGCCACATAGGATAAGCCCTGCACAAATGTAACACTAGGTTTGTGTAGAAATACAACCCAACCATCTTAAGATATAATAGATACCAGAACAAGAAAAAAAGAAGATATATAGTATCATAGTATGTAAGGCCAAAAAAAGACATATGTTTATCCAGTTCAGCCTATTACCCCCTAATGTTGATTCAGAGGAAGGGGAAAAAAGCCTAATGAGGTAGAAATATCAAATTATATAGTGGTGTAGTGTAAAAATATCTTAACTTTGCTAAGATATGGTTGCTTCAATTAACAAACCCAATTTTTTTGTCAGGTACAGTGTGGTTATTGAGACCTTGAGTTGATGCAAATCAGCAAATACATTGATACACATACACACATAAATTAACTACTTTTATATAGGTCAAGTAGGAAGTATGTGGAATAAATGATGGGGAGTAGGAAGTAGACATCATGTTATATTTGGTGACTAATATTCACACAAGTCTCTACAAAAAACAAAAAAGGGCTCCCTATGGAGACCACGCCAAAACTAGAAAATATATTGCCAATATTGCAGTAGACAATAAATTGACAGCTGGAATCCAAAATACTATCCAACATAAGGGCTGAGTGTTGTATGGCTGTTAACAGTAGAGTGATGCCTGCAGGATATACTATAGCTTATACTATATGAGTGATACTATTGCTATACTTGGGGTGAGGCAGCTGTTAAGTAATTGTCATCTCAATTTAGATGTGTTTTTAGTAGAGGACAAAAACAAGTTCTATTTTAATTATTATTATTTTGGATAGTGGTGGTATTCCACAGTTGCCAATTTATTGCCTTCTGGGCACTTTTGGAATATTTACACAAGGTCTTCATGACATTAACATGCACCTATCAGAATCAGAGCAGCAAATGTTCTCCTAATCTCTCAGTAGTGCAGCCCTCAGGCTTTCAGCAGGAAATGTCTTTATGATCTCTCAGTAGTGCAGCCTCAGGCTTTGGGCATTTAACTTAAAGGGGTTGTCCCGCGCCAAAACGGGTTTTTTGTTTTTTTTAACCCCCCCCCCCCGTTCGGCGCGAGACAACCCCAATGCAGGGGTTAAAAAAACAAACCGGGTAGTACTTACCCGAATCCCGGCGGTCCGGCGTCTTCATACTCACCTGCTGAAGATGGCCACCGGGATCCTCTCTCTCTGTGGACCGCAGGGCTTCTGTGCGGTCCATTGCCGATTCCAGCCTCCTGATTGGCTGGAATCGGCACGTGACGGGGCGGAGCTACACGGAGCCGGCATTCTGCACGAGCGGCCCCATTGAAGACAGCAGAAGACCCGGACTGCGCAAGCGCGTCTAATTTGGCCATTAGACGGCGAAAATTAGACGGCAACCATGGAGACGAGGACGCCAGCAACGGAACAGGTAAGTGAATAACTTTTAAAACTTCTGTATGGCTCATAATTAATGCACAATGTACATTACAAAGTGCATTAATATGGCCATACAGAAGTGTATAGACCCACTTGCTGCCGCGGGACAACCCCTTTAGGGGGATCATACCTTGGCTTTGTTCAATATCAAGAAACAATTTTCACAAATGTATTACTTTATGAAATGTCTTTTTTTCATTTTCCTTAAGGTCTCTTTTCGAGGGAAACTTTCGTGAAAATCACAGTCTGCATATAAATTCTGGCATATATAAATACTGCATATCGGCAAAAAAAAAAAAATGCTGCAGCACGGAAAATCCTCAATCAGAAGAAATCCTCGGAATGACTGCTAATGCTTAAATAGAGCCAGCTGTCTCCTTCTCCCAGCGTTGGACGCAGCTAAACTCCTTCCTTTCCCCCCCCACTTCCTTAGAGGTCTATGGGAGCTTCCTCCATATTTTGGCAAAAGATAGGGAAAGATCTATCTTTTAATGCGGTGTATAAAATTGGCGACTGAAAACGGTCGCCGATGTGCTATTTTTCCCGGCACAATTTTTTACGCGCCCAAAAATTGTACATCTGAATGAATTCATTCGAATCCATTGCTTCACATGGTCGCAATTTTTGGGCAGTTTTGTGATGCCGCTAAATGGCTGCATATATACGGTCATGTGAATAAGGCTTTATAATGTGGAATAAATAATTGTATGATGGGACTGATTTGGGTCTGTTAGGCTGGCTGCACACAAACGGGTCGGATTACGTGTGCAGGAGCCCTTAGGGGAATCCAAACCTGTGCCTGGCCGGCGTTGGCATGTACCTGTATTTCTCTGAATTACGGATGGTCCAGACAGCTCGCCATCGGACATACGAAGTACTGTTTGTTTGTTTTTTTAAATCCCTGTGTTTCCCACACTGTCAATTGCGGAAGGCCTGCAGTTTGGACAGCTTCCATGGAAGTTAAAGGAAGCCGGGCGCAGAATTCGCGGAAAAATAGAACATGTGTAATTTTTTCCCCGCAAGCGGAAATTGCATTTGCGGTCCTCTTGTGTGAGTTGATATGTGAATGTTCTATTCTTCCTAATGGTTGTGGAATGCCATGGATCGTCCACATGGGTGACGATGCCGGATCCCACAAGCCAAATCTTTGAAACCGACCTTTGGGTAGTTCATCATGCAACAAAAGAGTCAAAATTACTTTATCAGACTTCAAAGTCAAGGGTATCTTACCAATCCAAATTCCCCTATTCAAATGGTTTTCCATTCAATAGCACCATGTAGCAATTTTTTTTCTTTCCAGGTTCATCCCTTACTTCCTGATGTGATATGTCACAAATGTTTAGAAAATATCTATCAGTAGTTTTGAACTTTGTGCTTGTGGCCAGAAAAACAATTTATTCAAAAAATTCCTATTATGCGAAAAAATCTGCGCTTTTCCATATTCTTGTTTGCATAAAATCAGTAAACCTCATTCAAATCAAGTCATATTAGCATTTATTCATACACAAATAACACTAAGCAATGAAAAAACAACTTTTTTTCTTCCTAGGAATTTAATAGTAGCTTTGTGTTGCCTAAGTCACATGTAAGGGCCCATTCAGACTGCTGATGTATTTCATGGATAGCACTCAGACCCATTAAAACCAATTAGGCTATTCACAGTAGCGTGAAAAGACTTGCAGCGGTTCCACTGCCTGCAGGTATCAGACAGTACAAAGCCGTGTGTTAGTATGCTGTCCAATGAGAGTTGCAATTTAGACTCTTGGGCACAACTGACAGCCATCTAAATACAGACTAAGTGGTCATTTGCTTTTATTGAGCTATAACATTGATTTTGTACCAATTGAGATGCTATTTTAGCTGGCCATATATCCTATACAGTATATCATTACACAGATCACTCCAAATCATGGCAGATTGCCAAAAAAAACCAATGTGGATACTTTGATTGTTTCCTGTAAACAATAGAAAATATACTTCAGATTCCCAGGCAGCTCCATACTTGCAAAGCCAAACAGATGCATGTGCTGTGTGCAATTACATGTTATTTTACAATCTGCCACAATTGGGTGTGATGCATGTAGTGATACGCTGCATAGGATATAAGGCCAGTTAAAATATCATTTCATTTAGTACAAAACTACAGTTATGACTCAACAAGCACATTACCAATAAAAGTGAGGGTGATCAATGAGTGGAGCAGGTTACCACGGGAGGTGGGGAATTCTCCTTCAATGGAAGTGTTCAAACCAAAGCTGCTCAGACATCTATCTGGGATGATTTAGTGAATTCTGCACTGAGCAGGGAGTTGGAACAGATGACCCTGGAGGTCCCTTCCAACTCTACCATTCTATGATTGTAGGTAACACACAACTAGCATTACATTTCCGGAAATGCCCCCCCAAAAAGTTTTTGTTACGTAGTGCAGAAGATTAAAAAAATACTTGTATTAATCGACTAGAAGTCAGATCCTGGATGAAAGCCATGTGGATTTTAGCACGGTGAGATTCCCCAGGTTCCCTCCTTGCACCACCTTAATAAATGCACATACAGTATATGTTCTATCTGATTTTAGAATTGACATTTGTTCTCCTAGACATTTACAAAAAATAGAAATTTAATTTCTTTTTTAATATCTGTAGTTTAAAGGTGTCTTATCAGAAGTCTACTTTTAGTGAGTTCAAAGGAGATGTCACTGTATTATAAAGAGTTGAATAATGACAAATTACAGCAAGTAGCACCTGGAATAATCCATTCATGTATATAAAGGTCATTTAATTATATAACCTACAGTGATATGCTGAAAGGATCTGTCAAGTGTCTCACAATTTGCATCTCTTTAAAGTGCACTGTAGAAAGGGGGAGTTTTTTTTCTTCTAAACCTCAAAGCTACATTAATGAATTTAATGCATTTTTCTATTGAATATACTTAAATCAATATGTTAAAATATTCTCAATCATTTCATTGCAAAGCGCATACATTATGGACACGAGGTAACACTTATTGTTAAGACTATAGGGTGAAACTCCTTTTAATCTGGCAGAAAGTTTTATAATTCAGCACTTGTTTCCATCGTAAAGTTGCAATATAATGTGTCATTTCTAGAGATGAGCGAGTATACTCACTAAAGGCAATTGTTCGAGCGAGCATTGCCCTTAGCGAGTACCTGCCCGCTCGAGGCAAAAGGTTCGGGTGCTGGCGGCGGGCACGGAGCTGCGGGGGAGAACAGGGCGGAACGGAGGGGAGATCTCTCTCTACCTCTCTCCCCCCCGCTCCCTCCTGCTGACTGCCGCTACCCACCGCTCCCCCGCGCCGGCACCCGAACCTTTCGTCTCCAGCGGGCAAGTACTCGTTAAAGGCAATGCTCGCTCGAGCAATTGCCTTTAGCGAGTATACTCGCTCATCTCTAGTCATTTCATAAAATAAGAAGCGATATTCGAGAAGCATTTCATCAGATGATAATCTAGAATTTTTGATAATCTTTTATCACCGGAAAATAGGAATTTTACTGTAAATGCAGTGAAATTATACTGAAAAAAAGCATAAAAATATGAAGGCTAATGTCATAAACTAATATACTAAAGTCTCTTATGTTTATTTATGTCAGCATTTCTGTGTAAACTCTGTACTGTATCTACGGGTGTATTTCTAGGTCATATGTAAATATAGCGTTTGATTAGATTTGATTAGGGGTTGTCCAGCTCTAAATGACTGATTATAATCTATCCTCAGAATAGCTCACCAATAGCTGATTTGCAAGTGATTGCTGCTTTGGATGCCCGCAGATCAGCTGCTTACGAAGTGCGCTTATGTACAGACATGATGTGAGCTGGAAGCACACAGCTCCATACACACTGCAGTGGCCCAATATGGTATTCCAGGCAAAATTCCAATTCACGTCAATGGAATTTAGCCTGCAATATCATGCAAAGGCCACTGCAGCATCTACGAAGCTGTGTGCTTCCTGCAAACATCAGCAACATGCATGAGCTCATCAGGCCTGGTGAACAGATGATGGGTGGGCATCCCAGGTGGCAAATTCCCACTAATCAGCTATTGATGACCTTTCCTGACTATAGATCATCAATTATTTAGCTGAACAACCCCTTTAATTTTTGTTTCAATATTTGACATCATAAACATTTCTGCAATGTTCATTTACAATTTATTATGATTTGTGGAGAAGAAAATTGAAGTCATTCTCTAAGGCAGTTAATCCCAATCTTGATCATCCCTTTTAGGAGACTGTCTGATTTCAAGAGCCAATTTTCATTCACTAATTGAGGAAATTCTTAGCGAATATATATGGAAGTTCTCTGTTTATTGCCCTCATCAGAATGTAGAGCTATGAAGAGTCTCTCCTATTATGGAGGACCTTGCATTACATGGAGAGCACATTGATTTCAATGAAATCTGTATAATTGTCTTATTTCACCTGTGGAGGTGCTGCAGGGAAATTTAACACTCGCTGCCTGATTTTCCCGCTGAGTACAGCTGATTGCTGGGGGGTCACAGTAGCAGGATACCCTATGATCATTACTTTGTTAGTAAAAATAAATGTAACCATTTACTACTTGTTATACTGTTTTCAGTATTTAGGGACATGGATAGCTAAATGAGTCCTACCATGCACAGACCCTATACACAACAGTCCAGATCTCCTAAACTTAGAGCCTATTTACACAGAAAGATATTCAAATTATCACTGGATGCTGCGAATCTGCCAGGGACTGAACAACAAATAATAATTTGTTGCCTTATCATTTGTCATTCAGTTTAGTCAGGCATAAAAATCTAATAATGATCTGCCCGTGTAAACAAGTAATAGTTCATCTGCCTGTTTACTGTGAATGGAGGTGGGCAGCCAGAATCGGTCTCTGATCTGTTCATGTTTCATAACATATCTTATCCAATCAGATGTTCCAGAATTCCTCACACACTAGAAGGTGAATCAGCTCAGAAGATTTTTGTAAACTTTTTATCTAGTCTCATGCACACTGCCCTCTTAACCCTTTGCAATCCAATTTTGGATTCAGGGTTTCCTAGGCGGCTTTCTCTTTCTGCCATTATACAATGGCGCCATCTGCTGGCCAGAGCCAGTACTGCGGTATGTGACATGCTGGAGAGGCCCCCAACAACAGAGCGGACAGTAATCTACAGTAAGAATACCCTGCCGGACGTCTTCTAACATCGGAGCTGTACAGCCTTCAATCAGAATGTCTTTAGACGTCAGACAGTGGATTGGAAAGGATTAAGGCTTTGCTTTGCATAGAGCCATAATAATTCTGCCATAGAGTTGCATGAACCATCTACTGTACCTCTGTATGCCTCTAAATTCATATGAAGGCGTATAGCATTTCATACAATCAGATTTCATACAAATGAGACATGTAAAAAATTGTGGTTTGTTCCATTGGACTTCGTATGTTTGAAGCTCTTTTCCCCTAGAAGCCTTGTTCTGTAAACGTGGAGTCTGACAGAACCTGTATGGCGGTGCATAGAAGCAGGAATGCTTCATATGTAACTAGCCATAGAAGCTCTATATATACGATTAACGCTCCATGGTGACGAGGCCTGAAAAGCAGTAAAATGATAAAAAAAGAAATATATTTTTTCATATGACCGATTGGCCTTTCCCAAAATATAATGAGGACTCTCTCTAGTGGACATGATTGAAGCCTCTAATGAGAAGGGTTAGACAGACCAGTTTCAGAAGCCTGGCAGAATAAAAACACTAATAGTAATAGTTCTAATATGACTGACATTGGCGCAGATTGTTCTTTTACTCTGTATTTAAGTCTAAGTTAGGATGTTGAGTTCTGTGAGCATAATGTGTCTTTATAGAATGTATTGCTTAAAAAGTACAGAAATGAGCGTTGGTATGCTGTAATAATCTGCGGAATAATAGAACCAGGTCATATAAAAATATTGAAACACATATATTGGACCCTAATAAAATTCTCATGTGTGGCTCAGCATCATATGGCCTTATGCACACAACCGTATTATGGCTGATAACAGCCAACCGGTTGTATGAAGCTGTAATATGACATCCGTGAAAATGTATGGGGCCATACTGTGATTTTGAAAGGCTTCCGGTTTCAAACAGACACATACAGAGAGTTTTGTTATTGTTGGATTCCTCATAAAAATTGACAATATCCATGGATAAACCTGGCAGTAAGTGTTCAATTTCCCTGCAGAGCCACCACAGGAAAAATGAAGCATTAGGTAGTGCTATGTCTAGGGGGGTGGTATCACAACAGAGATTCAGGATGAGATGTAGCGAAAAGTTACGAAAATATGCAATATTTATTTACAAACAAATACACTGAAGTGAATGATGTCAAAATAACAACTAATGAATTACACAGTTACTATTGAATCACCTATCGCTAGCTACGGCTAATTAGATCCTAGAAAAAATATTACTTTGTATCCAACACCAAATAACAGTAATATCTTTAGGAACAAGATCAATAATGTTTTGTGAAGTTCAGTCCTGTTGCACAGAAATACAGATGACGTGATATAGTGCACAGTTCTTCTCTGAAGGATGAACACTTCACTAGGATCAGAAATACGACATACGAAATCCACTTGAAATATCCCTATTACGTAGGCTTGCATCTCTGTATCAATATCTCAGTACCTATCTGCGAGCAATGGAAATTTATTAACAGTCCAACTCCTTATGCATAGTGCCCTAATATACAATAGGCCTGTTGATTAACTAGTCGCATCCCTTATGGTGCGCACACCCAATAACTGAGTTGAGGCCAGTTCTCGGAAATACTACCTGCACCTAAAGCCACACTAGAAAGGCAGCAGGATCTTAGGGAGGTAAACAAGTGGCTCCGGAGTTGGTGTAAGAAGGAGGGATTTCGGTTCCTGGAGAACTGGGCTGACTTTGCTGTCGGCTACAGGCTCTACCGTAGGGACGGGCTGCATCTTAATGGGGAGGGAGCAGCTGTGCTGGGGGATAAGATGGCTAGAAGGCTGGAGGAGTGTTTAAACTAGGGACTGGGGGGGAGGGCAAAATGAGAAATAGTGGGGTAGCTAGTGCAGATAGCGACCTGGGTCAAAGAAATGGGAATGGGGGTCGAGCACGGGGGGGGGGGGGTAGTACAGTTAGAAATGTGAGGTCAGCCATTAGTACGAATAGCAACAAAATGAATTTAAAAAACAAAAATAACGATATTGTTACGATCGTGTGGGCAGGCAAAGCACGGGACCCACATGATCGTGACCAAAGGGGACGTACACGGGATTCATGCAACTGACCCTGTGCTAACGGGAGGCAGACATGGCCCTACCGAAGCGGGGACATTGCCCCAATAAGGGCAGCCCAGCGGTCTTCAGATTTGGGCCCTAGCTGAACCTAGGAGCCACGCACCAGAACAGGATGCATTCACATGCCACAGGACAGACCAGAATACACTGCATACAACATGCAACCACTAGTAACAGATTGGAAGCTGAATATAAATACCAGGTATTGGTTGACGTTTTGTACAAGATGTTGAAAGCTAGCAGGCCACTTCACGGCTCCTGGTTATACTGCTAGTCCCTACACTAACCAAGAGTCCAGCAGAACCGGACACAGTTCACACCACATGCTGCAACAGGACACAACACAGATTGCAGGACACACAGCAAGCTAACACAAAACTGACAGAATTTAAACGTACAAACGGACATGAACCAAGTCACACTGCAACCCTCACCAGACAAGCATTCATGACTACTCACCTGAGGGGCCATACAGACTGACCAGGAGCTGGGTTTATATGTGAGCACAGATCCAGGGGATTGGCTAGCAAAAAAGTACCACACCCAGCCAGCTCAATCATTAACCCTGAGAGTGCTGTTGGAATCACAATAGTACAACATGTCTCAGCAGCACACGTAACAGATATCAATTGTATGACCACAAATGCACGAAGTCTGATTGGTAAAGTGGGTGAGCTTGAAGCAAGAATGACTGATGAGAGTTATGATATAGTTGGAATAACGGAAACATGGCTTGATGATAAGTGTGATTGGGCGGTGAATTTACAGGGGTACAATCTCTTCAGAAGAGACCGAAGGAACCAGAAAGGGGGAGGGGTATGTCTGTACGTCAAATTGAACTTAAATCCGAGACTACGGGAGGACATAAGGGTAAGAGAAGAACAGGTGGAATCTCTGTGGGTAGAAATACAGGGAAGAAAAAATAACAAAATCCTGATAGGGGTCTTCTATAGACCACCAAAAGCAACAGAAGAAACTGAAAATTTACTATTAAGGCAGATAGAAGAGGTGTCAAGCCGCAATGAAGTAATTATAATGGGGGACTTTAATTATCTAGATATAATATGGGAAAATGAGACCTGCAAATCTTATAGGGGTGATAAGTTCTTGAGAGTAATTAAAGATAATTATCTGAACCAACTGGTGCAGGAACCAACAAGAGGGAGGTCCATTCTGGACCTACTACTAACTAACAAACTGGACCGAATAAAGGGGGTACAGGTTGAGGGGCACTTGGGGAACAGTGACCACAATATAATCAACTTCCAGCTGTCATTCAATAAGAAGCCTTATCAGGGAGCGACAAACAAACTAAACTTTGGTAAAGCAAAATTTGATGAGCTTAGAACTGCTATCGGTAACATTAAATGGGACAATATCCTCAAAAATGCCAGTACGGAGGACAAATGGGAAAAGTTCAAAAGGATCCTAATCACTTCATGTGAACAGTTCATTCCCTTTAAAAATAGAATCTCAACTAAAAGGAAACCAATGTGGCTCGACAAGACGGTAAGGGGGGGCAATAAAAGAAAAAAAGAAAGCGTTCAAACTACTAAAGCAGGAAGGCAGCGAAGAAGCGCTAAAATCATACAGGGAAAAAAAACAAAATATGCAAAGATACGATCAAAATTGCCAAGGAGGAGGCAGAAAGACTGATCGCCAAAGAGAGCAAAAACAACCCAAAACTATTTTTCAACTATATTAACAGCAAAAGGATTTGCAGGGAGAGCACTGGCCCTTTAACAAATAATGCAGGGGAAATCATTGAAGATGATGGAGGGAAGGCAAATCTATTTAATAGTTTCTTTTCAAGCGTATTCACAAACGAAAAGGAAATGCTACATGAGATACAGGGGAATAAAATAAACCCCTCGCAAAATATGTCATACCTAACGCAGGAGGAAGTGCGGAACAGGGTAAAGAAGATTAAAATCGATAAATCGCCAGGCCCAGATGGAATACACCCAAGGATACTAAGGGAACTAAATGATGAGTTAGCTAGGCCGCTATACCTAATATTTCTAGACACTATCAAGACCGGTGTTGTACCATTGGATTGGCGCATTGCCAATGTGGTTCAAATTTATAAAAAGGGGACCAAAAGTGAGCCTGGCAACTACAGGCCGGTAAGTCTCACTTCAGTAATGGGAAAAAGTTTCGAGGGGATTCTGAGAGATGCCATCGATGAGCACCTCAAGGAGAACAAGGGAATAACTCCTCACCAGCATGGATTCATGAAGGGTCGCTCATGTCAGACAAATCTGATCAGTTTCTACAGTGAACTAAGCTCTAAGCTGGACCTGGGAGAGTCTATTGATCTCGTATATCTGGACTTCTCTAAAGCGTTTGACACCGTGCCACATAATAGGCTAATATACAAAATGAGACAGCTCGGACTGGGCGAAAACGTGTGTAATTGGGTTAAAAATTGGCTCAATGATAGAAAGCAGAGGGTGGTAATAAATGGCTCATACTCCGATTGGGCCACAGTCACTAGTGGGGTGCCACAAGGTTCAGTATTGGGCCCCATTCTGTTCAATATATTTATCAACGACCTGATAGAGGGGCTGCACAGCAAAATTTCAATATTTGCAGATGACACAAAACTATACAATATAATTAATGCAATGGAGGACAATGTGCGGCTACAAACGGACCTGGATAAGCTGGGGGCTTGGGCAGGAAAATGGCAAATGAAGTTCAATGTTGATAAATGTAAGGTTATGCACATGGGCAGCAAGAATGGATGTTACCAATATTCGCTTAATGGGGTACCGCTAGGGAAAAGTGATATGGAAAAAGACCTGGGGGTACTAGTGGACTATAGACTAAACTGGAGTAACCAATGCCAATCAGCTGCTGCAAAGGCAAATAAAGTTTTGGGATGCATTAAAAGAGGTATAGGGGCGAAGGACGAGAACATTCTCCTTCCATTATATAAGGAACTTGTCAGGCCTCACATGGAATACTGTGTACAGTTCTGGCCACCGGTGCTCAGGAAAGATGTTACGGTATTGGAGGGGGTTCAAAGAAGGGCAACTAAACTAGTACATGGAATGACTGGACTGGAATACCCAGAGAGACTATCCAAATTGGGACTATTTACTCTAGAAAAAAGAAGGTTAAGAGGCGACCAAATAACTATGTATAAATACATGAGGGGACAATACAAGGATCTCTCCCAGGATCTGTTTATACCCAGGACCACGACGGTAACAAGAGGGCATCCGCTACATTTAGAGGAAAGCAGGTTTCATCACCAACATAAAAAGGGATTCTTTACTGTTAGAGCAGCTAGACTGTGGAACTCTCTGCCTGAGGATGTAGTGATGGCAAAATCCTTAGAGGAGTTTAAAAGGGGACTTGATGTCTTTCTGGAGAGGAAGGATATTATAGGCTATAAATCTAAGATTATTTGTTAATCCGGGTATACAGGCAGGTAGGAACTATTAGGGGTTGATCCAGGGAACAGTCTGATTGCCATTAGGGAGTCGGGAAGGAATTTTTTCCCCAAAAGGGCTAATTGGCTTCTGCTCTGGATCAACAAAACAGGAGGCTAGACAGGCTGGACTAGATGGACATTGTCTTCATTCAGCCTTCCGAACTATGTTACTATGTTACTTACTGTCTCACTCTGTGGGAGTCATAGCTTCTACTCACTCAAGCTTATCCAGGGTAAGGAACACCACTCTTCAACTGCTCTCTTGGATTTTGACGCAGCCCAGATGCCTCTTTGGGTTGCAGATATAGCACAATCTCTCTCTTTTTGGCAGTCTCCAGCAGTCTCTTAGTTTTCAATCTCTAATATTATTCAGCCAATCAATAAGCATCACTCTGCTCTGTGCAGTCACTTGAAGCAACTTTTGGTGCAGCTCACAGGCCGATGTCATGGCAGCAATTTAACCCCTTATCTGTTCACATCAGTAGGTTGTCTTTGTAATGTAGAAGACAACAGGTCCTCCTGAGCAAGAGATGCTCGTTGTAACAACTCTCCATTTTGGCCAAGAGTTGAGCATCCCGGACAAAAGATCCCCTTTGTTACGTTGTGCTGCTGGGACCTGTAGTACTAGGGTTTCTAGCAGCACAGCCCACAGGTGGTGAATGATTGTGCTAGTTGGGTGTGGTGATCTCCTGTAAGCCAATCCCCCAGGTCTTTGCTCACATGTAAACGCAGCTTCTGTTCAGTGTCTGTCTGGTGTCCAGGGTGAGCAGTCATGTTATTTCTGTGTTGCAGCTTGCTGTGTGACTGGTGTCCAGTGTTTGGCAAGTGGCCAGATATTAGGTGTGGATAGCACTGTAGGGGGTATATGGTGTGAACAGTTTCTAGTTCTGTATGTCTGAGCAGGTGGCTAGACATGAGGAGTGAATTGTCCTGTTCAATGTGGTTGGGTGTCTGGCATACTAACCCTAGTGTGTTGCGGTGTGAACTGTATCTGGTGCTGCTGGACTCCTGGTTAGTGTAAGGACTAGCGGTATAGCCAGGAGCCATGAAGTAGCCTGCTAGCTTCCACGTTTTGATCAAAATGTCAACTAATACCTGGTATTTATATATAGCTTACTATCTGCTATTAGTGATTGCATTTTGGCTGCTGTATGCTGTGTTTTCTGGCTCTGTGTTCTGTCCCTGTCATGTGGCATGTGTATGTATTCTGTTCTGGTGCCTGGTTCCTAGGAGCATCTGGGCTGAAGACCACTGGGCCGCCCTTTATTTGGGCGATGTCCCCGCTTAGGTAGGGCCATGTCATCCTCCCTGTAGCACAGGGTCAGTTGTCTGAAACCTGTGTATATCCGTTCTTTGGTCCCGATCGTGTGGGCCCCGTGCTTAGTTTGCCCACACTGTGCTGCTAGAAACCCTAGTAGTACAGGTCCCAGCAGCACAATGTAACAGCCTTCTACTGAAAATACCCTTACAGGATTATGAAAATAGGTTTTGTAAACTAGACAGTCCCTTTAAATTGCCCTCTATGTAAAATTTTAGTCAATTATTATTTTTAAATCTGTTGAGATCGGCTTTTAGCAAATTTTTTAAAATAATAAGTCAATTAGTTCTACCATTATATTCTATAGATTGGCAAATTTGATCCGTCAGTGACCTGATGAATCAGACAAAGTGACTTACTCATATTTAACAATAGCAATAATAAAATATACAATAATAGCAAAATAATAATTGCCGAACTACCTAATGTGTTTTTGGTAGATGGAAATAGAACACAGATTTGTTCCACTTCCTAATTCCCAGAAATACCTACCTTACTGTAACCTGAGCTTTATCTGCTGTATCATACTGACTGGCCTAAATATGGAGCACACTGTCACAACACATTTACCTCATCCCATGTATTCTACAATTGCCTCTGGAATTTCAGAAAATAGCAGTACATATATTTTGACACCTAACATTTCTTAGCAATATAACTTAAGTTGAAGAAATGACTTTTTAAAGAAATACCTGCCTTTAGTTTGTTAGCCCCAACCATAAATAGTAAATACATAGATAATAGGCCCAATAGACAGGAATGCCCAGGGATCTCTTTTTCTGAAATACTCACATTACTTTCTAGTTAAATAGAAACTCAAGAATAATTTTACATTTATGTTTTTTTTTTCTGTGGTTTTTCTACAGCGCCATCACAGAGCAAATGAGGCATTATACAGGCCCTACTGAAAGTAATGGGCCATCTATATAACGCATGGACATGCTGGGTCCTGCAGAGCATGAGATGCTGTTTGTATCTCCTCTCAGCTGTGGCTAATAGATAAAAGTCCTCAATAAGGGATACCGCTCTATTAACTCAGAATTCCTTAATAAGACATTTGAAAATGGGTTTTCTAATCAGACAACAGCTTAGGCCGGCTGCACACGAACGGGTCAGATTCCGTATGCGAGAGCCAGCAGCGGAATCCGACCCTGTGCCCAGCCAGCGACCCTGCGTATCTGTCATTTATCTTCTTTTTCTGTACTGCGGATAACTGTAGTGAGCCACAGTACAGATTTTTTTTTAATGTTTCTTTTCCCCACGTTGTCGCTATGTGATCACTTGGGTACCTGAGACCTATCCGTATTGCCAATTGCGTATGGGCCCCAGGTCGGATGGTTTCCATTGACTTCACACTGCACAGAAATAGAGCATGCTGCAATATTTTCTCTGCTGGAGGAAATCGCAATTTGTTTCCACGAGTGTGCAGGAAGAAGTGCATTTCCATAGCATACTATGGACGACATTTGCTGCAGAACTGCGATGTGGATGTCGATCGCAGATTCCACAATGCAAATTAGTTTGTGTGCAGGCGACCTTAAAGGGGTTGTCCCGCGGCAGCAAGTGGGGTTAAGCACTTCTGTATGGCCATATTAATGCACTTTGTAATATACATCGTGCATTAAATATGAGCCATACAGAAGTTATTCACTTACCCACTCCGTTGCTGGCGTCCTCGTCTCCATGGCTCCGTCTAATTTCAGCGTCTAATCGCCCGATTAGACGCGCTTGCGCAGAAGGGTCTTCTCCCTTCTGGTTGGTCTGGGCACGAGCGCCGTTCTGGCTCCGCCCCCTTCTATGCGTCATCGCGTAGCTGCGCCCCATCACGTGTGCCGATTCCAGCCAATCAGGAGGCTGGAATCGGCAATGGACCGCACAGAGCCCACGGTGCACCATGGGAGAAGACCCGCGGTGCATCGTGGGTGAAGATCCCACTGGCCATCTTGCAGGAAAAGAAAGAAGAAGATGCAGAGAGGGGATTCGGGTAAGTAAAAAAATTTTTTTAAATTTCACCACATCCCTTGGGTTTGTCCTCCGCTGAATGGGGGGCCTATGCAAAAAAAAAAAAAAACCCGTTTCGGCGCGGGACAACCCCTTTAAATGTCAAAATGTGGATTTTGCAGTGAATCTCCACCTTAATATAACTGATGTGCTACACTGGTATGCAGTCTAGGAAATTTGTAACTAGTCCAATAATATAAACTCAAAGAAGTTGTATTTTGCCTACACTGACACATTTTAGCAACTTTCAGAACAGGAGAGAAATCCATGTTGCTGATGTAATTAACCCATAGATAACTGTTGAGGCTGCTCTCACACATGCAGTCGGCAAAACGTCGTGATTTCGATCAAGGTGTTTTCAGCAATTTTACTCTAGTTTTCGGATGCAGGTTCCTGCATCCGACAGCGGATTTTAGTGCATCCCATCATTGTAATGACAAATAATGATTGGATCACAGCACACGTAAATCCTGTGTATCTCCAGGGAAGAAATTCCACTCCAGAAGGTGCTCGCTCTCAAAAGTCCTGGATCCTGGACCGTATTCCAAATAGCAAAGGAGAGTAGATAAGAGCAGCACTCAGGGGTTGATTCCAGAAAAACTTTATTGCCCACAACGTTTCAACTCAGAAGAGTCTTTGTCAAGTGCTAGGTTACATACACACCTGCCAACATTAAATAGTCACCATAACTCCGCCTCCACCAATCACATACATAGAAACAACATCACATTACATTAAGTCCACCTTCATTGGGTGAATCAGTTTCACATTACCGGTGCAGCATAATCAAATCAATACAGCCATAGTGTTTTTAACCTCACGTGTGTTGCCGACGGGCGCTGGAGAGGTCGCACGCTGATGCCGTCACTCCTGTCCGGGACTCCTATTCTTAGCATCACAGAATTCAGTCTGTGAGAATCCCATGCATACGTCAGAGTCAGCTGACAGAACACATGATCGGAGCTCACACCCGGCTCCTCCCACGCAATCCGGCCGCTGTACCCAGCAGTGTCAAGGGACTCCTTCAGTCTATTTAACAAATATACGTCACTTGCAACTGACAGAGCACGTGATCGGAGCCTCCACCGGACCTCCCCCACATGCATCAGTCGCTGAAAAGTGCCTGACGTGATCTATACTCCTCATTATTGGCTATCACTCATGTTTATACAATATTGCCCCAAATCAGGCTCAGAATCAGTGATCCCTCCGTAAAGCCCAGAGGGATATCCTCAATTCACAGCCATTATTAACTCATCCTTACACATGTAGTCACATGACCACATGTATAGGTTGCACAAACAGGGCTTTCGCCCTGAGGGACAGTATCAATTATATGTCATATATACACCTTACGGCACGTACATGTGGACTCATACAGCTAGCGCTAGTGAATACCCAGACCCATACTGATGTACCATTGGCACTATATACCTATGGCAATCAATTAAACAACATGAGACCTCAAAAGACCATCAACGCATAATGTGTTATGCTAGTATGTTTTTATTTTTTATTATATTATTATATATAATGTAGCACCGGACATGGGAAAGCTGCATCACCCAACGGGACCTATAAAAAAAAAAAAAACAAGTGTTAAAAAAGGAAGGATAAAAACAATAAGCAAAGAATCAATGCAACACCAATCTATAAAAATCATGGCACAAATCAATCTACATATAATAAAGGGTTATAGTCCACATTAAGACCCCTGGGGGTTAGGGAATCTAACCTGAAAATCCATTTGGCCTCCAACAACTTCAGCCTCCGTTCCCTATCTCCTCCCCTCTCGTCCCTCTCAACAGAATCGATAACCATAAATCGAAACTGACTAATCGAATGGTTGTGGTCTTCAAAATGTCGTGGAATGGGGAGGTCAAGTTTTCTGGTCCTGATATTGCTTTTGTGGTTTGACATGCGTTTCCGAACCTCCGTGGTTGTTTGTCCCACGTATTGGAGGCCGCATGGACAGCTGATTAAATACACCACAAAAGCAGACCAGCAACTGTACCATCCCCGAATACGGAATCTTTTACCTGTCCTTGGATGTGCAAAACTATCCCCCTTGACCATGTTGTGACATGACGCACAACCAAGGCAAGGAAAGTTACCGTTTTTTATAGGTGCCAGTGTTCTCTGTACTGAGCCACTGGGACCAGGAGAAGAGGTGCAGACAAGCCGGTCTTTCAAGTTCCGTGCCCGCCTGTACGCCATCATAGGTGGATCTGTGAACTCCACGATGTCCGGGTGGCTCCTCGCCAAAACATGCCAGTGTTTGTTCAATATAGAACGAATTTCCCCACTATGGGCTCCATACGTGGACACAAATGGAATACGTTTCATGTTGGCCTTGTTGTTTTTTGAAGGGCTAAGAATCGATGTACGAGCTATTTGTTTCACCCTGTCTGTCTGTTTACTCAACAAATCCTGTGGATATCCCCTAGCAGCGAATCTTCTACACATAGCCTCTAGTCTTTCATCGAAAAATTCGTCGCTGACCACCCGCCGGACCCTGAGCATCTGACTCCAGGGTAGAGATCTCATCATGGCCGGCGGGTGGCAACTCGAGTATTGTAATAAATTATTACGGTCGGTGGGCTTAGTGTATAAATCAGTAATTAAACCGGATCCTTGTTTTATAATCAGAACATCCAAGAACTGGATAGATTTATCCGATGCAGACAGGGTGAACTTCAGTTCAGGAAGAAAATTATTTATTTCTTCATGAAACGCATTTAGTTGTTCCATAGAGCCATTCCAAATGAGGAACACGTCGTCAATGTACCTCCACCAGACCTGGGCAAAGGCCCAGGCTGGGGAGGTACAGAGACGCGTTTCCTCAATGTACCGCATGTATATGTTTGCATAAGATGGGGCCATATTAGACCCCATCGCAGTCCCTTGTAACTGCCGGTACAGCTTGCCACAGTACTGTGGCAAGCTGTACTGGCAGTTACAAGGGACTGCGATGGGGTCTAATATGGCCCCATCTTATGCAAACATATACATGCGGTACATTGAGGAAACGCGTCTCTGTACCTCCCCAGCCTGGGCCTTTGCCCAGGTCTGGTGGAGGTACATTGACGACGTGTTCCTCATTTGGAATGGCTCTATGGAACAACTAAATGCGTTTCATGAAGAAATAAATAATTTTCTTCCTGAACTGAAGTTCACCCTGTCTGCATCGGATAAATCTATCCAGTTCTTGGATGTTCTGATTATAAAACAAGGATCCGGTTTAATTACTGATTTATACACTAAGCCCACCGACCGTAATAATTTATTACAATACTCGAGTTGCCACCCGCCGGCCATGATGAGATCTCTACCCTGGAGTCAGATGCTCAGGGTCCGGCGGGTGGTCAGCGACGAATTTTTCGATGAAAGACTAGAGGCTATGTGTAGAAGATTCGCTGCTAGGGGATATCCACAGGATTTGTTGAGTAAACAGACAGACAGGGTGAAACAAATAGCTCGTACGTCGATTCTTAGCCCTTCAAAAAACAACAAGGCCAACATGAAACGTATTCCATTTGTGTCCACGTATGGAGCCCATAGTGGGGAAATTCGTTCTATATTGAACAAACACTGGCATGTTTTGGCGAGGAGCCACCCGGACATCGTGGAGTTCACAGATCCACCTATGATGGCGTACAGGCGGGCACGGAACTTGAAAGACCGGCTTGTCTGCACCTCTTCTCCTGGTCCCAGTGGCTCAGTACAGAGAACACTGGCACCTATAAAAAACGGTAACTTTCCTTGCCTTGGTTGTGCGTCATGTCACAACATGGTCAAGGGGGATAGTTTTGCACATCCAAGGACAGGTAAAAGATTCCGTATTCGGGGATGGTACAGTTGCTGGTCTGCTTTTGTAGTGTATTTAATCAGCTGTCCATGCGGCCTCCAATACGTGGGACAAACAACCACGGAGGTTCGGAAATGCATGTCAAACCACAAAAGCAATATCAGGACCAGAAAACTTGACCTCCCCATTCCACGACATTTTGAAGACCACAACCATTCGATTAGTCAGTTTCGATTTATGGTTATCGATTCTGTTGAGAGGGACGAGAGGGGAGGTGATAGGGAACGGAGGCTGAAGTTGTTGGAGGCCAAATGGATTTTCAGGTTAGATTCCCTAACCCCCAGGGGTCTTAATGTGGACTATAACCCTTTATTATATGTAGATTGATTTGTGCCATGATTTTTATAGATTGGTGTTGCATTGATTCTTTGCTTATTGTTTTTATCCTTCCTTTTTTAACACTTGTTTTTTTTTTTTTTATAGGTCCCGTTGGGTGATGCAGCTTTCCCATGTCCGGTGCTACATTATATATAATAATATAATAAAAAATAAAAACATACTAGCATAACACATTATGCGTTGATGGTCTTTTGAGGTCTCATGTTGTTTAATTGATTGCCATAGGTATATAGTGCCAATGGTACATCAGTATGGGTCTGGGTATTCACTAGCGCTAGCTGTATGAGTCCACATGTACGTGCCGTAAGGTGTATATATGACATATAATTGATACTGTCCCTCAGGGCGAAAGCCCTGTTTGTGCAACCTATACATGTGGTCATGTGACTACATGTGTAAGGATGAGTTAATAATGGCTGTGAATTGAGGATATCCCTCTGGGCTTTACGGAGGGATCACTGATTCTGAGCCTGATTTGGGGCAATATTGTATAAACATGAGTGATAGCTATTAATGAGGAGTATAGATCACGTCAGGCACTTTTCAGCGACTGATGCATGTGGGGGAGGTCCGGTGGAGGCTCCGATCACGTGCTCTGTCAGTTGCAAGTGACGTATATTTGTTAAATAGACTGAAGGAGTCCCTTGACACTGCTGGGTACAGCGGCCGGATTGCGTGGGAGGAGCCGGGTGTGAGCTCCGATCATGTGTTCTGTCAGCTGACTCTGACGTATGCATGGGATTCTCACAGACTGAATTCTGTGATGCTAAGAATAGGAGTCCCGGACAGGAGTGACGGCATCAGCGTGCGACCTCTCCAGCGCCCGTCGGCAACACACGTGAGGTTAAAAACACTATGGCTGTATTGATTTGATTATGCTGCACCGGTAATGTGAAACTGATTCACCCAATGAAGGTGGACTTAATGTAATGTGATGTTGTTTCTATGTATGTGATTGGTGGAGGCGGAGTTATGGTGACTATTTAATGTTGGCAGGTGTGTATGTAACCTAGCACTTGACAAAGACTCTTCTGAGTTGAAACGTTGTGGGCAATAAAGTTTTTCTGGAATCAACCCCTGAGTGCTGCTCTTATCTACTCTCCATCATTGTAATGAAGTGCGCTAAATGCGGAAAAATAGAGCAGACAGCACTCGAGAATCATGACGCTGGAAAGCACCGTGTTCGGACGCATATCTGCGAGGCTCCATTGAAATCAATGGGCGTATAATCGCAGTAAAAACAGATGTGTGGGAGCAGCCTTACACTAGATGCAAGTGTATCCCCATCTCACTAAATCCATACTCATCAGTATTTGAATACGAACCACTTGACATTTTAAAGGGAACCGGCCATGACCTGTAAGACCCATAAACTACATTCTGGAATTCAAAGGTGAGGAAATGGGGAGTCTGGGCAGTTGTGTTTGATACTCACCAGGCACCCCATTCCAGCACTGTGTCCCTCAAAAGTTGGGGTGTGCATAGAGCATAAATCTTTTCAGAAGCCTATGTGATTAAAGGAGCAGAGGCTTTTTTTTGCTATCGGACACGATTAAAGCTGAGGACCAATCGCCGTAAATTCACGGTGCTTGGTCCTTAAGGGGTTAATAATGCTGATGGTAGATTGGCCATAGACGCATCAAGAAAAAATCCTGGTAGGCCAGTCTGGTCACGTTGGACTGGTGTCAGCATCTTGGCAGATGCCTGGACCCCCTGCACTCAAGTAGACTTGCTGCCCCTGAATTAGGGCGCCCACCCACTGGCGTTTTTTTTCCTGCGAAATTCGCAGCATTTTTTTCTCTACAGGGGTCTATGGGACTTGTAATGTTAAAATCGCGATCGCGCAAAATCGCAATTTACCGCGAAATCGCGATTTTGCGCGATCGCGATTTTAACATTACAAGTCCCATAGACCCCTGCAGAGAAAAAAATGCTGCGAATTTCGCAGGGAAAAAAAACGCCAGTGGGTGGGCGCCCTTAGCGTTGATGCATGATGGAGCGCTTGCTACAGACCCCTGCTGCTGCTGCTCAGGGAGCAGTTGTCGGCTGGCTGCATTGGGTGTCCTTTTATTATTTGCAGACTGTGGAGGTAATGCTAACACCTGTGTCATCTCACGCAACAGTTTGTCTTCTCTTATTTAAACATTCCCTTCTGCTTCCTTTTTGACACACTAAAAGCTGAGCTGCTGCCATTGTTCGCTGCGCTCATCTAGGCTAAGGCTTCATGCCCCCGGCGTGTTAGACTCTGCCAGCGGAATATCGCACCCCACAAAGACCCCATACTCACCTCTCCGGTTTCGCCGCAGGAGTCCCATTCAGTGAGCCAGCACACATGCGCATTGCAGCGCATGATGTGCCGGGAGTGGGCAGTGACGCGTAATCACGCGATGCTTCCTCTGTGAAGTATTGCGTGACGTATGGCTTCCATTGACTACCGTGAAAGCCAGATGTGCGGTTTTTTTTTTAGAACATGCCACGATTTCTTTCAAGCTGTGGAATTCTGTGGTAGAATTCTGCAGCATAAACATTGCAAGGCAAAAAGCTATTAATTTCAATAGAACCTAATAGCTGCAGGATAACGCTACAGATTTCCTCCGTGTGAAACGTGGCGGAAATCCATCTGTGGGAATTAGGCCTAAGAGAAAAAAACAGGCAGCGAAGAGATGACATCTAAAAACACAGATCCAGTATCAGGCAATACTTATATTGGCCCCCTGTGCTAGCAATTAGGACCTACCTACAACATGAGGCCACTTTTAGAATTTTTTTCCCAGGGCCATTTTAAGTTCCCAATCAGTCCCTGCAGATTGAGAATAATTTAAAATAAAAACAACAAAAAACTGAAAAATCGGTATTGTCTAGTTTTGTGAAAGTACATCAGACATAAAAAATCGTATCATTCTCAATAACGTTACTCCAAGCATCCAAACTTCTCGGCAAAAATTGGTTAACTTCTGCTATCTTCAGCAATGTGTCTTATAATGAAGAAGAAGTATTCCGCTTTTCTTCAGATAAAACAAACATGATACCTAAGGCCAAATAACACATCAGAGCTGAAACATATTTTCCTTTTAAACTCATGCATAGATTATATCATCATAATCACGGGGCACAAGATGTTCAGTTACAGGATTATGTAAAAAACATTACTCACTTAGCATGACCAATTCTAGAGAAATGTGACAACGATGGTATTTTCTGTGAAGCCAGCTGAATAACATCCAGTAGTAGATAATCTATGACATATGAGCACATCTACATAGTCAGCATCCTTGACTTATCAGGAATAGGAACCATCAGCACCAGCAAAGTCATAAAGGAAAAGATTTGTCCATTGTGGTGATCGCTTGGTCATAGCATTCTTTGTATCCTAGCTGGACTACTGTAACATGCTCTTCTCTGAACTTTCATTGACTGACACTTCCCCTACCCATCCTAGACTCTGCCAACTCATGCATCTCTTGTCTCGTTCCTCCGTGCCAAGTCCTCCACTGGCAGCCTGGTTTAGTGTTGGCTGAGCTTGCCCCTTTCAAGATTTCTTGACTAATCTTCAAATGCAATCCCGTAGACAGTTTAATCTCTGCCAATTAGTAAATTCTGTTTTGTGGTCTTCCGTTCTTTATTGACTATATGCTGCCTTTTTGCATGATGCCCTGACACTGGTTGTCTTTTTTTCCTTGTATGTTTACACAATCCTCATTATTTTCAGCTGAACTTTAGGTACATAATAGCACCCTTCTGTACTGGATGTTCCATAAATGATAATAGTACCTGCTTATTGAAATTGACGCTATTGAGATCTTAAAGGGGTTGTCCCGCGCCGAAACGTTTTTTTTCAACCCCCCCGTTCGGCGCGAGACAACCCCGATGCAGGGGTTAAAAAAGAACACCGGACAGCGCTTACCTGAATCCCCGCGCTCCGGTGACTTCTTACTTACCTGCTGAAGATGCCTGCCGGCATCTTCTCCCTCGGTGGACCGCAGGGCTTCTGTGCGGTCCATTGCCGATTCCAGCCTCCTGATTGGCTGGAATCGGCACGTGACGGGGCGGAGCTACACAGAGCTACACAGAGCCCCATTGAGAAACGAAGAAGACCCGGACTGCGCAAGCGCGTCTAATTTTGCCATTAGACGGCGAAAATTAGATGGCAACCATGGAGACGAGGACGCCAGCAACGGAACAGGTAAGTGAATAACTTCTGTATGGCTCATAATTAATGCACAATGTACATTACAAAGTGCATTAATATGGCCATACAGAAGTGTATAGACCCACTTGCTTTCGCGGGACAACCCCTTTAAGGCCGCCTGCACACGGACAGATTTGAATTGCGGAATCAGGAGCGGGCATCCATCTCCTTTGTTACGCAGCAAATACCGTCCATAGCATGCTATGGAAAAGTGATTCTTCCTGCACAGAAGCTGAAATCAATTGCAATTTCCACTCACGGAGGAAAAATCACAGCATGCTCTATTTTTTAGCGGATTCTGTGCCAGTCAATGGAAGCCATCCAACCAGCAGTCCTTCCGCAATTAACATTGTGGAAAGGTCACAGATTTCACGTAATTGCCTAGCGACGGTCCGGGAAAATCTGTACTGCACATGTCCGATGGCAAGCCGTACGGACCATCCACAGTAGAGAAAAAGAAGATGACTGACAGGTACGCAGGGCCAGCGGATGCAGTCAGAGCCAAATTCCACTTCTGGAAACCGGCTCTACTGTACACAGGTAGTAGTGGTTGAAATCCACTATCTACAAACATTTCCCCCTGCAGCAGGTTGGTTTCAATACTAATTCTTCTATTAGTCTACTACTTAGTAGTTAGTTTTGTACAGTTTTTTACATTCCATCTATGACCTTCTTTCTACTACTCTAATCAGATCTCCTTAAACTCTCGAATCCAGAACTTCTCTTGTGTCGCAACTCTTATGTTTTGTTGCTGGGACTCCTCAGCGATCACGTTCAATCTTCTAGGAAAACCATCACCAAGTGTGTAATTCCTCTGCAGCGCCACCACAGGGGAAATTAAGAATTACATAGCGCCCATATCACAGCACACCAATGCTGCACACTTGGCTCACCTATTAGGGCCTTGGTTGGGTGCTAGCATCCTGCATGCCAAGCTCTATTCTGTTCTATCTCCTGCAGCCTTCATGTAGGGCATATATTTGCTCCTGCCCTTGTCTTAAAGGGCCAGTGTGCACACCCTAAACATGTTCTTCACCAATGCCCATCTAGGTCCTGCTATATTAGGTTTCCTCTCCATATAGAGGATGCATAAGCAGTCATTCTCCTATAGCCATTGTGACAAAGCCCCAGTTTTTGTATTCTGGTTCTGACTAGAGATGAGCGAGCATACTCGTCCGAGCTTGATGCTTGTTCGAGTATTAGGGTGCTCGAGATGCTCGTTACTCGAGACGAGCACCACGCGGTACTTGTCTCGATTAAACGAGCACTGACCATTGAACTCAATGGAGCCGGCAATACAGCCGGCTCCATTGAAAGCAATGGGCTGCCGGCGATCTCAGGATGAATTTTTGGGAAGGGCTTAAAAATATAAGCCCTTACCTGAAAATCATCCTAAAATGTGTAAAAAAAAAAAAAAAATGTCAGCATAAAGATCATTCTCCTCTGCCATAGCTGTAACAGCTGTGGCAGAGAAGAACGATGTTAGCCCATTGAATTCAATGGAGCCGGCAATACAGCCGGCTCCATTGAAAGCAATGCGTTGCGGGCGATCACGGGATGAATTTTCGGAAAGGGCTTAAATATATAAGCCCTTCCCTGCAATTCATCCAGAAATGTGTAAAAAAAAAAAATCTATATATATATACTCACCCGGTCCCGGCAGACGGAGTTCAGCCCGGCAGGCGGCAGTTCTCTGAACTGCTCTCTGTAGTATTCAGCAGCCGGGGATTTAAAATCCCCGCCTGCTGAACGAGCTGCCTCTGATTGGTCACAGCCTGACCAATCACACAGTAGGATAGACAGGCTGGACTAGATGGACATTGTCTTCATTCAGCCTTACATACTATGTTACTATGTTAATCAGAGGCAGCTCTCACTCACACCCATTCATGAATTCATGAATGGGTGTGATTGAGAGCTGCCCCTGATTGGTCCCTGCGCTGAGCCAATCAGAGGCAGCTCTCACTCACACCCATTCATGAATTCATGAATGGGAGTGAGTGAGAGCTGCCTCTGATTGGTCAGGCTGTGACCAATCAGAGGCAGCTCATTCAGCAGGCGGGGATTTTAAATCCCCGGCTGCTGAATACTACAGAGAGCAGTTCAGAGAACTGCCGCCAACCGGGCTGAACTCCGTCTGCCGGGACCAGGTGAGTATATATATTTTTTTTATTTTTACACATTTCTGGATGAATTGCAGGGAAGGGCTTATATATGTAAGCCCTTCCCAAAAATTCATCCCGCGATCGCCCGCAGCGCATTGCTTTCAATGGAGCCGGCTGTATTGCCGGCTCCATTGAATTCAAAGGGCTAACATCGTTCTTCTCTGCCACAGCTGTTACAGCTGTGGCAGATGAGAACGACCTTTATGCTGACAGTGCGGGTGGGGGGTGTCTCACTCCCGCACTCGCCGGCAGCCCATTGCTTTCAATGGAGCCGGCTGTATTGCCGGCTCCATTGAATTCAATGGGCTAACATCGTTCTTTTCTGCCACAGCTGTTACAGCTGTGGCAGATGAGAACGATCTTTATGCTGACAGTGCGGGGGAGGGGGGGCCCACTATTGTGGCTTAATAGTGGGACCTGGGAACTTGAGATGCAGCCCAACATGTAGCCCCTCGCCTGCCCTATCCGTTTCTGTGTCGTTCCCATCACTTTCTTGAATTGCCCTGATTTTCACAAATGAAAACCTTAGCGAGCATCGGCGATATACAAAAATGCTCGAGTCGCCCATTGACTTTAATGGGGTTCATTACTCGAAACGAACCCTCGAGCATCGCGGGAAGTTTGACTCGAGTAACGAGCACTCAAGCATTTTGGTGCTCGCTCATCTCTAGTTCTGACCTTTGCCTTTGTTCCTGATGATTCTGATTTCTGTGCTCCCCGACCGTGGCTCTGTATTCTGGACTTCGTCTGCTGCTTGCCCTGACCATCTACCTGGAGCTTTCTATTGCACCCGTGCTGCCAGCCCTGACCCTAACTTGTCCTGAATATCATCATGTAAGTGGCATGTTTTAGCATTTTTCCTTTTGCCTGTATATTACATTACAGTAGAATATCACCTAGAATATGAAGACCAAAAAGCCCTATATTATAGATGGTACAGCTAAAAGTCAGATGTGTGCGTGGACAGAACCATCGTGACTTCTGGGAAAAATGATTCACTGATCTACTAATGAACAGTGGTGAAAATGTTACTGTGACATTACATGGTAATGGGAGATTCAACGTCTGACTCGCAATATGATTGTCAGAAACAGAAAAAGCTACATTCATGGGAGTAAATTTAGAAACAACACGGTTGTAAAGTGGTCATCAAAAGTGAACTTGCTCAGAGTAGGGAACAATGAGACCTCTCTGCGGTGATAAATGACAGAAAAGCAAGACGTAGTAAATCACATTTTACAATGTTTTTTTTGCCATTTCACGCTTTACAGTCAAATATCAGAAATCTAAAAATATATACTAGATAATTTAGACAAATGTGTAAAGCAGTTTTATATAGAAGAAAAATTGTGCTCCTTCGTTTTGTTAGTTGACATCACCACTGCATACCACCACCCCTCGACAAGAAGAGCCACCAGTTGTTCGCATTTGCTTGAGACAGACAAAGAAAGTAGGCATGACCCTCAGGCTGGTGTCTTCCCTCTTTTATTGCTAATGTTGGAATTCTTGGACAAGCTCCAACCCTGAGGAACAGGAATGAGGAGAACCACATCTTAGAGACAAGGTTTCCCGATCTATAGTGCATGTAAGTTTATGATTAGAGATGAGCGAGCATACTCGCTAAGGGCAATTACTCGATCGAGCATTGCCCTTAGCGAGTACCAGCCCGCTCGAGAGAGAGAAAAGATTCGTCTGCCGGCGGAGGGCTGGGAGCGGCGGGGGAGAGCGGGGAGGAACAGAGGGGAGATCTCTCTCTCACTCTCTCCCCCCTGCTCATTGCCGCAACTCACCTATCACCCGTGCCGGCAGCCGAACCTTCTCTTCTGAGCGGGCAGGCACTTGTAAAGGACAATGCTCGATCGAGTAATTGTCCTTAGCAAGTATGCTCGCTCATCTCTATTTATGATCACAGTTTTGGGGTAAGTTATTGGAGTTAGGGTGGTTTCACATCTGCACTCGGGGTTCTGCTTTATTGCTCTTATGAAGGAGCATGAAAGGGGAATCCTCGACCCCGTATGGCTCTGTTTTATCACGGAACCGAACAGCGCCAAACTGACCTCTTTGACTATAATGGGTTCTGTTCGGCTTACACCCAGCTGCCTTGCTTTTGGACAAAAGAAAAAGCTCTGCATGCAGCACATTTGTTCCGGTGTTCCCAGATGCATCTGAGGCTGAACCTGGAAGTTCCAACGCAGATGTGAAACCGCGCTTAGGTTCTCTTTAATATAGTGTTTCTCAGTGTTTCAAAGCCAAATTCCTTCTATCAGGTACTTTATGCTGCCCTCACTAAGGGGCGGCCGCACATGGGCATAAGCGTGTGTTCACTTCTATCACGTGACTTATTTGCACTATGCAGGGCACACGATCGCGGGCTGTAGTGCCTGTATCAGTGCTTTTTACTGTACTTTTTTGAACTGCCGGGATTGCTCACATCGGCCTGGTTCTGGCAATGCAAAAGACGTTTGACGAGGCCGGGCAGCCTACTTAGTAGGTGGGTCAGCATACGTAGTCCCAGGTGTTATCATTTAACACTGCAAAATCGCAGCCACCCTTATGGTAGCATAAAGTAATGACATGATGACAGAGATGCTGCAATGTATAGTAGATTTTGCGCACTTACATAAGGAAAACGCTGTGTTCAGCAAAATATGAGTCCAGATTGGCTTACCTACCGGCTGTACTTGCGACAAAGTGTCAATCACGGTGCTTGAGCGGCACCCCATGAATAATGTGAACTCTTCACTGGCTGGGCGCAGTGTCGTCTCTATGTAAGTGCACAGAATCTACCAAACATTGCCCATAAATCATGTCTGTCAGTACTTTGTGCCGTCCTCCATGAAGGCAGAATAAAGTACCTGATAGGTTCCCTTTAAAGGGGTTGTCCCGCGATAGCAAGTTGGGTTAAGCACTTCTGTATGGCCATATTAATGCACTTTGTAATATACATCGTGCATTAATTATTGGCCATACAGAAGTAAGACACTTACCCCCTCCGGAGGGGGTAAGTGTATAACTTCTGTATGGCCAATATTTAATGCACAATGTACATTACAAAGTGCATTAATATGGCCATACAGAAGTGCTGAACCCCACTTGCTCACACGGGACAACCCCTTTAAGGTTGTAAACAGCAATATAGTAAGGGCTTATTCACACTACCGAGAAACTCGCAAGTGTTTTGTGAGATGCGATGTGCACAAAACTCACATGAATATGAAACCGATTACCGTGTGATGTGCATACGGATGCAATGTAATTTTTCCCATTGAGGTCAATGGGAAGCGGTCACCATATTTTCACCCATGGCGATGTGAATTTTAAGCAAAAAAGCATTGCCTCGCTGTGAAAATCGCAACTTGGCAAGAGCGATATCGGGCCAAGTTTCTTGGCTGATATAATAATAATCTTTATTTGTATTCCGCTTATATTGTGCTCGCCTGTGTGAACGTAGCTTATGTGAGAAGAAATGCAGTGGAACGTCTTCAAAAGACCAAAGACCACTCCTTTTCCAGATCAAATATCCTGCGACATATTTTCAGTTCCACCATATACTGTACACACTGGCCATCTTCTTTGAGAATACCACCCCCCAGAAGACCACTTTTCAGTGCATTCACTTTTTACTGTATTAGACTGTAAGGGTCGGCGTCATACGAGGGTATGCACATATATGCTCACCGCAGCATCTTTGCGTGTGAACGTGGTTTGAAGAGGCACATAATCTGCACATACTACTGTAATTTTTGCGCATGCAGGGCCAGTTCACACGCGCGCATGACACAGCTTTTCCATTGAGTTTAATGGCTTTTTAATTCTAATACGAGCCAGCTGTCTTCTTTTTCTTGACTTTTGCGCAGTGTCACACCCTTCCTCTTGCGTATTTTCGCACTTTCCATAGACTTCTAAGGCACTTTTGCTGCATGTAGAACACGCTTATGAGAATGAACCCATTGAAATCTATGAGTTCTATTCTATGTGTTTAGTGCACGCAAATTTAGCGTGTGCAGATACCTGCGCAATCACAGCCGTGTGACGCTGCCCTTAGACAAAGTAGCTGGAAGACAAAGGCAATTACTTTCTTCCATGCTCGGACAGAGTTACTCTTGTGGCTGCTGCAGACAACCCAATTACTGGAAATATAAGATGCACTATTGGAACTTTTTGCTTTTTTTTACTTTCTAGGGACACCTTTTAAATCCCATCACTCATACACACTATAGCAATTCCATAGAGAGCAATTTCAAGCTATTCTATATTAATCCACACACTATATTTTTCAGATTTTACATGCAGTGATTATTAAAGACGGTTGTACGGAAGAACGTAAAATGCGAATTAATGTGCAGTAACTGCAGATGTGATGTGCCTAGAGTCATAACATTTCCTGCGCTCCTTCCATCAGCGATGTAAACAAACCTGTGGTGATAATTAGAAGTTCAGTTTACTTTGTGGCTCTACGTAAATACCTCGGCTCATGAAATTTGCATCGGATCTGTCCAAGGAAAGGACTAGCCCATGCGTTTGCTTCTCCATCTGTCTGTAATATGCGCTAAATCTATTCGGAATTGTGTTTTTTGCTGAAATTTTTGTGAAATCGCAACAAAACCCCAGCGCTGCGGTGAAATGTGGAGACTATCGTGGTTATTACTGCAATGTATGATAATTAATAGAGATGAGCGAACACGTTCGGCTCCGCCCCTTTTTCGCCCAAACACCGAACTTTGCGAACACTTCAGTGTTCGGGCGAAAAAGTTCGGGGGCCGCCGTGGCAGCGCGGGGGGGTGCGGCGGGGAGTGGGGGGGAGAGGGAGAGAGAGAGGGCTCCCCCCTGTTCCCCGCTACTGCCGCCCGCGCCGCCGCGCATCTCCCCGCCCCCCGGCGGCACTCGGACACTTACGCGCGAACACTGCAGTGTTCGGCAAAGCCGGTGTCCGGGTGCGGATGTGTCCGTAACGGACACGTTCGCTCATCCCTAATAATTAACCTTTTTTATTTTTCTCCTTTTGGGGGTTCGTTTTTACTGCGTTCATGGTGCAATAAAGTTAACAAGTGAACTTTTTTCTGTGGCTCAGTGCAATTACAAATTTATACTTTTTTTTCTGTTTTACTACTTTAAGGGCCTTTGCCCGTGGCGATATTGTTGCATGCATTCCGTAATAGAATACTTGCAGCAATTACAATGGAAATTGTTCAAGTCGCCGCAAGTTGTATGCATGGCCCCCACATTTTTTCAGTGGCCTCCTTATCAGAATACCAACTGGGCTTCCCCTTCTACGTCACAGCCTGCTCCCCTAGCCCATCCACCCTTTACCCCCCTAAAACCTTTGTTACGGCACTCCGTGTGCCTCGGTCAAGGTGGAAAAAAGTCTAATAATAGATAACAAGTCTACTTAAGGACCTTCCTGCAGATGCCAATGTGACTGGTAGGGTGCAGAAGAGCCGAAGAGCCAGACAGAAATTTGCAATTATCCTGTGAAGGTTAAAATGGTAAATTGCTTGAAGTAGATATAATGGGTCCTTTTCGTCATTAAAAATAGTTTTCTAAATACTCTTTATATGTTCAGTCTCTTCGAATAAATCCTCAGTCAAATCTGTCTTGAACCCCTGTACTAGGCTTTTTACTCTACTTTTCATTTCTTCGTTTTCAATATCCATACAGTTCATAACTGGGCCAAACAAGTCACAGATTATATCAACTGCGGAAAATATTGTTTTTATGTCACTAATTACAAAATCTAGAACAGCCACTGACCTATATTTTGGGCGTATTATGCTGGCAAACATGGCCATTCACAGGAAAATGCCCTGTTTGCCAGCATAAAAACAGCCTGTCATATAGACACTTAGTAGAGTAAAGTGAGAAGCCGCCACTATAGGGACGACAGGCTATCAGCGTAGACCTGGTGAGGAAAATCTCATCCTCGGGTCCCTGCTATGTCCCCACGGCACCTTAACTTAGTGCTGCGGGGACATGACAGGGTAACATGCGCTGCGTTTTGCCATTTGTATCAGAAAAAATATTTTTTCTCCTGGACAGCTGAGCCCCCTAGACCCAGATTTAATGGCCATGGATAGGGCTGCCCCCCCCCCATGTGGGGGCCATGACTGGATATGTCTCCTTTGACAACAGTCACAGTAGACTGTATCTCCGCTACCCTGATCATGACATGTTTAAAGATGCCTTTAAAGGCGGTGATTATCACTGAAATCATTACTAGAAATAGAAAATTTGGGACATAGTCGGCCCGTTTACACATGACAGTGCTGGTGGCCTTTGGTCAGATAGCGCCCTGTGCAGAAACTATTTTGAACACCCCCCTTTCTGCATGAAGATTGTAGCTCCACAACAAGTCTAAAGTTTGCAAATGATTTGACTCTTACTGTATGGGTACGATAATAGAACCAAGTTTACGACATAGATATAGTACCAATACTAAGCTTGCTACATAGATATGGCATAGGAACCAAGCTTACTACATAGAAATGGTACCAGAACTAAGCTTACTGCATAGATATGATAACAGAATCAAGCTTACTACATAAGAACCAGAGTTCCTACATAGATATGGTACCAGAACCAAACGTACTATATTTGTACAATACCAGAACCAAGCTTACTACATAGATATGATAACAGAACCAAACTTACTACATAGATAGGGCACAAGAACATACACACATATAGATTGAAGTGCACTTTTACACATACATAAATATACAGGTAAGCATACATTTACACTAAGTAAACACAGTAATCTAGCACCAGGTTAAAATAAAATCAATTATTTTTAATAGTTTATAAATTTTAGAAAAATAGTTAGTCTATGTCAACATAGAAACTGACTGCAGATTTGCTGCCCGGGGGTATAGGAACTGGAGCTGACAGGAGCACTCTGCTTTATTCGCATTTACATGCACAGGCACACTGGTATACACACAATGCACAGTATATACATACTTACCATACCACTTCTATTTAGCAGTCCTCTTTGGGGTCCTCCTACACTCTCTTTTTCTTCCACCACGACATCCTGCTTCTCCATTCTCAAGTCTGTGGCCAAGGGCAACTGCCTGAAACCAACCCATTATAATCCGCCGTTGCACTTCCACCCCTGCGGTTCTACCCAGCTGCTCTACTGTAATCACACACATGCTCTGCACACCTTTTTCACAGCACTGGCTCTGTGTAGAGCCGAGAAGAAGCGCTTCCGAATGTGGATTGGAAAAGGAGTGTTAAAGAGAGTAGGTAAGAGCTGTCATTGGATGGAAAAGAAGGCGTTATCATGGTGCCCCCTGATCACCAGATGGATGTTTGCACCCTGTGCAATCGAGCAAGTCTCGCACCCTTAAAGTTGGGCGTGCATCACCGATAGGGCACTGAGCAACAAATCACTCACATGTTGGAGTTGCTTGGTTTTAGCTCACCTAAAAGCCAAGCTACTATTGGCCTATATAAGCAGGCAGTCATTCATCTATGTACAACTGCCAGTTTGCAGTAAGTGAAGTTGGGTGTCCAGAGTGATCTCCATCTCATTCCGTGTGAAAATATGAGTGATAGTCTGTTGGATGGCTGTTGGGTGCTTATTATAGATGAGCGAGTATACTCGCTAAAGGCAATTGCTCGAGCGAGCATTGCCTTTAGCGAGTATCTTCCACGCTCGAGACTGCAGGTTCGGGTGCCGGCAGCGGGCACGGAGCTGCGGGGGAGAGCGGGGCAGAACGGAGGGGAGATCTCTCTCTCCCTCTCTCCCCCCCGCTCCTTCCTGCTGACAGCCGCTACTCACCGCTCCCCCGCGCCGGCAGTCTCGAGCGGGGGAGATACTCGCTAAAGGCAATGCTCGCTTGAGCAGTTGCCTTTAGCGAGTATACTCGCTTATCTCTAGTGCTTATGTATTGGACAGTCATTCTGGGTAAAGGTACCTTTATGGAGCATGTTTGAGCAGATTACAAAGAGCCCCCGCAGCCAACTGAGCCCTGTAATATGGGCATTTTTGACTATACTGATATTGACCTTAGACATGGTGGCAAATAATAGAAGATAACCACTATTGGCTTGCATGCGATTTCGCCATTTAAAAAAAAAAAAATTTCACATATTTGATATGAGTCAGATATAAAGCTGGATTCTACTATCCTACTAGATTGCAAGATGTTCCTTAGTAGTGGGAGATGGGTAAAATTGGTCGGCTTGCAGATAATAAAAAGGACCTGTCATGCCCTGATGTTAATGGTGCTGGCTGCAAAGTTTTTCAGCCATGGCCCTACCAAGTCTGACAATGTGTTTTTTTCGTTCATACTCACCCCCATTCGGGCTCATCTTAGATTCATCTCCCAGTGCTGTGAATGTGTCAACTGGGTGGTCCCCACCACTTACTGTCAATGAGTGTTGCCAGATTTGATTGACAGTGAAAGGTGGAAACCGGCCATTGTCAATCAACTCTGACGTCACCCGTCAAAGCCATACAGCCGACTCTGCTGACATAAGGACATGCCAGGCTTTCTTTAACACCAGTCTCTAGTTTATATCACCCCAGACTTCATTATATATTGCATTATTGAATCTGTAACACACTGTGGGTGAGAAACCCTTCATTACCATGAAAAGAAGAGCACATGGTTAGTGGCGGCATTATGTAATATTCTTCCAGCAAATAGGACAAATTGTTTTGTTTCTAAAGCAGAAAGAGCCCCACTCTTCTCTATAGGTTGTGTCTGGTATTGCAGCTCAACTTTGTTGACTTCAATGAACTGCAATACCAGATACAGCCAATGGAAATCAGTGGTGCTGATCCCAGGATAAAAAGCTAACATTTTTCCAATCCTGGAAACCCATTTCATGGAGCACATCCGAATCTATATTTACATCCATTTTCAAATGGTAGTACACATTCTAATGTGGATTTCCTGAAGTGTTAACCTGTGGATGACGATAATGTGACGAACAAAGCTAAGACACAGTTGCCTTCAGTTCTACAGGTGTAATCCTAAAATAGAGAAAGTTGGGGGATGGAATCTGGTAGAAGCGGGATGATATTCATTAAAACTGACAGAGCAGAAATGCTAGAATATAACATGTGCTAGAGGGGGGAACGTAGCAAACAGCAATGGAAACTCCACGACAATTCAACTACCCAGCTCATCAGCTCGGCTCTCCACATTTCACAGGTCACAAAACTCAATTGCTTATATTAGAGCTTTTCGAGAAAAGATTTTTCTTCTGTCAGTTACTCATTAGGGATTACTACTGAAAGCATGAGTAATGCCGACTGGAGGAATATGCATATAATAACAGGGAGGCAATAGATCCCTACCTGTCCGATACACATCATGAACTGTCATTATACTGTTACTATTGATTTAGGTTATTTGGTATACATTAAAATGTGGTTACAGTATCAAATAACTTTATAGATATTTACTTTGTAAGTCAAGCCCCCAAATTTGTCAACAACCATTTTTATGGCAATGAGAACACTAGACTTGAAACACAAGGTCATCTGCAAGGTTATTTCTTATATGTAATCTTTAGTTAATATAATAGGGTTGGACAGGATTAGGAAAACATGGCTGCTATCTTCCAAGAAAAGTGCAATAGGTTGCATGTGTTATTGCAATTCGACTATATTCTCTTCAATAGAGCTGAGCTGCAATAACAGACGCAACTCACACTCCTTTTGGCACCACCGCCACCAAATCCTGGACCAAGTAGTGTTGAACTATTTTGTTTGGGAAAATGCTGAGCAACATAATGGCAGCCCAATGTACCCCATTATTGACAATGGGGTTCATCGGGAGCCATCTGTCTCAGTGAAGCGCCAAGTTTGGCGCTTCTGTCATTTTTTTGGTTTGACTCCTATGATGGAACTGAACACCGACAATGCATAAAGCTAATGCAACCTAGCCTTATTGTGTATAAAGCTAAGGGCCTCTTCACATGGGTGTGATTTAGTCCTGTTATGCGGCTGTGATAATTTGATATAGAATACAAAGTACTGACCAAATCTAGTACTTATATTTATTATGTATTGTAATCCAGTATATTGACTATTTCTACCAGGGTGTGGAAGCAGGTCTATTTCACTGCCAGTAAATTGCAGATGAGAGATTAGTTTTTTTTTACAAACCACTAATCACTGTTTCAATCAAAAGCAGAGAGAGAAAATTGATACGACAGAAGGGTCCTGCTTCATTCCTGCAGGCTATAGCTTAGGGCTCTAGACAGGAGCCCTGCTGCTGATAAGAACTATGAGATAAGTGCCTGTAAATACTGTAGTGCAGCCCCAGGAGCTCAGCCATCCTGAGCTGAAACTTCACTATCTGCAGAACTGATTGAATCGCATACCTTCACATCATGGACTTCAGACACAGAGAAGCTGGGGGAGAAGACAGAAGACGGATAGCTCTTCGGTGCACTTGTAAGGGGAATATTTGAAGTTATGTTAGAGTCCTTAGTCAAATGTTATCATTGATCAAGTGTATTTCAAGAGATGCCATAGTATAGGGTGGGTCAGGGAAAAGTAGCCTGAGTCTGACAATACTGCAACAGGAAGGATGAGCAAGTGGATTGTTTTTTACAAAGCTTTATTGATTTACCCACATGTTACTACACATACTGGAAGTGGCCTCCCTTTACTTCTATGCACTTCTGGGCATGTTGGCTGATACTGCCTGCAGCTCTTCAACAGTAATGCTGCCGATAGTGGTTTTCCTTGAGCTCATTCAAGGTATGCGGATTAGTGACATCCATTTTCTGCTTTAAATTTCCCACAGATAAAAATTGCATGTGGTGCAGCGAGCAGAAGTCGGCAAAAGTAGCCAGAGTGGGTGTGCTAGCTCTGACATTGTCACAGTGGTGGCTACTCTGCCTAAAATGGTTGCTTGTGCGACAGGTGGGATTGCAAACAGGATTCCTGATGTAGCGATGAGTAACTAGTGTCAGTACAGTATGACGCCAATGCCTTTGAGTACATTGCAGTAATGAAATAAAGAGACTAGTCCGAGGGGTTAGTAAAACCGAAGGCACACAATTTACTTGATCTTGGTGGTCTAAGTACAGTGGTTACAGTCGACAATTGGCAGGCAGTGAACACTTCAATGACTTCTTGAACAGAGTAAATTGCATACAGTAAGTCTCTAATCCTCTCATTTTCCTTAAGAATGAGAGGGCTTGCCGGACTAGGTGAAGTGCCTGCGGTGCTAGAAGCTTATTTGTTGAGGACTGAGGGAGTAACACAGGCCCTCCTGGGGACCTCACGACTTGCTAACTGTGGAGGGATATGTTTAACTCAGTTGTGATGGCTGGTCTCTTCCCAGCTTACATGGGAACTGCCCTGGCTTTGCTTCCTTCTGGCAGGGTTCACAAAGGCTCCAACCGCTCCAGGCTCTGTCGGATCTTGGCCCATGGCTTCTGCACCTCTCTAGCGCATGTTGCCTCCTTTCCACCTCTGCTCCTCTTCTCACCACCTACTCTCTTTCTCTCGCTCTCCCGTTCCTCCTTTTGCTGACTCACTTCCTCTCCTCCACCTTCGCGCACCTTCCTGGGCTTTTTAGACTCCTCCTACTGGGGTCACATGGCCAGTCTTACCCAATCACCAAAAACCTCTAAGATGGAGTGAATGACCAATCAGAAGATGCGCTGTTGCTAGGTAGGTTACCGGCAACCCGTTATGAGGGAAAAACTGTTTTTTTTCCTTGATGGATTCTTCCTATGTTCACAGAAGGGCTCATAGCGAGGTGCCCAGGACCTATTAACCCTTTGCCTACCCTGTAGGACCTTCCAGGTCACTACAGTGGAAAAGTTCAGGGAACGTGGTGGCCATAACCCCTTGCTCACAGGTCGCTCTTCTGTGAATATGAGTAGTTCATGAACCCATGCCAATGAGTCACGGGAGGTGCGACATGTTGCGCCATCTAGCTGTTCAAACATGTCCAGATAAACCACAGAATTCACAGTTGATTCAAAGAAAACTGGATCCACTATTTGTGTTGTTGACACTGTACTCGTCAGGTGATGATTTTTAGTAGACCAGTACCTCATGTTCAATGAATTTGCATGATCTGACAAATGAAATCACGCTTCGTCCATTGTAATATACAGCAATGGGTCCAAAAGTCCTCTAGCGATCAAGTTTAGCTTTGTCAAGCTCTTTCAGCTCTTGCATATGTTTTTCTGATTGGTTTCAGGTTCAGGCATTGCTGACATGTTGTTCGTGATACACCAACTTGCTGGGCCAGTCTCTAAGTTGACTTTTTTAGGCTATTTACAATCCACTGCTGAACGTCATGGACTTCAGGCATCTGGACTAACAAATGTCTTGGTTTCTTCATGTTTGCGCCAGTTTGGCACCATTTCTGACCCATGCTCTCAATACAATGTTTAGCAGCTGGTTTTGTACTGCGGTACTTGTCAGTGAAGCCTCTTGTGTTTCCTTAATTGATCCGCTTAGCACATAGCCTTCCACAACAACTATTCGCTGTTGCAAGAAGAACACCACGAAATTCTTTGTTGCCCATAGCAACCAATCACAGCACAGCTTTCATTTCTAATACTGCTGAGGTAAAATGAAAGAGCTATGACTTTTTTCAAAGAGTGTGGTACCCAAATTGGAGGTGGGCTTTTTTTTCTGTGGCCCATCCTGTATTATGAAAAGTAGTTGTAAAAGTGAAGAGATTAATGTATATATTAATGGAAAATGTCATAGGAGGTGGTGTGAGACGCAGGTTTCAGGATAAGATGGAGTCAACGGACTTACCAAAAATATACAAAGTTTATTTAAGAATGCAAAAATGTAAATAACACCGGTTAAGAAGTATACAAGCAACCTGACCTTCACCCTATGGTTACTTATTGCTTTCTTCTCTAACTCTGTGCTATGAATATTAATCACTGCAAGTGATTAAATAATGATAGTTAGAAAATAGTATTAACAATGTTTGCAAAAGTTAGTCCTGTAACACTGGAACACAATTTACATGGTACAATACAGTCCTTCTGAACAAGGTTATTGCTGCACTACTAGCAACACAATATAACAAAACATTCTAAAGTCTTGCGTTGGTGTATTGCATTGAGTCTCTGTCTGTAATTAGCAAGCAATGTCTTTTTAACTTTTAATTACTGCAACATTTCCCTATATAACAGGTCTGTTGTGATTGCCTATTCTGTATCGGTGTGCAAACTTATCATTTGTACTGGGGTCGATCTCACTTACAGTTTGTCGCTTGACAAAGAAATTGTCACAAACCCAACATCTTCTAAGGATGATCTCTGAAGGTAATGCAAAGGCTCACTTATTGCAAATTTCAGCTGTTGCTCCGCTTGCATTTTGGTGTCTCCTTGTAGTGTAATATCCCAGTGAATTCTCTGCAGTGCCCAATGTCTCTCTTTCTTTCCCAGTTGCTGGGCCTCTCTGACTCCTGAAGCTATATCCCAATGTCTGCCCCTCAATGGCAGTCCGTGTCCCTTTAATGGTGCCTTAGGCAGCACTGCCATCTAATAGCCACACTCTCTGTACTTCAGCTGTGTTGCAGCAAACAATTCGTTTTATAGTCCAGTCAGCTTGCAATCATAAGGGAAAGCGATATTAATATTATGTTTAAAGAGAGCAATACAGTTTATTATGCTAGTGCTAGTGTTTATTGAGATTGATAGGAAATGCTATGATATTTATTGCATAACTACAGAGGTACATGGAGTATTGTAAATGTGTGTAATTTACTGACAAAAATCATCAGGAAAATACAAAAATGACTGATGGCTACTGTGGGACTTAAAATGAGGATTGTGCATAGCCATGCAGTTAGAAAAGTGTAATAGTCTATGTTGTGGCCCCTGTGGACATTGTGTGATTGGTCCCGATTCCACTCATGGGAGCCATGTTTTAATGTTCATCATTGGGTACTATGCTGGGCAGGGCATGTTCATGAGTTGGATGAATAGTAGAGCATATCTTCCCCGCAGGGTGGCTCCTATTGAAGTAAAAAAGGCTGGGAGCGGTGCACAAGAGTATTATGTTCCCACACGGGCAAGTGTACAAAAGAGATGCACAATGTCTGCTGTGGAAGAGGCTGGGTGCAGGTTAAACATGCAAGCTGAGAAAATTTACCTGAAGCCTTTAGTCCAGAGGGAAAGAGTTCTGACAGTCAGACCACTTTAGCTGCGGTAGCTCCGGTTAATGACCAGAGAGAGATAACCTTGCACTGAAGAGACTGTGAGTGCTAATCAGTGTGAACCATTCCGTGTCCATGGTGTACACAAGGCCCGATGAGTAGTAAAACAGATTACAACTATGAAGTGACTGTGAATATAAAGGCCCATTTAGATACGATAATCGCTCAAAATTCATCCAAACGATGGCTTTTGAGCGATAATCGTTGCGTCTAAATCCTACAATCGTTTGATTTCTGCTGAATGATGGATTTCATATGAGCATGAAATCCATTCTTTGTGAAAGCAGGGACCGCACGTTGAGTTCTCTGCAGGCAGCGCTGATAACATTGTTATTAGCCGGCAGCCCGCTACAGAACAAAGGACCTATATTTAAAGAACAGACCACCTGCTGTTCTGTAAATACATATTGGGGCAACTCATTTACATGCAATTGATGTTAATTAGCTACTAATGGACATTAGTGCCCATTAGTAGCTATGCAAAATGATCCCTCAAAACTGTCACTCAAACTATCTTTTGTGCAAATTTTGAGCGATCAGCTTTGCGTGTAAACGGGGCCTAAGTTGCTGTGAATATAAAGTGACTGGCTGTGTACAGATAGCTATCAACCACAAATAAAACTGTCCACTGGACCTCTAAGTTCAGAATGAGTAGCAATTTTGATGAATAAATGACAAATCATACTGTTTCTTTCCCCATAAAACTATATATCAATCTGTTGAGTTCCTCCTGCTCTGTTACGGTAGATGCTTTCTACAGTTTGGATAACACGCTCAAGCTGACAGATTGTCTTTAAACTAAATTTAGTAGACTGAAAGTACAGGTTTGCCAAAAGTGCAGTATCAACCTTGCCTCCTGCATTTAAAGGGTCTTTCAATAGACTTGCTGGTATGTGCAAAAACATATCCTTGGTTGACATGGTTGGGCAGCATTGCGTAAATTAAAAAAAAAAGGATATAAGACTACAATGTTTTCATAAGTGTTATAAAAGTTTCACATTTCAAAATAAAACATAAATAAAGTCTAAAACAAAAAATATATTCACCTTTATGAGCACAAATATAATTAAAAAGATGATTTAGAATTAGATACATGAATTCAGTGTTATGTGCAAAAAGTCTAATAGAACAAAACCTACATAGTCGGAAAATTCTTGTTCGTGACCATTCAATATAGTTATATATCTTCTTTTCTAAGAACTCATCACTGCTGTTAGGCTCCAAATCTAGTACATGATTCATCTTGGTTTTTGTACCAATTGCCACCTTTAATTGTATTCTTAATCTGCCTGATGAGCCATACTGTCAAATTAGTTGCTTTACAGTTGTTAATGTTCAAGAAGAAATTAGCTACAGGACAAATTAATAGTTTTCCTTTCATATTCTTTTTACCCAAGGCTGAAAAAAGGACAGGTTTTGTCTTTTCCTATTTTAGTGCTACTTTTGACAAACCATGTAGTATATGTTATGTAACTACATAACTTCCCTTGCATGTATCTTACTGCAATAATCAAACTATGGCGATAAAAGGTGATGGATAGGGAAGCCAGCTGTAAGTCTTAACCTACTGCTACTGTTTTTTCAAAAATCAGTAGATAATTTTAGATAATCTTATTTCCATTGATGACCATTGCTCCCATGCCAGATTATAATATGGTGGCCTCTCCTATAATACCCGAAATTACAAAGCCCATTCATGACAGGACACTGGACCACAGGAAAGGTTGGGGAGCTTCCTGCTCCACTGAAAGATACTGGTGAAGAAGAGGAAGACATACTCATTAGGTGCTCTATGGTCCTAAAATTTGTTTCATCCTCCATAGATTTTCCAGAGCTATTATGCTTTTCTTTGTCTAAAAAACAAAAGATGGCAGCCAACACAATATTTTATGTAAAAACCCACAAAGATTCTAACTAGAGATGAACGAGCGTACTCCGTTCGGGTGTTTTTGCACTCGAGCACCGCTTTTTCTGAGTAACTGACTACTCGGACGAAAAGATTCGGGGGGCGCCGGGGGTGAGCAGGGGGTTGCAGAGGGGAGTGGGGGAGGGGAGAGAGAGAGCTCCCCCCTGTTCCCTACTGCTACTACCCCCTGCTCCACCACACCGCCTGCTGCCCCCCAGTGCCCCCCGAATCTTTTGTCCGAGTAGTCACTTACTCGAAAAAAGCGGTGCTCGAGTGCAAAAACACCCAAACCGAGTACGCTCGCTCATCTCTAATTCTAAGCCTTTCCAATCCAATTTGTATCCTGGTTTTCCCAGGGGGCTTACTCTTTTTCTGCCATTATACAATGTCCTGTATGCTGGCTAAAGCCAGTACTGCATGGGGTGACATGTTGGATAGGCTCCAACAGCAGAGAGGCTGGCAATAGCTTCAGAACCTTTATGCCTCTGCACCTGGATGGTCCAACCATGAAATATCCAAATATAGTTAAATAAATGAGAGATTGCAAATGTTTTACTGTGGAGCTCATCAGGAAAGAAGCAGAAGTCCACCAAATCTACCTGCAAACAAAAACGCACAGGTTTTCTTGTCAGCCTAAAGTTTTTTCCACTACCTAAAGTTTAGGATTACTGCACCATCTGTTGCCACATTTGTCTCCTTCACAGTGACTTTGGCTTTGGTCTTTAAAGACCTGTGAATAGGACTAGAACGGCACTGCTCTGCTTATCATCTGGATCAGATCGATGATTATAGAAGACTGCAATGCATGATGTGAACAAGGAGAGTGCATCTTCTCTGGATGAATACTATCTACATAAGTGTAAAGTAAGACTTGGCTGGTTGTCTTTATACAGAATGGAGCAGTCAGAATACTGTGTGGTTTTATATTTAAATATAATCCCACTCCGCAGACTTCTATAGCAAGACTCAGAAAGTTATCTTGCCTTCATCCATTAAAAAACTATTGTTCTCTTACAACAAAACCTATTACTTTTACAACAAAACCTATTGAAAAAGTAAAGGCCCATTTACACAGAACGAATGTGGGGCAAACAATGTCTGACACTCATCCCCACACATGCTTGCGTCCCGTGCTGTTACACAGGAGCGGCCAGCAGAGGGGCCGGAGCAGCTGGAGGAGATTTCACTCCTCATCCCACCCCCCCACCCCTCTCCATTCACTTAACATAGTGGCCGTTCAGTACTGAACAGCTGCTGTTTACACTGATCGATCAGTGATCAAGATTTTAAGTTGCATAAACGATGATCTGATCGCTGGCCGTTCAATGTAAACAGCAGCTATTCAGTACTGAATGGCCACTGTGTTAAGTGAATGGAGAGGGGGAGAGCAAGGAGGGAAATCTCCTCCAGCTGCTCCAGCCTCCCTGCTGAGCGAGCCAGCAATGCTCGCTCCTGTGCAGCAGCAGGGAAGCGAGTATATGCAGGGACGATTGTCGGGCATCGTTTGCCCGACATCCATCCCATGTAAATGGGCCTTAATTCAAAGTGTAAATAAAGCACCCTGATAGCACAGCACACCATAATATCACGTCACCTTAAGCCTAGGGTCACACGGGGCGGATTGCCGTCGGAAATCTCGCGGTTTGGCCGCAGCAAAAACCGCGAGATCTCCGCCGGCAGAGCCGCCGCGGTTTAAGCCGCGGCGGCTTTGAAGCGGTCCGGCCGCTTGCTTTTCCGTTGCGGCCGGCGCTCCCATAGAGGAGAGCGCGGCCGCAGCGGAATGAAAAAAAGAATGAGCATGCTGCTTCTTTTGAAACCGCGGCTGCGGCGGCCGCAGCCGCGGTTTCAACCGGATTTACCGCAGCGGATTAGCCGTCCCGTGTGGACGAGGTTTCTGAGAAACCTCGTCCACATGGCTGGCTAATCCCGGGCTTAGCGGCCGCGGGCGGTTTTGCCGCGGGCGGATCTGCTGCGGCAAAACCGCGGCAAATCCGCCCTGTGTGACCCCAGCCTAAGGGCTTAAACACACTGCCATAGGCGCAACTATGCTTGCCAGCATGGAGCGTTTTTGCGCTTGAACGAGGGAAATTTCTTCCCTTTCACTGGCTTTTCAAACTCCGCGCCAGAGCACAGGTGTTTGAAAAAAACGCGGGAAGATAGTGGCTGCCCGATCTTCTCGGCACATAGTATTCATTACATGCAGGGAAGATATGGCATGTTCTGTCTTTTCTCGGGCCTGAGTATTCACCGCTGAGAAATCCTGATAGTGAAAAGGAAACCACTGAAATCCTATTGAAATCAGTGGTTTTGTTTTGTCCCATTATATGGCTGTGATAATCACAGCCATATAAGGGAAGAAAAGCACGCTCAAAATAAATAAAAACCCATCTGTACATACCACCGAGACCTGACAAGTACAAAAGTATCCAGTTTAAATGGATTGCACTAGAATCACCTTGCTGATTGGTGGGGATCTCACTGCTGAGATCCACACTGGACATGAGCGAATGTACTCGTCCGAGCTTGATACTCGTTCGAGTATTAGCGTGTTTGAGATGCTCGTTACTCGAGACGTGTACCACGCGATGTTCGAGTTACTTTCACTTTCATCTCTGAGACGTTAGCGCGCTTTTCTGGCCAATAGAAAGACAGGGAAGGCATTACAACTTCCCCCTGCGACGTTCAAGCCCTATACCACCCCCCTGCAGTGAGTGGCTGGCGAGATCAGGTGTCACCCGAGTATATAAATCGGCCCCTCCTGCGGCTCGCCACAGATGCATTCTGACATAGCTCAGGGAAAGTGCTGCTGATGCTGGAGCTGCTACAGGGAGAGTGTTAGGAGTGATTTTAGGCTTCAAGAACCCCAAGGGTCCTTCTTAGGGCCACATCTGACCGTGTGCAGTACTGTTGAGGCTGCTTTTTGCAGTGTTGCACCTTTTTTTTTTTTTTTTTGTATATCGGCCATGCAGAGCATTGCGTCCTTAGTCTGCAGTAATATTTACCTAGTATAGGGCCAGTAGTGCTGAGGCAGGGACAGTGAAAAACGTGAAAGACATATACTGTCTATATAGGCAGTGGGCTTTTCCAAAAAAATTTGGGAAAAAAAAAAATATTTGGGCTGCCTGTGACCGTCCTGACTGTACTGCGTCTCTGCTGGGGGTAGTAGTCCTAATTAATACGCAGCTAGCTAAGTGTTACAGCGGGCTTGCGCAAAATTCTTTCCTGGCTCTGCGTTGCCCGTTACATCATTGCTGTCATCCTGTCCAGAGGGAAACAGTCTGCACTGCAGTAATTTTACATAGTATAGGGCCAGTAGTGCTGAGGCAGGGACAGTGAAAAACGTGAAAGACATATACTGTCTATATAGGCAGTGGGCTTTTCCAAAAAAATTTGGGAAAAAAAAATATATTTGGGCTGCTGTGACCGTCCTGACTGTACTGCGTCTCTGCTGGGGGTAGTAGTCCTAATTAATACGCAGCCAGCTAAGTGTTACAGCGGGCTTGCGCAAAATTCTTTCCTGGCTCTGCTGTGCATTCCGTAAGCGAAGTCAGCCTCCAACCACAGGCCAATAAGCGGCACATTTAATTACAGCGTTCTGTTTCTGCACTACTGGTAATACACCATGCTGAGGGGTAGGGGTAGGCCTAGAGGACGAGGACGCGGGCGAGGACGCGGAGGCCCAAGTCAGGGTGTGGGCACAGGCCGAGCTCCTGATCCAGGTGTATCGCAGCCAACTGCTGCGGGATTAGGAGAGAGGCACGTTTCTGGTGTCCCCACATTCATCTCACAATTAATGGGTCCATGCGGTAGACCTTTATTAGAAAATGAGCAGCGTGAGCAGGTCCTGTCGTGGATGGCAGAAAGTGCATCCAGCAATCTATCGACCACCCAGAGTTCTGTGCCGTCCACTGCTGCAACTCTGAATCCTCTGGCTGCTGCTCCTCCTGATCAGCCGGGGAGCCACCACCACCAGCCTCACCACCACCAGCATGCGCAGACATATGATGGCCAAGCACCCCACAAGGTGGGATGAAGGCCGTTCACCGCCTCCGGTTTGCACCACTGCCTCTCCCCCTGTGCCCCAACCTGCCACTGAGATCCAACCCCCCTCTCAGGACACATGCACTACCGTCTCCTGGCCTGCACCCACACCCTCACCTCTGCTGTCCTCGGCCCCATCCACCAATGTCTCTCAGCGCACCGTCCAGCCGTCGCTAGCGCAAGTGTTTGAGCGCAAGCGTAGGTATGCCGCCACGCACCCGCACGCTCAAGCGTTAAACATGCACATAGCCAAATTGATCAGCCTGGAGATGCTGCCGTATAGGCTTGTGGAAACGGAGGCTTTCAAAAGCATGATGGCAGCGGCGGCCCCGCGCTACTCGGTTCCCAGTCGCCACTACTTTTCCCGATGTGCCGTCCCAGCCCTGCATAACCACGTCTCCCGCAACATTGTACGCGCCCTCACCAACGCGGTTACTGCCAAGGTCCACTTAACAACGGACACGTGGACAAGCACAGGCGGGCAGGGCCACTATATCTCCCTGACGGCACATTGGGTGAATTTAGTGGAGGCTGGGACAGAGTCAGAGCCTGGGACCACTCACGTCCTACCCACCCCCAGAATTGCGGGCCCCAGCTTGGTGGTGGTATCTGTGGCGGTGTATGCTTCCTCCACTAAAGCACCCTCCTCCTCCTACGCAACCTCTGTCTCGCAATCAAGATGTGTCAGCAGCAGCACGTCGCCAGCAGTCGGTGTAGCGCGGCGTGGCAGCACAGCGGTGGGCAAGCGTCAGCAGGCCGTGCTGAAACTACTCAGCTTAGGAGAGAAGAGGCACACGGCCCACGAACTGCTGCAGGGTCTGACAGAGCAGACCGACCGCTGGCTTGCGCCGCTGAGCCTCCAACCGGGCATGGTCGTGTGTGACAACGGCCGTAACCTGGTGGCGGCTCTGCAGCTCGGCAGCCTCACGCACGTGCCATGCCTGGCCTACGTCTTTAATTTGGTGGTTCAGCGCTTTCTGAAAAGCTACCCACGCTTGTCAGACCTGCTCGGAAAGGTGCGCCGACTCTGCGCACAATTCCGCAAGTCCCACACGGACGCTGCCACCTTGCGCACCCTGCAACATCGGTTTAATCTGCCAGTGCACCGACTGCTGTGCGATGTGCCCACACGGTGGAACTCTACGCTCCACATGTTGGCCAGGCTCTATGAGCAGCGTAGAGCTATAGTGGAATACCAACTCCAACATGGGCGGCGCAGTGGGAGTCAGCCTCCTCAATTCTTTACAGAAGAGTGGGCCTGGTTGGCAGACATCTGCCAGGTCCTTGGAAACTTTGAGGAGTCTACCCAGATGGTGAGCGGCGATTCTGCAATCATTAGCGTCACCATTCCTCTGCTATGCCTCTTGAGAAGTTCCCTGCAAAGCATAAAGGCAGACGCTTTGCGCTCGGAAACAGAGGCGGGGGAAGACAGTATGTCGCTGGATAGTCAGAGCACCCTCCTGTCTATATCTCAGCGCGTTGAGGAGGAGGAGGTGGAGGAGCATGAGGAGGAGGGGGAAGAGACAGCTTGACCCACTGCTGAGGGTACCCATGCTGCTTTCCTGTCATCCTTTCAGCGTGTATGGCCTGAGGAGGAGGAGGAGGAGGAGGATCCTGAAAGTGATCTTCCTAGTGAGGACAGCCATGTGTTGCATACAGGTACCCTGGCACACATGGCTGACTTCATGTTAGGATGCCTTTCTCGTGACCCTCGCGTTACACGCATTCTGGCCACTACGGATTACTGGGTGTACACACTGCTCGACCCACGGTATAAGGAGAACCTTTCCACTCTCATACCCGAAGAGGAAAGGGGTTCGAGAGTGATTCTATACCACAGGACCCTGGCGGACAAGCTGATGGTAAAATTCCCATCCGACAGCGCTAGTGGCCGAAGGCGCAGTTCCGAGGGCCAGGTAGCAGGGGAGGCGCGGAGATCAGGCAGCATGTACAGCACAGGCAGAGGAACACTCTCTAAGGCCTTTGACAGCTTTCTGGCTCCCCAGCAAGACTGTGTCACCGCTCCCCAGTCAAGGCTGAGTCGGTGGGAGCACTGTAAAAGGATGGTGAGGGAGTACGTAGCCGATCGCACGACCGTCCTCGGTGACGCCTCTGCCCCCTACAACTACTGGGTGTCGAAGCTGGACACGTGGCCTGAACTCGCGCTCTATGCCCTGGAGGTGCTTGCTTGTCCTGCGGCTAGCATCTTGTCAGAGAGGGTGTTTAGTGCGGCTGGGGGAATCATCACGGATAAGCGTACCCGCCTGTCAACCGACAGTGTCGACAGGCTTACACTCATAAAGATGAACAAAGCCTGGATTTCCCCAGACTTTTCTTCTCCACCAGCGGACAGCAGCGATACCTAAACAATACGTAGGCTGCACCCGCGGATGGAAGCATCGTTCTCTATCACCATCAAAAACGGGGACTATTTAGCTTCATCAATCTGTGTATTATATTCATCCTCCTCCTCCTGCTCCTCCTCCTGAAACCTGACGTAATCACGCCGAACGGGCAATTTTTCTTAGGCCCACAAGGCTCAGTCATATAATTTTTGTAAACAATTTTTATACGATTCAATGCTCATTAAAGCGTTGAAACTTGCGCCTGAACCAAATTTTATTTTTACTGGGCTGCCTCCAGGCCTAGTTACAAATTAAGTCACATTAACCAAAGCGATTAATGGGCTTCACCTGCCCTCTTGGTTGGGCATGGGCAATTTTTCTGAGGTACATTAGTACTATTGGTACACCAATTTTTGGGGGCCCTCGCCTACAGTGTAATCCAGTTAATTTTTTGCCCACCTGCATTAAAGCTGACGTTACATCAGCTGTGCTGGGCACTGCAATGGGATATATTTATGTACCGCCGATGGCTTCCTGGCACCCACCCATGCTGTCGGTCCACACAGAGTTGTAACTGCATGTGTCCACTTCTAAAGAACTCCAGTCTAACTGGGGCATGCAGTGTGGGCCGAAGCCCACCTGCATTAAACATGACATTACCTCAGCTGTGCTGGGCAATGCAATGGGATATATTTATGTACCGCTGGTGGCTTCCTGGCACCAACCCATGCTGTCGGTCCACACGGAGTTGTAACTGCATGTGTCAACTTCTAAAGAACCCCAGTCTCACTGGGGCATGCAGTGTGGCCCGAAGCCCACCTGCATTAAACATGACATTACCTCAGCTGTGCTGGGCAATGCAATGGGATATATTTATGTACCGCCGGTGGGTTCCAGGCAGCCACCCATGCTGTTCGTCCACACGGAGTTGTAACTGCATGTGTCCACTTCTAAAGAACCCCAGTCTGACTGGGGCATGCAGTGTGGGCCGAAGCCCACCTGCATTTAACATGACATTACCTCAGCTGTGATGGGCAATGCAATGGGATATATTTATGTACCGCCGGTGGCTTCCTGGCACCCATCCATGCTGTTGGTCCACACAGAGTTGTAACTGCATGTGTCTACTTCTAAAGAACCCCAGTCTGACTGGGGCATGCAGTGTGGGCCGAAGCCCACCTGCATTTAACATGACATTACCTCAGCTATGATGGGCAATGCAATGGGATATATTTATGTACCGCCGGTGGGTTCCAGGGAGCCACCCATGCTGTCCATCCACACGGAGTTGTAACTGCATGTGTCTACTTCTAAAGAACCCCAGTCTGACTGGGGCATGCAGTGTGGGCCCAAGCCCACCTGCATTAAACATGACATTACCTCAGCTGTGCTGGGCAATGCAATGGGATATATTTATGTACCGTCGGTGGCTTCCTGGCACCCACCCATGCTGTCGGTCCACACGGAGTTGTAACTGCATGTGTCTACTTCTAAAGAACCCCCGTCTGACTGGGGCATGCAGTGTGGGCCGAAGCCCACCTGCATTTAACATGACATTACCTCAGCTGTGATGGGCAATGCAATGGGATATATTTATGTACTGCCAGTGGGTTCCAGGGAGCCACGCATGCTGTCGGTCCACACGGAGTTGTAACTGCATGTGTCTACTTCTAAAGAACCCCAGTCTGACTGGGGCATGCAGTGTGGGCCGAAGCCCACCTGCATTTAACATGACATTACCTCAGCTGTGATGGGCAATGCAATGGGATATATTTATGTACCGCCGGTGGCTTCCTGACACCCACCCATGCTGTCCATCCACACGGAGTTGTAACTGCATGTGTCTACTTATAAAGAACCCCAGTCTGACTGGGGCATGCAGTGTGGGCCGAAGCCCACCTGCATTTTATCTGACATTAGCTCTGCTGTCCAGGGCACTGCAATGGGATACATTTATGTACAGCCGGTGGGTTCCAGGGAGCCACGCATGCTGTGGGTGCACACGGAATTCCCATTGCGGAGTTGTACCTGCCTGTGACTATTTATAAAAAAACCCCGGTCTGACTGGGGCATGCAGACACCTTGACAGAATGAATAGTGTGTGGCACATAGGTACCCCATTGCTATGCCCACGTGTGCAGCTCCTGATGGAGGTGGCACAGTATTGGATTTCCCATTGCTTCTGTACAGCATTGTGGGCTATCCCCCCGCCCCTTTTAAAGAGGGTCGCTGCCTAGCCGTGCCAACCCTCTGCAGTGTGTGCCTGCGGTTCCTCCTCATGGCAGACGCACTTATAAATAGACATGAGGGTGGTGGGGCATGAGGGCAGCTGAAGGCTGCGCAGGGACAATTTGGTGTGCGCTGTGGACACTGGGTCGTGCAGGGGGGGGGGGGGGGGGTTGGGCAGCATGTAACCCAGGAGTGTCATGCAGGCAATGATTGTGCTTTGTTGGAGGTAGTGTGGTGCTTAGCTAAGGTATGCATTGCTAATGAGGGCTTTTCAGAAGTAAAAATTGTTGGGAGCGGGGGGCCCACTCTTGCCGCTATTGTGGCTTAATAGTGGGACCTGGGAACTTGAGATGCAGCCCAACATGTAGCCCCTCGCCTGCCCTATCCGTTTCTGTGTCGTTCCCATCACTTTCTTGAATTGCCCAGATTTTCACAAATGGAAACCTTAGCGAGCATCGGCGATATACAAAAATGCCCGGGTCGCCCATTGACTTCAATAGGGTTCGTTACTTGAAACGAACCCTCGAGCATCACGAAATTTCGTCCCGAGTAACGAGCACCCGAGCATTTTGGTGCTCGCTCATCTCTAATCCACACCTATCCTGAAAACGGGGGGCCCGTACCCGCTCTTTTCTTTAGTGCAGGCTTACTCTAACACCTGCAGTAAGGAGGAGACTAAAAGTAGCAGTGGTCATGCAAGCGCACTATTGCTCTATTCACTTTCAATGGGACTGTGGAGATCAAAATACTAATGACCTCCTGTCTGTCCATGAGTAAATGAGTGAGTGAATGAGTTACATGCTCCACCGCTAATCACATGAAAGTGACATCACCAAAGGTCCTAAAATATAAAACATGCAGAGCCTGACAGCAGCCATGTACTTTCTGGAACCTGTGATGATGTCACCGTCATGTGATCAGTCACCTGGGCTCTGTTTCCATGAGTGAATGAGTTACATGCTCCACCCCTGATCACATGACAATGACGTCATCACAGGTCCTTCATCTCTGTGCAGATTACGGGCAGACTACATCTCCTACAAACCCCCGCGGCCTCAGTTGCTATGAAATACTAACAACCACCTGTCTGTAAATAAGTGACTGTGTCAGTTACATGTGAAGATGTCACCATCGTGATGTCAGTCATTGGGACTCTGAGTTCCACCCTTTGATCATATAATGGTGACATCATCAGAGGTCCTTTATCCCTGTGCAGAATAAGGACAGACTACATCCCCTACAAACCGCTGTGGCCTCAGTTGCTATGGAATACCAAGGACCACCTGTAAGTGAGGGACTATGTGAGTTACATGTGAAGATGCCATTATCATGGGATCAGTCACAGAGGCTCTGACCTCCGACCCTGATCACATGGCAGTGACATCTTCACAGGTGCTTCACCTTATTAAAAATCTGCAGAGTCGGACAGCAGCTATGTGCTTACAGCACCTGTGATGATGTCACCATCATGTGATCAGTCGCCTGTGTGGGAGGAGTCTGGGGGTCACATGATCAGGGGAGATGAGTGTGTGCAAGACTCTGCTATGCTGGTTGTGATCCCTGTTGCATGGGATGAAAAATGTATGCCGCAAAGCTGTATGTGATGTATATGTAGCTGAGGTGTGTCTGACATGCATGTACCAGAGATATTTGTGTGTGACGTGCATGTAGCAGAGCTGTGTATGTGTGATGTGCATGTAGCAGAGCTATGTGGCGCATTGCCCCACCGGAATCACTGGTGCTATAATTTCCTAATAATTACTAGTAGCTGAATAAGAAGCATTTGGGTATTTCTGTCTGTCCCATTCAAATGAATGGAGTGCCGACCACTCGTGCTTGGCCAGCACTTTTATTATGCTGTTGTCATTGAAGGTGGAGAAGTGACGCCCACAGTGACAGATAGTGGGGACATTGGACCCCCATTCTTGTGATTGGCAGGGGATATCAGTGGTGAGAGCCCCGCCAATCAGCAAGTTTTACCTAATCCTGTGAATAGAGGATAACTTGTGATTCTAGTACAGCTCATTTAACCCCTTAGTGACCAAGCCTGTTTGTGCCTTAAATGACCAAGCCAAATTTTGGAAATCTGACATGTGCCACTTTAACATAGAATAACTCTGTTAAGGTTTTGCATATCCAAGTGATTCTGATATTGCTTTTTCACCACATATTGTATTTATTAAAAGTGCCCAAATTGGGAAAAATCTTTAAAAATTGTCATTTTTTCACATTTTCAATTGCAATATCTTAAAAATGTCGAAACATACTGTACAAATTTTTGATAGATATATATTTCCATCTGTTTACTTTATTCTGGATGCCATTTGAAAAGTTTTAGTTTTTTTTAAACATTTTGGAGACGTACAAATTTAACATTACTTATCAACATTTTGAGGAACACTTTGTTTTCCTACACCAAGCTAACATTGCAAAGGCTCACAGGTGTCAGAATAATAGATACCCCCACAAATGACCCCATTTTAAAAACTACACCCCTTAATATTTTCACTGAGGGATCAGTCACACGGGCGTTTGTAATGGACGTTTTTCCGCACGTCAAAAAATTTGCACTAGATAGAACCAATGCTTTTCAATAGCAGCGGTCACATGTGCAAATTTTACATGCGGAAAAACGCCTGCGGCGAAAATTATACGACACAATGATTCGGGGAACACATGTCCACATCCAGGCAGCTCTTTTCTCTGCACTGCTGTCAGTAGTATTCAGTAGGCAGGGATTTAAAATCCCCGCCTGCTGAATGGGCTGCCTCTGATTGGCTGAGCACTGTGACCAATCAAAGGCATCTCTCAGCTATTGAATAACAGCTGAGAGCTGCCTCTGATTTGTCCCTGCGCTCAGCCAATCAGAGGCAGCACTCACCCATTCATGAATTCACAGGGATGGCTTGATAGGCAGTCTCCCAAGGCAGCCCAGGCTGCCATGACACCTGCACGGCTCCCCCGATCTCACCGCGCGGGGAGGGGGGGTAGGCATATGGGACCTCTGAACATCGTTCGGGGGATGGAGGTCAGCTGTAATAAACACCTGACGGTCGCACTGTATGAAGAGATGTTGCCCCGTGACCTCTCTTCATACATACCCCGATGCTCCAGGATGTAAATGTACGTCCTGAGCAGGAAGGGGTTAAATGCCAGGGGAGCACAGGGTGACAGTACCAATGGTTCAGTCTTTGAGATAAAGAGCAACCTGCGGAACTATAATGGCATCATTAATAGGTTGCTAGTCTGCATGGTGCACTACATGTATGAGAATGGTCTGACACTTTGTATCTACGCTGTGTAGTAGTATACACCAAACAGCCTCCCCCTCTACATTAGGAGGTTGTGTGAATGGCTGTCTCATCGGTGTCCTCCACAGGTATAATTGGCTCCCTCATTTCACAGTGTGGCTGCCTGCATGCTGAGGTGGTGCACATGTTTACCCTCCCCTCATGGATACAATCCATAAGGGGAGATAAAATTTTAACTTTTTTTCTACACTTTTTAAACAGTAATCATGTTACCTTCGAGGCATGCGCAGAACCCTGCGGCAGTTGCAGATTATCGCAGGACATCATGGAGGACTGGGGTGAGTATTTTCAGCTGCCCTCATGGATCCAAATTTTTTGACTTTTTTTCACTTTTCTGTGACCACCGTTATCCATTGGATAATGTCAATCATAAGCATGGGGACTGGTCACAATGGTGATATCTCCCGCCTCCCGGCTACCTTAAGTAGTCGGGAGCAAGAAGATTTCAAATTTTCCAGGCCTCCCAGCCTTCTGCGCATGCGGCTGACGTAACGATGCCTGGTGCACATACATAGATGACCGATGTCAGGTTCTGGAGGACCAGGTCGCCGCAGGACATCGCAGAGGACAAGGGTGAGTACGCTCAGCTCCCCACATATCCAGCAATAATATTTCTAGAGAGTTTAACCCCTTGAGTTGCACGCCCGGAAATTGTCCGGGACGAGCTCCACTGCCCATAGCGATTTAGCCCGGAAGATTTCCGGGCTATGTATCACTATGGGAGCTACAGAGCACAATGCCACAAGCTGTGACAGTGTGCTCTGCCTGCACAGTCCCACAGAGAGCAAAGCAAGGGCTTTGAAAAACCAGCAGAAGATATTGCCGATCTGCCGGCAATCTCCTGCTTCTAAGTCTCCTGCTTTGTTTATAGGTTGCCATAGAGACCATCGGCTTGTCAGAAGCAAGCCGATGGTCTCTGTGGCAGGGAGAGCTAGTGCTTGGCTGTCAGAGGACAGCTAGGTACTAGCTCTTACAGCAGAGATAAGAGAAAACCTCCAATCTCTGCTGTGTTAACCCTTTACATGCTGCAGTCTATGTGACTGCAGCATGTAAAGGGCTGTCACTGCAGCATGTAAAGGGCTGTCACCATCGGACCCCCGGAATGTGATCAGGGGGTCCTGATGGGTCCCTGTGGAAGTCCCCTAAAGTGACAAAAAAAAAAAAGTAAAAAAAAAACAAAAGTAAAAAAATTATAAAAAAAAATAATAAAAACACTTGTCTCCCTTTACTTGGTAAAAAATCAAACATAAAATCACACATGTGGTATCCATGTGTTTGCGTTAATGACCCAGAGAAGGAAGTTAATGCATTATTTAACCCCTTAATGACATGGCCCCTTTTTTTCTTTTTTCCCCATTTCTTTTTTTCTTCCCCCCTGTTTAAAAAATCACAACTTGTCCCACAAAAAACAAGCCCTCATATGGCCATATCAATGGAAAAATGAAAAAGTTATGGCTCTTGAGACGCAACTGCAAAATTAGATAAATTCAATGATAAGACCATTTTAAAAAACCTGCCCTGGTGGGTCTGACAGGGTGGTAGGAAACCCGCCACTCAAGGGGTTAATAGATCTGTACAAAAAAAATACAATAAAAATCTAATGCATTACATATTTTCACAATTTGGTTGGATGACTGCAAAGGATTCCTGCTTTAGTTACTACAGACTGCTCTATTTGTTCAGTTAAAGAAAATGGAAACCTAACAGAACAGAAGCAAACTGAATGCTTTCAATTTTTTTGAAAACCCATGAAAATCAATGGGGAAAAAATAGAAACTTTAATTTTATTTTTAATTTCGTTTCTCTGCACCAGAAAGCCCTAATAGAGCCCTAATGTTGATGTGAATGAGCCCTTATATTGGCTCACTGATTCTACTTACAGAAAGAGTATAGTGATTTGATGTCAGGGAGTTATAAAGGAATCAATACTAAATAATTCACCTGACCTTAATGCACAATACTAAATCTGTCTAATTAAAATTGCAGCAGACATAAATTGCCATTAAATGAATGATACACTTTTTATCTTGCAATCACACAGAACTTATGCAGGAAGATCCCCCATGTAAATACACCATAAGGGCCCATTCACATTAGGGAATTTGTGCTGCTAACTTGCATGTGCAAAAAAACCCTTACCGAATAGAAACCAATGGTTTCCTATGGAAATGTTCAGATGAAGGAATTTTTTAGCTGTGCCAAAAAAAACCGAACCTCAAAAGAAAGGACATCTGCAACTGAAACTCAGCAACTGAAATTCCCTGTTGCGTGAAAATATAGGTCTTGACTAGAGATGAGCGAGCACCAAAATGCTCGGGTGCTCGTTACTCGGGACGAAAATTTCGCGATGCTCGAGGGTTCGTTTCGAATAACGAACCCCATTGAAGTCAATGGGCGACCCGAGCATTTTTGTATATCGCCGATGCTCGCTAAGGTTTCCATTTGTGAAAATCTGGGCAATTCAAGAAAGTGATGGGAACGACACAGCAACGGATAGGGCAGGCGAGGGGCTACATGTTGGGCTGCATCTCAAGTTCCCAGGTCCCACTATTAAGCCACAATAGCGGCAAGAGTGCCCCCCCCCCAACAATTTTTACTTCTGAAAAGCCCTCATTAGCAATGCATACCTTAGCTAAGCACCACACTACCTCCAACAAAGCACAATCACTGCCTGCATGACACTCCGCTGCCACTTCTCCTGGGTTACATGCTGCCCACCCCCCCCCCCACACACAACCCAGTGTCCACAGCGCACGCCAAATTGTCCCTGCGCAGCCTTCAGCTGCCCTCATGCCCCACCACCCTCATGTCTATTTATAAGTGCGTCTGCCATGAGGAGGAACCGCAGGCACACACTGCAGAGGGTTGGCACGGCTAGGCAGTGACCCTCTTTAAAAGGGGCGGGGCGATAGCCCACAATGCTGTACAGAAGCAATGAGAAATATAATCCTGTGCCACCGCCATCAGGAGCTGCACACTTGGGCATAGCAATGGGGAACCTATGTGCCACACACTATTCATTCTGTCAAGGTGTCAGCATGCCCCAGTCAGACCGGGGTTTTTTATAAATAGTCACAGGCAGGTACAACTCCGCAATGGGAATTCCGTGTGAACCCACAGCATGGGTGGCTCCCTGGAACCCACCGGCTGTACATAAATGTATCCCATTGCAGTGCCCTGGACAGCTGAGCTAATGTCAGATGAAATGCAGGTGGGCTTCGGCCCACACTGCATGCCCCAGTCAGACTGGGGTTTTTTATAAGTAGACACAGGCAGGTAACACTCCCTATTGTGAAGTCCGTGTGGACGAACAGCATGGGTGGCTCCCTGGAACCCACCGGCGGTACATAAATAAATCCCATTGCATTGCCCAGCACAGCTGAGGTAATGTCATGTTTAATGCAGGTGGGCTTGGGCCCACACTGCATGCCGCAGTCAGACTGGGTTTCTTTAGAAGTGGACACATGCAGTTACAACTCCGTGTGGACCGACAGCATGGGTGGGTGCCAGGAAGCCACCGGCGGTACATAAATATATCCCATTGCATTGCCCATCACAGCTGAGGTAATGTCATGTTTAATGCAGGTGGGCTTGGGCCCACACTGCATGCCCCAGTCAGACTGGGGTTCTTTAGAAGTGGACACATGCAGTTGCAACTCCGTGTGGACCGACAGCATGGGTGGCTCCCTGGAACCAACCGGCAGTACATAAATATATCCCATTGCAGTGCCCAGCACAGCTGATGTAACGTCAGCTTTAATGCAGGTGGGCAAAAAATTATTTGGATTACACTGTAGGCGAGGGCCCAAAAAAATTGGTGTACCAACAGTACTAATGTACATCAGAAAAGTTGCCCATGCCCAACCAAGAGGGCAGGTGAAACCCATTAATCGCTTTGGTTAATGTGGCTTAATTGGTAACTAGGCCTGGAGGCAGCCCAGTTAAATTAAAAATTGGTTCAGGTGCAAGTTTCAACGCTTTAATGAGCATTGAAACGTATAAAAATTGTTTACAAAAATTATATGACTGAGCCTTGTGGGCCTAAGAAAAATTGCCCGTTCGGCGTGATTACGTCAGGTTTCAGGAGGAGGAGCAGGAGGAGGAGGATGAATAGAATACACAGATTGATGAAGCTAAAAGGTCCCCGTTTTTGATGGTGATAGAGAACGATGCTTCCATCCGCGGGTGCAGCCTAAGTATTGCTTAGGTATCACTGCTGTCCGCTGGTGGAGAAGAGAAGTCTGGGGAAATCCAGGCTTTGTTCATCTTGATGAGTGTAAGCCTGTCGGCACTGTCGGTTGACAGGCGGGTACGCTTATCCGTGATGATTCCCCAAGGCGCACTAAACACCCTCTCTGACAAAACGCTAGCAGCAGGACAAGCAAGCACCTCCAGGGCATACAGCGCTAGTTCAGGCCACGTGTCCAGCTTCAACACCCAGTAGTTGTAGGGGGCAGAGGCGTCACGGAGGACGGTCGTGCGATTGGCTACGTACTCCCTCACCATCCATCCTTTTACAGTGCTCCCGCCGACTCAGCCTTGACTGGGGAGCGGTGACACAGTCTTGCTGGGGAGCCAGAAAGCTGTCAAAGGCCTTAGAGAGTGTTCCCCTGCCTGTGCTGTACATGCTGCCTGATCTCCGCGCCTCCCCTGCTACCTGGCCCTCGGAACTGCGCCTTCTGCCACTAGCGCTGTCGGATGGGAATTTTACCATTAGCTTGTCCGCCAGGGTCCTGTGGTATAGAATCACTCTCGAACCCCTTTCCTCTTCGGGTATGAGAGTGCAAAAGTTCTCCTTATACCGTGGGTCGAGCAGTGTGTACACCCAGTAATCCGTAGTGGCCAGAATGCATGTAACGCGAGGGTCACGAGAAAGGCATCCTAACATGAAGTCAGCCATGTGTGCCAGGGTACCTGTACGCAACACATGGTTGTCCTCACTAGGAAGATCACTTTCAGGATCCTCCTCCTCCTCAGGCCATACATGCTGAAAGGATGACAGGCAAGCAGCATGGGTACCGTCAGCAGTGGGCCAAGCTGTCTCTTCCCCCTCCTCCTCATGCTCCTCCACCTCCTCCTCCTCAACGTGCTGAGATATAGACAGGAGGGTGCTCTGACTATCCAGCGACATACTGTCTTCCCCGCCTCCGTTTCCGAGCGCAAAGCGTCTGCCTTTATGCTTTGCAGGGAACTTCTCAAGAGGCATAGCAGAGGAATGGTGACGCTAATGATTGCAGCATCGCCGCTCATCATCTGGGTAGACTCCTCAAAGTTTCCAAGGACCTGGCAGATGTCTGCCAACCAGGCCCACTCTTCTGTAAAGAATTGAGGAGGCTGACTCCCACTGCGCCGCCCATGTTGGAGTTGGTATTTCACTATAGCTCTACGCTGCTCATAGAGCCTGGCCAACATGTGGAGCGTAGAGTTCCACCGTGTGGGCACGTCGCACAGCAGTCGGTGCACTGGCAGATTAAACCGATGTTGCAGGGTGGCAGCGTCCGTGTGGGACTTGCGGAAATGTGCGCAGAGCCGGCGCACCTTTCCGAGCAGGTCTGACAAGCGTGGGTAGCTTTTCAGAAAGCGCTGAACCACCAAATTAAAGATGTGGGCCAGGCATGGCACGTGCGTGAGGCTGCCGAGCTGCAGAGCCGCCACCAGGTTACGGCCGTTGTCACACACGACCATGCCCGGTTAGAGGCTCAGCGGCGCAAGCCAGCGGTCGGTCTGCTCTGTCAGACCCTGCAGCAGTTCTTGGGCCGTGTGCCTCTTCTCTCCTAAGCTGAGTACTTTCAGCACGGCCTGCTGATGCTTGCCCACCGCTGTGCTGCCACGCCGCGCGACACCGACTGCTGGCGACGTGCTGCTGCTGACACATCTTGATTGCGAGACAGAGGTTGCGTAGGAGGAGGAGGAGGGTGGTTTAGTGGAGGAAGCATACACCGCCGCAGATACCACCACCGAGCTGGGGCCCACAATTCTGGGGGTGGGTAGGACGTGAGCGGTCCTAGGCTCTGACTCTGTCCCAGCCTTCACTAAATTCACCCAATGTGCCATCAGGGAGATATAGTGGCCCTGCCCGCCTGTGCTTGTCCACGTGTCCGTTGTTAAGTGGACCTTGGCAGTAACCGCGTTGGTGAGGGCGCGTACAATGTTGCGGGAGACGTGGTCGTGCAGGGCTGGGACGGCACATCAGGAAAAGTAGTGGCGACTGGGAACTGAGTAGCGTGGGGCCGCCGCCGCCATCATACCTTTGAAAGCCTCCGTTTCCACAACCCTATACGGCAGCATCTCAAGGCTGATAAATTTGGCTATGTGCACGTTTAACGCTTGAGCTTGCGGGTGCGTGGCGGCGTACTTGCGTTTGCGCTCCAACACTTGCGCTAGCGACGGCTGGACGGTGCGCTGAGAGACATTGGTGGATGGGGCCGAGGACAGCGGAGGTGAGGGTGTGGGTGCAGGCCAGGAGACGGTAGTGCCTGTGTCCTGAGAGGGGGGTTGGATCTCAGTGGCAGGTTGGGGCACAGGGGGAGAGGCAGTGGTGCAAACCGGAGGCGGTGAACGGCCTTCATCCCACCTTGTGTGGTGCTTGGCCATCATATGTCTGCGCATGCTGGTGGTGGTGAGGCTGGTGGTGGTGGCTCCCTGGCTGATCTTGGCGCGACAAAGGTTGCACACCACTGTTCGTCGGTCGTCTGCACTCTCAGTGAAAAACTGCCAGACCTTTGAGCACCTCGGCCTTTGCAGGGTGGCATGGCGTGAGGGGGCGCTTTGGGAAACAGTTGGTTGATTATTCGGTCTGGCCCTGCCTCTACCCCTGGCCACCGCACTGCCTCTTCCAACCTGCCCTGCTGCTGCACTTGCCTCCCCCTCTGAAGACCTGTCCTCAGTAGGCGTAGCAAACCAGGTGGGGTCAGTCACCTCATCGTCCTGCTGCTCTTCCTCCGAATCCTCTGTGCGCTCCTCCCTCGGACTTACTCCAATTACTACTACCTGAGTGATAGACAACTGTGTCTCATCGTCTTCGTCCTCCTCACCCACTGAAAGCTCTTGAGACAGTTGCCGGAAGTCCCCAGCCTCATCCCCCGGACCCCGGGAACTTTCCAAAGGTTGGGCATCGGTCACGACAAACTCCTCCGGTGGGATAGGAACCATTGCTGCCCATTCTGGGCAGGGGCCCGAGAACAGTTCCTGGGAGTCTGCCTGCTCCTCAGAATGTGTCATTGTAATGGAGTGAGGAGGCTGGGAGGAAGGAGGAGCAGCAGCCAGAGGATTCAGAGTTGCAGCAGTGGACGGCGCAGAATTCTGGGTGGTCAATAGATTGCTGGATGCACTTTCTGCCATCCACGACAGGACCTGCTCACACTGCTCATTTTCTAATAAAGGTCTACCGCGTGGACCCATTAGTTGTGAGATGTATGTGGGGACGCCAGAAACGTGCCTCTCTCCTAATCCCGCAGCAGTCAGCTGCGATACACCTGGATCAGGAGCTCGGCTTGTGCCCACACCCTGACTTGGGCCTCCGCGTCCTCGTCCACGTCCTCTAGGCCTACCCCCACCCCTCAGCATGGTGTATTACCAGTAGTGCAGAAACAGAACGCTGTAATTAAATGTGCCGCTTATTGGCCTGTGGTTGGAGGCTGACTTCGCTTACGGAACGCACAGCAGAGCCAGGAAATAATTTTGTGCAAGCCTGCTGTAACACTTAGCTGGCTGCGTATTAATTAGGACTACTACCCCCAGCAGAGACGCAGTACACTCAGGACGGTCACAGGCAGCCCAAATAGAATGTTTTTTCACAAATTTTTTGGGAAAAGCCCACTGCCTATATACCCAGTATATCTCTTTCACTGTCCCTGGCTCTCCACTACTGGCCCTGGACTATGTAAAATTACTGCAGACTGTTTCCCTCTGGACAGGATGACAGCGGTGATGTGTAACGCACAGCAGAGCCAGGAAAGAATTTTGCGCAAGCCTGCTGTAACACTTAGCTGGCTGCTCATTAATTAGGACTACTACCCCCAGCAGAGACGCAGTACGCTCAGGACGGTCACAGGCAGTCCAAATAGAATGTTTTTTCACAAATTTTTGGGGAAAAGCCCACTGCCTATATACACAGTATATCTCTTTTACTGTCCCTGCCTCACCACTACCGGCCCTGGACTATGTAAAATTACTGCAGACTCAGGACGCAATGCTCTGCACGGCCGATATACAAAGAAAAAAAAAAAAGTGCGACACTGCAAAAAGCAACCTCAACAGTACTGCACACAGCCATATGTGGCCCTAAGAAGGACCGTTGGGGTTCTTGAAGCCTAAAATAACTCCTAACACTCTCCCTATAGCAGCTCCACCATCAGCAGCACTTTCCCTGAGCTATGTCTGAATGCATCTGTGGCGAGCCGCGGGAGGGGCCGATTTACACCACTGATCTCGCCAGTCACCCACTGCAGGGGGGTGGTATAGGGCTTGAACGTCGCAGGGGGAAGTTGTAATGCCTTCCCTGTCTTTCTATTGGCCAGAAAAGCGCGCTAACGTCTCAGAGATGAAAGTGAAAGTAACTTGAACATCGCGTGTTGCTCGCCTCTAGTAACGAGCATCTCGAACACGCTAATACTCGAACGAGTATCAAGCTCGGACGAGTACGTTCGCTCATCTCTAGTCTTGACCTATCTTTGGTGAGCAAAGTGCAGGAGTGTTCATAGACTCCTATGGGAGACTATGCAAGCTTGCCGACAAAGGAAGCTGGAAGAGTTTTGCATAGTGGGGAGAGAGGGGTTCCCCTACAGAGGAGAAGGAGGGATATCCCATACCAGAGAGAGAGGAGGAATCCCTCCTTCTCCCCTGCAGGAGAACCCCTTTCTCCCTGCTATGGGGATATCCCTATTGCTCACCTGCAGGGAAATCCCTCTCTCCCCACTACAGGGGAATTCCTCTTCCTCCCCTGCAGTGGAACCCCTCTCTCCCCGCTAAAAGGATATCCCTCCAGCTGTCCTGCAGGGAATCCCTCCATCCCTGCTGAGATAAAGTGAGACCCCAATGATGTCATTCATCTCTCTATTTCCTCCCAGTGCAGCTTTTTTTCCCTGCAACATGCAGCTACCAATTGTGTGAGTGGGCAATTTCACTGCTAATTAAGCTTGGGACTTGATAGTGGGAAATCGTCCATTCACAATTTTTTCGCACAGCCATCTTCTGCTCGATTTTCGCACCCTTGTGAACGAGCCCTAAAGAAGGGATTCCTATGACATACTTTTTTTGTGTGTATTTTACATTTAGTGTTCATGTCTCCCTACTGGAGTCTTTGGCGTGCTCTACTGGATTTTCCCTGCTAGGTTCCCTGCAGCCACATAGAGTTATTAGGGTTAATAAATAAACTGGCAAAAAATTTAGGCACCAAAATGAAGTATGAGAGCCATTTTTTAATCTCTTTGGCACAGGACAACATTTCTAGTGTATGTAACTAACACAATGGGATCTCTGCAAACTTATGGACATCTGGATATGTCACACGTTGGCAATGCCTACTGAGTTGCAATGCTAAACAAGAATATAGACAAGTAAAGAATTTCTACATGATGCCACTTAGAAGTTATGCAAATATTTTTCCAATTAATTAAAGACTCTATCAAGAGATGCTTCATCTGTTCGTTACTGTACATTCACTGTATTCTGTCTATTATTGATATCACATCTGCTACGTGTAAGTCTCCAAATACCAATCTCATCATAAAGTTTTCCTTTAGGATATGTCATTGACACAAATTATTGAACAATTTACAGCTGCCAGGTCCTTCCCTTGAGTTGGTTAGAGAGTGACAAGTAGAGTGGCACAAAGTAGCATGGCACAGAGCAGACTGCAAGGGAATCTGAGACACTGTAGGATACCCCAGAGAAGGGTCTATGAGGGTGCAGAAAGCAGTTCTGCCAGAGAGAACACCTGGAGAATGAGTGAGCAATGCAGTACCATTAAAAGGCTGAAGTGCAAGCTTTAGAGAAAGAGGTCCCAGTGATCCCAGGCCAAAAGTACCACCGCTACAGCCTTTTGTGTCTTGCAGAATCAGAAACAAGACTGTTCTGTAACTATTGGCATAGCTGCTAACAAATAAATCAACTATGGAGTCTAACTGGTCTTGCTTTATAAGTGTGACAACTGGTGTAATGGCTGGGGATTTGCCCCAGGTTTTTCACAGGAGTTTTCAGAACCCCTTCTGTCCAACTGCTTAGATACTGCGGTTGTATGCAGCATCTAAGAGGTTAAAGGCCATTGCATATTGTTCCATAAAACCTTTTTTTTTCTTAGTTTATAAATTACTGGCTACAATAAAGGCAAGACAGGCATAAAATTAAATTTAACTAAAGTAATGAAGCCATTATAAAAGAGAACAAACCATTTAAAATCCCAATGCAGTGTTAAAGGAGATGTCCCGAGGCAGCAAGTGGGTCTATACACTTCTGCATGGCCATAATAATGCACTTTGTAATGTACATTGTGCATTAATTATGAGCCATACAGAAGTTATAAAAAGTTTTATACTTACCTGCTCCGTTGCTGGCGTCCTCGTCTCCATGGAGCCGACTAATTTTTGGCCTCCGATGGCCAAATTAGCCGCGCTTGCGCAGTCCGGGTCTTCTGCAGTCTTCTATGGGGCTCCGTGTAGCTCCGTGTAGCTCCGCCCCGTCACGTGCCGATTCCAGCCAATCAGGAGGCTGGAATCGGCAGTGGACCGCACAGAAGAGCTGCGGTCCACGGAGGAAGAGGCCATCTTCAGCGGTGAGTAGAGAAGTCACCGGAGCGCGGGGATTAAGGTAAGCGCTCCGGTGAGCTTTCTTTACCTCCCTGCATCGGGGTTGTCTCGCGCCGAACGGGGGGGGGGGTTGAAAAAAAAAAAAACCCGTTTCGGCGCGGGACAACCCCTTTAAGTCGACAACCGGAGAAAATTGCAAAATATCAATGCTATAAATACCTGCTAGATCGTTAATTAATGTAGACATTGTAATGAACTTATTCAGTATTCACAGTGTATTGGGTATTATGTTGCTTGCCTGCTCCTTCAACCAATAAATGTTCCATACGGATACTAGATACTAATGTGCTAGTAGAATACAACAAAGATCATATACACTATCCTTTGCCCACCAAACCACCTACCTACATTTTCCTGCCTCCAGCATCAGGCGGTTGCTAGTTGAGCATTTTCTTAAGCATTTTTTTTCTTATCCTCCTCTTTTAGCCAAGAATACAAATTAACTATTGGAGTTTGCAATAAAATAGTGAAAACAGGGACCAGCAAGAAATTGATAAAGAAAAAACCTTTAGAAGATAAAACTTAATCATACACTTAAAAACAAGTAAATAGGAACCCTATCAAACACCTATTCATTTCCTGTCTAAATAGGGTAATTGAGCTGAGAAAGATGACTCCCTTGCCAAACCTCTTCTAAGAAGACCCTATGTTGATGAAGACAAAACAGTGCGTGAAATAGAATTGTTAATTAGACAGAGGAAATAAAGGAAAGAAACAACCAGGTCTGAGCAAAATTTGTATCAAATCCAAAGCAAACCATTAAATACATTACATGTATAGCTCTCCAACAGAAGTTGATAAAAATCTATCCAAACAGCTCAAAATAAGTTGTTATCAACAAAGTAAAAGTTCTGAATCAAATAGATTTCAAGATGGTAAATAAGTAGAACAAGACTGAGAGTGTAGTACATACCATATGCATTTAATGTATCAGCATTAGCAGAAATGACATAGATCTATTGGGACAGAAAAAATGGGGTGCCCAGTCCAATTAAGTATTATAAGTAACTGATAATTAAGCATATCAATGAGCTGTGCTTCTGGTCATCCCTATGTACCAACGCTTTTCTCCCATTCCCATCATGGGTTCATCAAAGAACTTTGACATCATTAAAATTAAACCACCAGGGTATACAGAAAAAGGTAAAAGAAGAAGAAAATCTAGACCCAAGTCAATAGCCTGTTATAGTATAGACTATTATTTACTAGGAAATTATAGTACCAGTGTTTCTGATCACATGACAGTGATGCTCATCCCGAATTAATGACTTACATGCTCTGCCCCAATCACATGATGATGATGATGTCATCAAAGGTTCTTCATCCCCAATGAGGGTGTTACATACTATACCCTTTATCACATGACGGTGACGTCATCACAGGTCTTGCATCCTTGTGCAAATTACAGGCATCCTACCAACCCCTTGTCGCCTCAGTTGCTATGGAATTCTAACAAACACCTAGCCAGACAGCAGCCCTGTGCATACCGAACCTGTGAAGATGTCATTGTCATGTGATCAGGGGCGGAACATGTAACTCCCTCACTGGGGATGAGGGACCTTTGATGTCAGAGCATGTAAGTCACTCACAAACCCACTCACTCACGCACAGATGGACAGGTCGTCGTTAGTAGTTTGACAACTGTATGGCATAGTAACATATCGGGTGATAGTAGCAGCTGAAACCTCTAACAATCAGTGTCATCAGTGTAGAAAGGAGCAGGCAGCTGCATATTACTCCTGCTAAAGCCACTTTAAGAAAAATATCCACTATGTCTAATAGCGGTAGTCAAGCAAGGGACCCCATTTTGCTTTGATGGGGAAAACCACTTATGGAATAATCACTTAAAACATGCACTATGACCCAGCTCATTCTTTAACTTCGTTATTGTTTTGTTCATTCTCTAAAGATTAAATACTTAACTGACCCATTGCTACAGGTAACCACTTACTCTTGTGAGTTTGAGTTTCACTGCAGTTTATAATGAAGTCCAGACAATGGGGCTTAGTCAAGCCAACTCTTGGCAATTCCTGCTCAACAAAAAAGTGAAGAGTATCATCTGCAGTAATAGCCAGTTTTGTTGGATCTCCAATTCTTAGGCCAACCTTCATCCCCGCAGGGACCGCTCAGCCAATCAGCACAGCCCTTTCAGAAGGTGGGGTTTTTAAATCATCGCCTGCTGAAAGAGCTTCACAGCAGTTCCGGGAAGCAAGCTAGAGGATGTGCCTGAGAAGTGATTATATACTTTTTCTTTTCACCAGCTAGGGATGATTTTCAGGGAAGGACTTATATTTTAAGCCCTTCCCCCCGAAAATCATCCCTGCGGGGGTTGCCTGCAATGAACTGCTTTCAATGGGGAAACAGCAGCTCCAACCCCATTGAAAGGAATAGTATAGCATCCTGGACTTCTGCTACAGCTGTGGCAGAGAATTCCTTCATCCCCTTAATCACCGCAGGGATGAAGGAAACCCTTGCCACAGCTGTCACAGCTGTGGCAGAAGTCAGCGATATACTCCCTTAGTTTTCAATGGGGCTAGTGCTGCTGCCGCTGGCCCTTATTGAAAACACTAAGCGATATCACAGATATTTTCTCTGCGCTGTGAGGCTACAGTGAAAAAACGCAAATGAATATGAAACCATTGAAAATCATTGGTTTTTTAATCATCGCTCTCACACTGCAGGAAAAAATATCGCTAGTCAGTAGTCACCCTCAAGGGTGAAGAGTAAAGTTACCCTCAAAGTAAATATTCTTTCAATTCCTCCTTTATTCAGAACTGCGGTACTCCATGATCCAAGGAACCAAGAATTCCACTCATTTCAGTGAAATGGAACACATTTATTTATCTTTTATTTACTTTTAATAATAGTCAGATTTCATTCAGGTCCATTGGAACAAATGTTCACGCTTTTATTCAATACAAGAAGTACAAGCAAAACTAATTCAGGCATGTCTGGAACGAAAGGTTTGACCTTTTGTGTAATTTCCAACATTCGCTGTACAATCCAAGTACATTAGATGAATTGTTACCGGGGCTTTGGGTGGAAGTTGAAGGAATGCTGCAAAAAAAGCCAGCGATCAGGATCATTCCAACTAGAGGAAATTCGTAAAAGTGCAGCCAAGCCATTAATGCAAATATACTTTCTGCTTGAAGCCTAATGTAATAGCCTTTAAAACCCCATACTCCCACCAAATTAATTTTATCTTTCCTGCTATTATATTCAATTCTCAGTTCCTTCTGATGGATCCAGCATTGCTGCTATTCTTTTCTATTGTTACCCACAGGAGGGTCGTCTTCTGGGTTGTGCTCATCTGGTGTTGGAGAATGATACTTCATGTGGTAGTTGGCTACCAACAACCTCTGGTACAGATCCCTGTACATAAAATATAATGTACTGATGAAGCAGTCACTAAACTTAACGTACCTTTACATGGGAGGACTGTTTGGTGCATAAGCATAAGTGCCTGACAGCCATCCCGCCTGACTATCACTCCTGTTTTAGAGATCTCTTCCAGCCACCTGCTGGAAGTAGTAGTCTTGCAACAGATGGAGACCCACAGCTTGAAAACCTCAGCTTCATCATTACATGGCTTACACACTGTTTTCATTGAGCCGCAGGATACGTTCACATGAACTGACGGGTGATCATATCTTTTTAAACATATGAACCTTTTAATGCATTTGATCAAGCCCTTGTTATATAGGCAGTAACCCTTTAATGAGCTGCTAATGAGTCCACACACAGCAGTACCATGAGACTTTGTTATGAGAATAAAATATCTGTAGTGAGAAATATAATGAGGAATCATATAAATACTTAACAGGAGCTGACTTAGTACAGTATTCAGGAAGCACCGAGTCCTTAATTACATTCACTGTTACAACACATTGCTCTACATATAAGAAACCAGTTACTGACTCATAAGACATTGCAGAATAAATGATATCAAATGCATCAAACTCCTTAACTCTCTATAGTCCACATATCTTTATGTAGTGTTGTAGTGAGAGTGCTGGCTGTGCTTATCTCATGCATTGGCTCAGTATTATGCAGGGTATTAGTAAGTGGCAATGAACCTGCAATAAGTCATAGTAGTGAGTGGTAATATGCATTTCTTGCCTTTGTCAGCTCTCCTGTCCTGCGCATGAGTCAGTCTCCTAGGCTGAGAGGAGAAGGTGTGCCACTCACTCACAACTGCTTCCCTGCTTTCTTGCATAGACCATTTAAGAAACAACTGCTTCCCCAGTGTCATCTATGGAATGATAGCACTCACTTGGATTCCAGGAGGAGCAGAGACAAGCAGCAGTCAGCACTTGTATGCAGTGGAATGGGACCTGGTGCTTCTTGGCATGACTGGCATATGCAGGGATCCTAGTTTCAGGACCTTGGACAGCAGTGCCATTATAACGAATAGACCCTGGGCTCTCCTCACGCGCCTGTCCTATACAATGATGGGATCCCACAGAGGAAGCATGTAGAGAATTCAGCCTGCTGCTATTCATCCTCCTAATTCAATGAGGCAAACACTGCTGTGAAAATCAGGCTCATGGATAGATGCTAAGAAATGCACTTGGCAGAGATTCTGCTGGCTGGATTACTCATAGTAGTGTTCATTGTCTCTCTTTTGGCTAATCTACTGGTCCTGATATGCTTCTTGTACAGTGCAGAGATAAGGAAGCAGGTATCTGGGATTTTTCTGGTCAACCTGTCACTCTGCAACCTCCTTCTGACTATCCTCAACATGCCTTCCACTTTCCTGGCTATCTTAAATCATCATCAGCCATTCGGTGACTGCATCTGTAAAGCTTTGGGCTTTTTGGAAACTTTTTTGACTTCTAACACCATGCTCAGCATGGCAGCTCTCAGCATAGACAAATGGATTGCTGTGGTTTTCCCCTTAAGTTACACCAGCAAGATGAGGTATAAGGATGCAGTGATCATGATGGGGTACACCTGGCTGCACTCACTCACTTTCCCCTTGGTCTCTCTCTTCCTATCCTGGTTAGACTACAGTAGCATGTATGCGTCTTGTACCTTGCATATCCAAGATGCCCCGGAGACAAGGCGCTTTATGGCATTTACCATCGTGTTCCATGCGGCCAGTTTCATGCTCTCACTGGTTATATTATGTTTTACTTATTTAAAGGTGCTGAAAGTTGCACGGTTCCACTGCAGGAGGATAGATATTATTACCATGCAAACGCTTGTATTGCTTGTAGACATCCACCCCAGGTAACTCCAATCTACTCATCTTGCTATAGCTACTGTATATATGATGTATTATTAGTAGTATTTATATAGTAGTAGTATTTACAGAGCCAGGGTTCTGTACCTAAGAGAAGGGTTTATAGTACATAAAGAAAATGCTAGAATAAACATGACTAAATGAGTGACAGACTGATACAGAGGGAGAGAGGACACTGCCCTGGAGGGCTTACAATCTGCATGGGAAGAAGATAATAGGTGAAGGTAGAAGCTGCTCATATGGTAGTGTAGTGGCATTAGGCTTTTCTGAAGATGTTTTCAGGTGATTTTTGAAGGTTTTGAAGGTGGGAGAGAGTGTGATCATTTGGGGTACTGAGTTCCAGAGTATGGGATACATGCAAGAGAAATCTTGCAGACAGTTATGTGAGAAGCAGACTTGAGTTGAGTGACGAAGGAGGTCTTGCGAGAACTGAAGATCATATGCATGCCATTTGTATATATAGTACTGTACAATGAGCTATCTCGATATGCTAGTCATGTCAATGGTTGAAATATATATATATATATATATATATATATATATATATATATATATATAGATAGATAGATACAGTACTTTTTAAAAGTTTTAGGCAGATGTGAAGAAAATGCTGCAAAGCAAGACTGCTCTTAGAAATAGAAGTGTTAACAACTTGTTTTGTCAATTAACATACTGCAAAGTGAATGAGCAATATGTGTATATGTGTATATATATATATATATATATATATATATATATATATATATGTGTGTATGTGTGTGTGTGTAAATAATAATGGACTCCCTATACAGAGACATCCCCCCTCCTATGCACATTCAGCCCACAATTATATAGTCCTACACATCAATTGAATAGATTATTATACTGTATAGACTGCATATAATGCTGGGTGTTCTGTACATTCTCCACAGACAGATGTGGCAGTGCTGAATGTGTCATATGATGCTCTGAGGACACCTGCATTGCTTCTGAAAGATGAAATCTCTCTGCTGCCCTATGTAAAACCATAAACAATGTGAATATTTTGTGTAGCAAAGTCTACTTTGCTACCTCAGTACATGTGGATGAGTGTTGGCAGAAATCCAATCACCTTGAATTTGTTAGTTGGCCATAAATGAGTAACAATCAATACAACAATCGAATATGACTCATTCTTGACTAAGATACATAGTAAATCAACGTAATGTAGGACAAGCATGTGAGAAATTATTGGATATGATCAAGTGCAGTACATCAGTGCTAAGTTCTGCATTACACTGGTAATCATGTTATCAGATGTCCTTAGTGCTACGCAGTGTAATATAAACGTATGTGTTATATTATTTTAGCAGCATTATGTTGTATTATTTTCACTCAAAATGTATTCTTTATAATTGCTTTACATTATTTATTTGGTTATATTTCTTTATTATACTTCTGTACTATAAGCATGTATGCCTTTGCTATAATATTGTCTCTATTAATTCTGTTCAGACTGCTAAACTAATACAATTGCCTAGACCTTACATCCAGTTTTCTAGCTGAGTAGCAGAGCTGACTTTGTCATTGAATGGTTTCTTTTGTGTAGTGAGTTTCAATAATGACATAGCTTTAATGTAGTTCTATAAAACTAAAACTATAGATATTACAATGTTCTGCTAACATATTCATCAGATATATCTACTAAGTGTCTCATCTGTTTTTGGTGTATGAATAGAAGACTCAGTAAAGGGACTCTTATTTAAGTCAACACTTTTTAAGTCTATCTATCTATGTATTATTTATCTATCTATCTCATATCTATCTATTTATCTATCTCTCGCATATCTATCTATCTAATATCTATCTATCTCTATCTATCTCCTATCTATCTATCTATCTATCTATCTATCTATCTCATATCTATCTATTATTTATATATCTATCTCATATCTATCTATAATCTATCTAATATATGTCTATCTAAAATCTATCTCTCTCATTTCTATCTATCATCTCATTTCTATCTATCTATCTCATATCTATCTATCTATCTTTCTATCTATCTATCTCATATCTATCTATCTATCATCTCATATCTATCTATCTATCTATCTATCTATCTATCTATCTATCTATCTTTCTATCTATCTATCTCATATCTATCTATCTCATATCTATCTATCTATCTATCTATCTATCTATCTATCTATCTATCTATCTATCTCATATCTATCTATCAATCTATCTATCTATATTCTATCCATCCATCTATATTCTATCCATCTAGTTCATATCTATCTATCTAATATCTATCTATCTATATTCTATCTATCTATCTAATATCTATCTATCTTATATCTATCTATCTTATATCTATCTATCTATCTATCTATCATCTATCTATGTCATATCTATCCATCTCATAATTATCTAATATCTATCTATCTCCTATCTATCTATTTATCTATCTATCTCATATCTGTCTATTTATCTCATATCTATCTATTATTTATATATCTATCTCATATCTATCTATTATATATCTAATATCTGTCTATCTAAAATCTCTCTCTCTCATGTCTATCTATCATCTCACATCTATCTATCTATCTATCTATGTATCTCATATCTATCTATCTCATATCTATCTCATATCTATCTATCTATCTCATATCTATCTATATATCTCATATCTATCTATCTATTCCATATCTCTATCTATCTATCTCATATCTATCTATCTATCGATCTCATATCTATCTATCTATCTATCTATCTATCTATCTATCTATCTATCTCTCTCTCATATCTATCTCTCATCTATCTATATTCTATCAATCTCATATCTATCTATCTATCTATCTCATATCTATCTATCATCTCATATCTATCTATCTTTTTATCTATCTTTCTCATATCTATCTATCATCTCATATCTATCTATCTATCTCATATCTATCTATCAATCTATCTATATTCTATCCATCCATCTATATTCTATCCATCTATCTATATTCTATCCATCTAGTTCATATCTATCTATCTAATATCTATCTATCTATATTCTATCTATCTAATATCTATCTATCTTATATCTATCTATCTTATATCTATCTATCTTATATCTATCTATCTAGCTCATATCTATCTATCATCTATCTATGTCATATCTATCCATCTCATAATTATCTAATATCTATCTATCTCCTATCTATCTATTTATCTATCTATCTCATATCTATCTATTATATATCTAATATCTGTCTATCTAAAATCTATCTCTCTCATATCTATCTATCTATCATCTCACATCTATCTATCTATCTATCTATCTATCTATCTATCTATCTATCTATCTATCTATCTATCTCATATCTATCTATCTCATATCTATCTATCTCATATCTATCTATCTATCTATCTCATATCTATCTATCTATCGATCTCATATCTATCTATCTATCTATCTCTCATATCTATCTCTCATCTATCTATATTCTATCTATCTCATATCTATGTATCTATCTATCTCATATCTATCTATCTATCTATCTATCTATCTCTCATATCTATCTATCTATCATCTATCTATGTCATATCTATCCATCTCATAATTATCTAATATCTATCTATCTATCTATCTATCTATCTATCTATCTATCTATCTATCTATCTATCTATCTCTTATCTCTCTAATATCTATCTATTCATCTATCTAGCCAGTTATGAATGGTTAATGTTAAATGTGTCCATATTATAATATAATATTGTCACCCTTGTTGCATGTCAGATTATTTACGCTGCAATACCTATGGTAATACCTATGTCCCATCAGTAGTTTTTCTGGTATTACTGTGTAATCATACAGCGTATCTACCTTACAGTGTGAAGCAAAGGTGTCTAAGTGAGCAAAAGAGGAGAAGACAGCGGGCTACAAAGAAAATCAGTATTTTTATAGGATCATTTGTGGTGTGCTTTGCGCCCTATGTCATCACAAGGTCAGTATGACATGTAACTTCTCATTTTCTGCAATGACTGAATACTTAAGACACCCATGTTAATAGAGCAATAGATGCATGCAGTCTTAAGAATGGTGGGTTACCCTAAAGTATTTCTACAAGCGTCTACATTTCATTTCCAGTATAGCAATCGGAATGTTGTATGGAATCATAATTAAGGCGTCTACAATTGTACTATGAACAACAGATCTACAGTACTGTGTAAAAGTTTTTGGCAGGTGTAGAAAAAAATGCAGCAAAGTAAGAATGCTTTCCAAAATAAAAGTGTTAATATTATTTTTCAGCAATTAACAAAATACAAAGTGAATGAGCAAAAAAGAAATCTAAATGACATCAATATTTTGTGAGACTACCCTTGCCTTCAAAACAGCATCTATTTTTCTAGGTACACTTGCACACAGTTTTTGGAGGAAGTGGGCAGGGAGGTAGTACCAAACATCTTGGAGAACTAACCACAGATCTTCTTTGGATGTTGGCTTGCTCAAATCTTCATGTAAACCCAGACTGACTGGATAGTATTGACATCATGGGTCTGTGGGGGCCATATTATCACTTCTATGACTCCTTGTTCTACTTTATGCTGAAGATAGCTGTTAATGGACTTTGGCTGTATATTTGGGGTTGTTGTCCTGTTGCAGAATAAATTTGGAGCCAATCAGACATCTTCTGTTTTTGAAAAATGATAGAATTAAATTCAAACTCACTACCTTCATCCATAAAGCTCCCCACAGCACTGTGCCGCCCTACATTGCCTCCCTCATCTCAATCCACTACCCACCCTGCTCTCTCTACTGCTCTAATGAAATCATATTAAGGGCCCATTTAATTTGAACCTTCTATTCCCGCCTCCAAGACTTCTCCAAACCAGCACCTGTCCTCTGAAATGCGCTAACCAAACTATCCGGGCAATCACTGACACACTAAACTTCAGGCATGCTCTAAAAATGCACCTCTTTAGGGAGGCATACCACATCCCCTAAACCAAACCTCTCTGTATTCCGCCTGATAACATGCTCCTTGTCCCACGGACTTCAATCACTGCCAGCCGTCATCAACCGCCCCCTGTAGTCATACCAATTTAGCCATTATGTGGCTTAAGTCTGACCATTGTCTACACGTATAGCATCCCACACTCTCCCCCTCACCATACATCTCCAGCCCCGTTACCTTCTGCATCCCTCCATTATTTGTAGTATGTAAGCCCGTTGTAGCAGGACCCTCACCCTGACTATTTCCATCACTCTATTACTACATGTAACCGTGGTTTTTATATCTTTGTTTTTTGTATCGGTTCTCCCCTGTTTTGTAAGTGCTGCAGAATATGTTGGCGCTATATAAATAAAGATTATTTGGCCGGCTTCACACGGCCGTGATGGGCTCCGCCGTGGAATTCCGCAGCGGAGCCCATCACGGCGCCCCCCTTCCCCCAGAGACCCCAATACTTACCTCCGGATCCGGAGTCCCACGTCCCGCATGACGCTTCAGCATGCATGCGCAATAGAACGTGTGACGCGCAGCAGCATCATGTGACGCGCCGGCCGTGTCATATGACACGCCCACAGCGCCACATGACGCGCCGGCCACGTCATATGACGCGGCTGGCGGTAGGTGGAGAGGCGGTTTCACGCTATCTTCCCCTGTGCTACAGTGGAAAATAGCGTGAACGGACGGCTTCCGTTGACTGCAATGGAAGCCATCCGCGCGTACACCCGCGGCAAATAGAGCATGCCGCGCGTGAGTCCGGGTGATTTTATGGTGCAGAATTCCGCGATGGAATTCCGCACCGTAAGCATTGAGCTATTGGGTTCAATAGAACCTAATAGCGGTGGGCAACGCAGCGGATTTCCGCCACGTATTATACCTTATTATTACTTTACAGCATTTTTTCCACACCTGCCTAAAACTTTTGCACAGTACTGTTTATTAATTCTGGCACTTTCAAATGATGACGGAATGACAACCAAAGTGATCATGGCTCAATAGATTTTCCTCATAGCACTTCTTACACTTTCAAAAAATATTTCTGAGATTTACTTCTTACCTCTTCTTGTGCTTTCAAAAAATGTGTTTTTCTGTATTAATTACCCCTTTCCTTACACATTCTTGCACTTTCAAAAAATGTTCAAAAAGTGGGAAGATTAGTCCTCTTTTGCAACATGTTGTATCAGCCAGCCAATAGCTATGAATATTTCATAAATAGAATGGTAGAGTTGCGATGGACCTCCAGAGTCGTCGAGTCCATTTGTCTCATAGGGAATATGCAACTACTTCCAAGTGCAAGAGAAGCAACCCTAATAGAACTAGGTCATACTGAGTCTCCATGTTGTAATAATATAGCACCACCAGCAAAAGATGGAGGGGGGGGGGGGGATTGTATACTGTATATTTTATCTCTTTTAGAACAGAATCAAAATATATAAATAGAAACATTGATGAATGTTGTGTAACAATTTACACAACACACAACAATGTATTTCTTGTTGTTGTATTTATATTGCTTGCATATTCTGCAGTGCTCTGCAGAGATTATCATCACTCCCGTTAATCCTTGTCCCCAGTGGGGCTCACAGTCTAATGTCACTCAAACATTAGGGTCGATCTCATAGGAGAAACCAGTTATCCTTTCAGTGGGGTACATTCTTGAAGGGGGGGGGGGGGGGTACCAGAGAACCTGGAGGAAATTCACATAAATACTGAACTAACATACAACCTCCATGCACATTTTTCCCTTGGTTGAATACAAACTCAGGAACATCCACTGATGAGCACTGAGCCATGGTGCTGCCCATATGTAGCACTATTACATAGAATTGTATTAATGTGTCATACATCATTATTTTGGATGGGTGTGAGAGTTAGTTGAATCATTAGTAATTTATTGTCAATACTATTAATGCTATTACTCATTGCCTGTGCTTCACAATTACATTCGTATGATACTAACCCTCTCTGTATGAAGCATTGGCTCTCCATACAAAGATCATAAGCATGGAAATAATGTAATAGTAGATGACGGAATGGTTTTCTTGCCTCTGGCTAAAATAGTACAAACATGTGATTGATCTATAAGTTGTGACAATCAAAGTGACCACGGTCTAGTAGATTTACCCCTCACTGTGCTTACAAACTGTCAGGACTGTGAATATTATCTTCATAATATCAAGGATCTTCAGCTGAACTGCTAACCTCACTGGTTCCTTGTCAGATAAGAGACAATGGAAACTGCTGCAAGCATGATGGGTGCTCACTGCAAAGCCACTATGTATATGTAAAAGGCTCCACTGTGTATGGACAGATGTAACCAACATTAGCTGGATATTTAATGCATTGTGATAAATTGGGATAACGATCACTACATATATTTTGTGTACTATATATATATATATATATATATATATATATATATATATATATATATATTATTGTGCAAACGTTTTAGGCAGGTGTGGAAGGAATGCTGTAAAGTAAGAACTCTTACAGAAATAGAAGTGTTATTAGTTTATTTTGTCAATTAACAAAATACAAAGTGACTGAATATAAGAGAAATCAATATTTGGTGTCCCCAACCTTTTGTCTTCGCAACAGCATGAATTCTTCTATGTACACCTCCAGTCAGTTTTTAAAGGAGCTTGTCAGGTAGATTGTTGAGGTACCAACTACAGATCATTTGTGGATGTAGACTTGCTCAAATCCTTCTGTCTCCATGGGATCCCAGACAAACTCAATGATGTGTTTGTGTATATATATATATATATATATATATATATATATATATATATATATATATATATATATATGTATATATATATATATATATATATATATATATGTATTTGCACACAAACACACAAACATATGTATTCAATAATAAATTGTATAACTCCTATTCTATACCATTTGTATCCGCAAAGTAGCTTGTCCCATGTTCTGCCAGTTGGATCAATCTCATTTGTGCAGTTGAGCAAAGCAGTGGAAATTCACATAGCTGGGCATTCCACCCACAGCGGGATTTCATGTCAGAGAGCCATGTTTCTCATATATCTCATATAAGATAAAACAGGCTGAAATAAGGCTCCTTAATCTCACAAGGCACATATGTGGGCACATAATAGGAAAGCCATTCATTGTCAAAACGCAAGTAAAGCAAATAGGATATGTTAAATGAGACAACATGGAATATAGTGGTGAATAAACAAGACCTGGGACTCCCGCTGATCTATAAAATATAAGCGCCCTCAAGATTCTTCCAAGTATACCTTCAATACGTTTACCAACTGGTCCCCTACGACACAATCATGGGGTGCCTAGCTGCAGTGGCGTAGCAAGGTCAGGGGTACCCGGTGCAGAAAATTTTTTGACCCCTCCATCCGCCGCCCCAATTTCATAATTATTAAAAGAAGGAAAGGCAAGATACTTACAGTTGCAAGTGTAATTTTCTGGTTTATTTACTTAACATCGTGGGCATAAACCTTTGTCTCCTAACTTTGGTCTTTGAAAATTTTGAAATCACATCATCAAAATCAATTCCTTTCGCTGCTTTGTTTTCAATTGACAAGATGGCTAAGCCAGAGAGCCGTGCCTGACTCATAGTAGACCTAAGAGGTCTTGATTAATTTCGTTTAGTTTTGAAAAACTCCTCTCACATGATGCTACTGAAACACATAACGTTAACAAGAATCTTAAGGCTAAAGTGATAGTCACAGCTCACCTCCTCCCCTTCCCTGCATAAGTCACAGTACATGCTGCAATAGTCTCCTGTAGAAATTATTAAGTCAGCTTCTGTCCACTGTGTGAAAGGCCCATGAGTACTGCAGTAAAGCATCTCTCTGAATGCTATGAACTGCAGTAAACACAAGATGGCCGCCCCATAGTCGTGTACACACAATAGAGTAAAAAGAAAATCTATAGGGAGAAAATAAAAATAGAAAAAAAAGAGAGAAAATGGAATATGTTTCACTATCTGGTTTTCCTTAGTGAAAAGAATACAGATGATACATTCCCTTTAAGGCTTTCCTGAAACATCAATTTTTGGTCAATTTGCCATCCCCCTTACCCCCCCCCCCCCCCCCAAAAAAAAAATTGATTTAAAAATGCCAAAAATGTTTTAATCGACACAAGAGTTTTTTCTCACGGGGGCTTTTTGGGTGGTGACTATTTGTTTACTTATGTTTACTTATGTCTAAGCAAAAACATCTAAAAAAAGCCAAAAAATAGACAGTGACCCACAAAACGCAAGTGAAAAATGTGCTATTTGTATTATGCTTACAGCTTCCCTGCTGAATTGCAGCTAGCCTCTCATCCTCTGCCGCGGCTCTGACAGCCGCGCGGGGATTCCCTTCATCCCTGCAGTGATGTGAGGCTGTTTTCACATGAAAATTCCTCGCATCCACAGGGCTTTCACATGGTAGGGGGGCGCGATACCGGGCCATGATTCACAACCCAATATCGTGCTCGCCCGTGTGAAGGAGCCCTACCTTGGGTATCTTCTGTATATTATTATGTATGTACAGCTGCTGTATATAGTGATATACCAGGTTACACCAGCATGCTCCATATCACTATATACAGGGGATGTCTAGCGTATACCAGTAGTACATATATAATTATATACAGGAGATACCCAGGTTATACCACCATGCTCCATATCACTATATACAGGAGATATACATCCCCTATATATAGTGATGCGGATATAACCTGGATATGTCCTGTACATAATTATATGTACAGCTGGTATAACGTATACCACCTAAACATATAAGATTATATGCAGTACATGGTACATACCTTGTTTTACCGCGTGAACTGCTCTTCCGGTCTCCTCCTCGGGTCCCGAGACTGTCACTGCATGGCCAGCTGGACATCCATCCTGACCCCCACACATCACACACACAGCTCTGCTGCATCCATCCTGATCCCCCACACATCACACACAGCTCTACTACATCCATCCTGATCTCCACACAGTCTACCCCACATATCGCACACACAGTTCTATTACATCCATCCTGACACCACACAGCTCTAATACACTCAGCTCTGCTACATCCATCCTGATCCCCATACATCACACACAGCTCTACTACATCCATCCTGATCTCCACACAGCTCTACCCCACACATCGCACACACAGCTCTGCTACGACCATCATGACCCCCAAACACCACACACAGCTCTACCCCACACATCACACACACAACTCTGCTACATCCATCCTGATCCCCACACATCACACACACACACAGCTCTGATACATCCATCCTGACCCGAACACATCGCATGCACAGCTCTACTCCAATCATCCTGATCCCCACACATCACACACAACTCTGCTACATCCATCCTGACCCCCACACATCACACACAGCTCTACTCCACACATTGCACACACAGCTCTGCTACATCCATCCTGACCCCACACATCACAAACATCACTCTGCTACGTCTATCCTGATCCCCACACATCGCACACACAGCTCTGCTACATCCATCCTGCCCCCACACATCATACACACAGCTCTACTACATACATCGCACACACATCTCTGCTACATCCATCCCGACCCCACACATCACACACACAGCTTTACTCCATCCATCCTGACCCCTACACATCACACATACAGCTCTGCTATATCCATCCTGAACCGCACACATCACACACACAGCTCTGCTACATCTATCCTGACCCCTACACATCACACACATAGCTCTACTTCATCCTGGTCCCTTCAGCTCATCAAGCAGGGATCACAACCAGCACAGCAGAGTCCTGCATCCACTGATCTCCCCATAGTCATATGATCCCTGACTCCTGCCACACAAGTGATCACCTGATGGTGACATTCTCAAAGGTGCTGGAAGCTGTCCAGCTTTGCAGGTGTTTGTGTCCCCTCATGTCAGGACCGGCGGGGAAGGATTAACCAGGGCTAGGGGGGGGGGGGGGGGGGCAGTGCAGGCTGTGTGAGGGGCTTCTGACAGCCTGGGTTGTACGAGGAAGCTCCTCTGCGGCCAGTTAGTCATATGTGGCCCCAGGTAGAGTGCAGACAGGGCAGCCTACAGGTGCTTATTTTTCCTGCAGCAGCTCCATAGCACATAGCTCCACAGCACGCAGCTCCAGTAGTAGCTCCTCCACCTGCCGCCACTCACTGCAGCACGACACTGCCAAGTTGTTGCACGCCAGGGCCACAGCTGACTCGCTGAGCTGTCACCCCCTTTCACTGACAGCATTCGTGGCGGCCCGCACCTGCCGCACCCACCTTCCTACGCCAATGCCTAGCTGTTGTCATGGCAGTCGGGATGTTGGGCTCCCAGGTCTGCCATCTTTGTACTCAAAATTCAGCATAGGCACAATACACTGCAATACCAAAGTGAACTCATGATCAAATCCTTTAGTGGGACTAAAAATGGTTAATAACATTTAAATAAATGAAATAAATAAATGAATTAAAAGAAAAAAACCTTTTCACATTTATCGCATACAAAATAAACATAAGTATTGCTGACCACACGGGATATCACGGAGTGGACTACCAGCACTTGGCTCACAGTGCAGTTGCTCTACAATGATTTCAAGAAAACTACTGCACCAAGGTCTCTGTCACTAGTTTATTCTCCGCTCAGCGCAGTATAAACCAGGTGACATATGCCCTTTAATTACTGTAACTCATGTCTTCAGTGTCTGGATCTCTGTTACCTCATTATCATTGATTTTTCTGTTCCTACATGTCACATACAATTTGGAGTTTCATTTCATTGAGCATTACTTGCCTAGATTTAATAGAGTGATTCTTCACACATACCTCATGTCTAATCCTAGATATGCAGCTACTTGCATTTTAAGATTATTATGATATAACTACTAGAAATCCCTTTCCAGGATGGCAAATGCAATCTATACACACTCATTGTCAAAAAGATCAAGACCTAGAAGGACTTGAAGGCAGGCTCTAGTACCTTGTTGTACCGCCTCTAGCTTGGATACAAGATGTGATATGGGCAGGCATGGAGGCTCTAGTACCTTGTTGTACCGCCTCTAGCTTGGATACAAGATGTGATATGGGCAGGCATGGAGGCTCTAGTACCTTGTTATACCACCTCTAGCTTGGATACAAGATGTGATATGGGCAGACATGGAGGCTCTAATAACCTGTTAGGCCATCTCTAGTTTGTTGTATGTGATGCCCCCAGACAATCATACCAGCAGTGGGGACAGTTTGCCACTCCACAGCAGGGGCAAGATTAAAGTACTCACCTCTAGGTCTCCAGACATGAACATGGCCATTATCAGTGCCCAAACTAAACCTGGATTCATTGCTGAAGACAACCTAGTTCCACTCCGTAGCAGTCCAGTTTAATCTTTCACGATACCACTGCAAGCAGAGGGAATGGTGTATGTCAAAAGCAGTACATGTAATGGGTGCAGAAAGACCAAATGTTCTTCAGCTAAGTGCATTGAAATGGTTCTGATAGATAAAGGGGCTGTAACGTTGGTGACATCTGTCACTGGATGGCATACAATGAAAAAGTTGGAGCTGCTTGTGCTTGCTGGACGATGTGTTGAACAATGATCCTCTCTACTGGTAATCTGTCTTGAGCGCCCTGAGCCCGGTCGGCTTGTATGCTCTCATGCATCCAATGGTCTCAACACTTCCTAACGGTCTGGTCAGAACGGCCCGGTGGCTGGCAATCCTATAGTAAGAACACCTGTGGCAATGTCTGAGGCGCTGACAATAATTACATCACCTGTGTAACACTGAGGAAATCCTGAAAACATGACCTGTTGGGGGTCCCTGAGGACTGGAGTTGGGAAACACTGGTCTACATATTATGATGCTGCCAGCATTAATTGGACAGTGTCAGACTGTGTGCAGGTGCATTCATTTTGACCAAGGGAATGGTAACACAGTTGAAGGCTGGATTCAGACGAACGTATATCAGCTGGGGTTTCAGGCCCAGCCGATATACGGTGTCCTCATCTGCAGGTAGGGGGAGGATGGAAGAGCCAGGAGCAGGAACTGAGCTCCCGCCCCCTCTCTGCCTCCTCTCCACCCTCTCTCCTCCCCTCTGCACTATTTGCAATGCAAGCAGGCGGGTTGGGGGCCGGGCTAAGTTTTGAGAATTAGTCCCGCCCCTGTCCCGCCTCTCCCCATTGCAAATAGTGCAGAGGGGCAGAGAGGAGGCAGAGAGGGGGCGGGAGCTCAGTTCCTGCTCCTGGCTCTTCCAGGCTCCCCCCTGCAGAGAGAGATGACGTATATCAGCTCGGCGTGAAAACCGAGCCAATATACGTTCATGTGAATCCAGCCTAATTCTGTCAATTGATTAATTTAAGTAAATGAAGTTTAATTTAAGTCAATCAATTTATACATTTCCCTGAGGAATAACCGAGGAATGCCACAACACAGTGAAAGAGTGCTGCAGAATTGTTATTTTATGGGGTTTGCAAGTATGTACCAAAAGAGATATGTCAGGAGAGCTGACTAATCCTGCAATTTTGGAGCTAAAACATATAATATAGAGCAGTGGTCTCCAACCAGTGACTCAGGACACACATGCGACTTGTGGCCCCTTTCTTTACGGCTCGCTATGGGAGCCCTTATGTATGACCATATGTACTGGTAATTGACATTATTGCAGATATATCTATATCACCAAACAATGTCAAGTGAGAAGGCATAATACTATTGCCAAATTTCATAGAATTTTATACATTTTTTGCTTCTTCACATTTAGGCTAGGTCTACACGGCAACTTTAGGCATGACATATATCACGCAGCCAAAGATCGCACTATGGCCCTGCTACATCACAACCTGAACGAAGTTCATACGGTCACGTTGGGTCTTGCAAGTTGACACAACCTGAAAATCATCAACTTGCAAATTACAATGTGACTGCCATTAGGATGCGATGGGCTGTAGTGCCATCTGAGGCCATGCAACATCTTTCACAGCCAAAGTTGCTGTATACACTTCACCGAAAACCAGATATTATTAGTAGATAACGCTATACTTCAAATATGGCAGAATCACTGACTAGCAAAAGACTAAACCATAACCTTTACTGATTCCGTTAGAACTTCAGGTATCATGAATGATGTGCACTGTGGTGGAGCAGCATCTCTCTCATGTAAGTGTGAGCAAGGCGATTACCCCCATAACATGCCAACAATGTTTTAAAAGTGCATGCATTAGCGGAACCTATTTATGCCATGAACATTGCGCTTTTGCGCATGTCTTTGCACATATTACTGTACCTTTTGTGCTGGCTGGGACATTTTACTTGGGCACAGGACACTTCCCTAGTTAAATGGCAATTTAGCCTAATTAGTTCCCGATGTGTTACACAATCGTGAAGGTATCGGGTGCGCACCACCCCATAGACTCCTACGGGGTCTTTGGTGTGCAAATGCGCACTAAAAAGAGCATGCAGATTTTTTTTATGTGCGTACGGAATGCGCCTTGAAAAGTAAAGAATGAGAATGAACCCATTAAAATCAATGGGTTCTATTCTCTGGGGATTGTGCGTGCAGATTTTACGGGCAAACACGCTCACGTGAAACCGTCCTGTGCAATTTTACGGGGAATCGAAAACACCTGACGCTAATTAGGCTTTTAAATCCCGACGTGGGTGTGCCCTACGCCAATGTGAACAGTCCCTGGCAGTGAAAAAAGTATAGTAAAATGTACAGATGAGCGCAATAGTGCAACGTTTAGTATGAAAAAAGTCCCACTATCGTGTGCGTTTTTGCATTTACGCTTGCGTGAAGCTGCCCTTAATCCCACATTATAATAGAGTAGCACCTCTCTCTCACACTGGGGTCATGGAAGTGTGAACAAGGCGCTTACCCTACACTATGGGGATACTGCATCAAAAATATGCTGACTTGTCAGACTGAAGTGCCACCACTGTGAGTTACGTACGTGTCCCAGGATTGGGCTATTCCTGTCTGTGTTTAATAGCATATAGACCACCTAGTCTGTCTGATTTAACCCTCTATTCATAGGTTCATCAGGTCTGAAATATCTCTTTTCTAATAGAAAAAGGCTTTCTGCAATTCATCCCAACTGATTCAACAGGGGTTAAGCTGACATATCTCTTTATAAGGCCTCTTTCACATGGGTGTTGCATTTTTTGTCCGCCCGCATTGTGTCTGAAAATCATACCAACACGAGAAAAGCCCAGACCAAATCACAGCTAAATCTTGTGTTTTCTCGCCCATCCACACGTCCGGGTGCGTATATACACCGCAGTCTGGCATTCTGTCGGCCGGGGGAGAGAGTTTAGCACTGCTATACTCTCTCCCCCTCCCTTTGTTGGCTGATCGCGCAATAGGAGCTACCATAGAAGCCTATGGAAGCTGCCAGCAAAGTGAGGGGGTTTAGCAGCGAGAGCCGCTGCTAGAAGCCCCATTTACATGCAATGATTATCGCTCAAAATTCGTTCAAACGGTGGTTTTTGAGCGATACTCGTTGCATGTAAACCCTTTTATCTTTCACTCTTCTGCTGAACGATGATTTTTAGGTGAGCTTAAAATCCATTCTTCAGCCGGAAAGAGATAGCAGGAACCGCACGCTGTGTTCTCCATGGGAGCAGCTTATTACATTGTATTTAGCTGACAGCCCATGGCAGCCCATGCGAAGACAATGCAGCTGAATGCAAAGTCCAGACTACATACTGGAATTTGCAAACAGTTGCTGGAGGCTCATTTACACACAAATGAAGGTCATAAACTGCTAATGGACATTAGTGTCCATTAGCAGTTTATGCAAAATGATCACTAAAACTGTCAATCTTTTAATTGTTTGGAAGATTCTTTTGGTGTGTAAATGGGCCTAAAGACCCTCCTTCCCCCTCCTCTTGCCGGCAGCTCCCATAGGCTTCTATAGGAGCTGCTGGCTGATTGTGGCCAAAAGATTTTTTTTTGGCTACGCATAAAAGCGTCTGTCCGGAATCCACAGCGTATGTGCTAACTTTTTGGGCGGACGACTTTATACGCCGGAAAATCGCCCATCTGAACTAATGCTTTGGAATCTAAATGCTTCATATAGTCGTGATTTTCAGCCGACGTTTTAGCGAAATAGAACAAGGCTTTTCTGCATTACATCCCTTTCTTATATACAATGCTCTCAGGCAGTAACAGCATTCTCCACATTCAGACATCATGCATGGCATTGATAACAGCTATTATTTTACCAAAATCAATAAAGTTATGGCTCCTGGCCATCACTCAAATTTGAATGTGGCTCATGAGGTACAAAATGTTAGGGACATTTGGTATAAAGCAATAACGATCTGAAGGATATTAAGTGCTGCCTTTCTTCGACACAGAATAAACCCTCAACATCAATTGTAGATTGTGCTCATTCAATAGCATATGATATATTACATTGCAGAGGTATAACTTGAAGCTTTTGGGCCCCGATGCAAAACCTGTAACAGGGCCCCCAACTATAATGCTTTATCCATAGTACTGGGCTCCCTATATGGAGAAGAGAGGTCTTATGGGCCCCCTAAGGCTCCTGGGCCCGGGTGCGACCGCATCTCCTGCATCCTCTATAGTTACGCCCCACACATAGCTATAAGAAAGATAATTAAACTCTATTTGCAAAGATTTGCACGCAACCAAATTAGGTTCTGTGTAAAATGTGCATATTTTTCTCTAAAGTGACTTTCTGGTTTTGAGACAAAATTTTGTCCATGTGGAGGAGGGATACATTACCTGCAGTTGTTCTTCTCTGTTACACTTCTGATCCACCAGGGACAGGCCCTGTTTTTGGCCATCCAAGATGGCTGCAGCAATTTAGTAAGTACTTAATGCACAGCGTGCACTGCTCTCTGACTGGCCAATGTGGATCGCATGAGCAGCTCTGGACAATCAGAGAGCAAATATGGTGCATTGGTAGTCTAACACTACCAATGTACTATGAGAAGTAGGTAGTCTGTAGATTGTGTCAGCCATCTAGGACAGTTGAAAATGGGGCCTAGAATTGGTGGATCAGTTGGAAGGCAGAGAAGAACAATAGCATGTAATATGGTAATATACCCTTCCTCCTCTAGTTTCGGGAAAGATTTTTTTCCCGAAACAGGAGGGTCACTTTAAAAATCCCATGTCTTAATTTACTGTTTTCATAGAGTTTTGTGAAAAATCACCATATATATTGATCTCTATTGAAACACAAGTAGGAGAAGAACTTAGATTCTTCATATTTTAGAAATCACCGGGGCAGAGGGATCTAATAATCCAAATAAGCCCTTCACAGAAAATAACCCTAAAATATAACTTTTATCATTGTATATATAAAAACTAAGGACTGGAGATTAACAAACAAATAACTAATGGTTGTCCCCAAGGTTGGGTCACCCCAAACGAGAGGCAATTTTCTAGGGAACGAAACAAGAGGACCTACAGAGTAGACGTACTGGTTGATTAGGATAATAGATTTTGGTCCATCGTAATCCCTATATGCAAGGTAAAGGAGGTAACAGAAAACATCCAATGCAGAGTTATGGCTGTCTCAACCACATACGCATCACTTATTCAAGCAACAAGTAATACTGGATAACAGTGATTCATTTAATCCAATACATTGCCCATACAGGATCGCTCCTTGTTTTATCTCCCTGTTTGCAGAATAGAGAATTTACTACATTATTTCTCAAGACTACGGATGGAACTCGATAATTTTGTGTACTTAATACGGCCTAGTCAGCTACTCTGATACATTTCTATTGTTCTTAATCAGTAAACTATTATCTATATGTATAAAGACGAAAGCCCTCACTGACTCACTGACTGACTGACTTGCAACTAATTCTCCAACTTCCCGATGTCGTAGAAACATGAAATTTGGTAAGAGCATAGATTATGTCCAAAATAGGAAAAGTAAAGAGGTCCCATCTCGATTGTTTAATTCTAGCGCAAAAGAATTAGCGTCAAAATTTTATGTACAGAATCTAATTCTCTCACTTCCCGATGTCATAGAAACTTAAAATTTGGCACGAGCATTGATTATGTCATGAATAGTAAAAGCTAATGGGTCCCAACTTGATTATTCAATTCTAAGCGCAAAAGAATTAGCATCAAAATTTTACGTACAGAATCTAATTCTCTCACTTTCCGGTGTCATAGAAACTCGAAATTTGGCACGAGCATTGATTATGTCATAAATAAGAAAAGTTAATGGGTCCCAACTCGATTATTCAATTCTTTGCACAAAAGAATTAGTGTCCAAATTTTACATACGGAATCTAATTCTCTCACTTAAAATTTGGCACAAGCATTGATTATTATGTCATAAATAGGAAAAGTTAATGGGTCCAAACTCAATTATTCAATTCTAAGCGCAAAAGAATTAGCGTCCACATTTTACGTACAAAATCTAATTCTCTCACTTCTTGGTGTAATAGAAACGTGAGATTTGGCACGGGCATTGATTGTGTCATAAATATGAAAAGTTAATGGGTCCCAACTCGATAATTTAATTCTAAGCGCAAAATAATTAGCGTCCAAATTTTACGTATGGAATCTAATTCTCTCACTTCCCGGTGTCATAGAAACGTGAAATTTTGCACGGGCATTGATCATATCATAAATAGGAAAAGCTAATGGGTCCCAACTCGATTGTTCAATTCTAAGCGCAAAACAATTAGCATCCAAATTTTACGTACGGAAACTAATTCTCTCACTTCTTGATGTAATAGAAACTTGAGATTTGTCACGGGCATTGGTTATGTCATAAATTGGAAAAGTAAATGGGTCCTAACTCGATTATTCAATTCTAAGCGCAAAAGAATTAGCGTTCACATTTTACATACAAAATCTAATTCTCTCACATTGTGGTGTAATAGAAACTTAAGATTTGGCACGGGCATTGATTGTGCCATAAATATGAAAAGCTAATGGGTCCCAACTCGATTATTCAATTCTAAGCGCAAAACAATTAGCGTCCAAATTTTAAGTACGGAATCTAATTCTCTCACTTCCTTATGTCATAGAAACGTGAAATTTTGCACGGGCATTGATTATGTCATAAATAGGAAAAGTTAATGGGTCCCAACTCAATTATTCAATTCTAAGCGCAAAAGAATTAGCGTCTAAATTTTATATACGTAATCTAATTCTCTCACTTCCTGATGTCATTTTATATAAAGGAAACGTCGCATCGTTGCCTTCACGTTGTGTTTCCTGGATAACGCAAAGAACCATGCAAAATGGTGAACATATTGTTTTCCCGGTATCTCTAAAGTAACCACGACTTCATAAGATTTTCTGTGTGAACACCAGATAAATACCAGTACCAATTAACTCGGGCGAAGCCAGGTATATCAGCTACTAGCTCATATAACTAGATATAGCTCAATGTTTAGCCTATCAGTAAGTCAAAAATTCAAAGATTGATGATGGATAGAAGATTTAAAGGTTCTCATAGCTGGATCAAGAGTCAAAATTTTAAAAGTTTGACAAGTTTCATTTGGACAACTGAAATCAGCAGGAACCATATAAGTCTTAGTTATAAAGAATAGTCTGAAGTGTAAATTATTGGCACTATAAACCTAGTGGGACATGCTTCAGTCATCACTCCCTAGGTCAATCAGATCCCTAGAGTACAATAACTCTATCCTTGCTCATATAGCTTAGAGTTCAATCCTCCCCAGCCACACAAAATAAAAAATGGAAGAGTAGTAGCAGCATCAGCCCTGATGGTGGACTGACGGATAATGATTAGATGAGGTCCACTCAGCCTTAAAGGGGTTGTCCCGCGCCGAAGCGGGTTTTTTTTTTTTCAACCCCCCCCCCCCCCCCCGTTCGGCGCGAGACAACCCCGATGCAGGGACTGAAAAAAAGAACAGGACAGCGCTTACCTGAATCCCGGCGCTCCGGTGACTTCTATACTTACCGGTGAAGATGGCCGCCGGGATCCTCTACCTCCGTGGACCGCAGCTCTTCTGTGCGGTCCATTGCCGATTCCAGCCTCCTGATTGGCTGGAATTGGCACGTGACGGGGCGGAGCTACACGGAGCCCCATAGAGAACAGGAGAAGACCTGGACTGCGCAAGCGCGGCTAATTTGGCCATCGGAGGGCGAAAATTAGTCGGCACCATGGAGACGAGGATGCTAGCAACGGAGCAGGTAAGTAAAAAACTTTTTATAACTTCTGTATGGCTCATAATTAATGCACAATGTACATTACAAAGTGCATTAATATGGCCATACAGAAGTGTATAGACCCACTTGCTGCCGCGGGACAACCCCTTTAATCATCCCAGCTCTGGTTTATCCCCTACCCATGGGTTGGATCATGTGTGGGTTCCAAACACCGCCCATTATTACCAGCCCCCTTCCTCTTGTCCAATAGTAGGTTAGATGGCAGAGGTTACCAGGGCAATGAGGACACTGCTATAGCAGTAAACAGCATTATACCGCAGATCACAGGCTGATCACAGCCAAAGGGGAGTATTCCTTGCCATGTTTATGGAAGAGGAAGTTATTATCACCATGACACTTGTGCAACGGAAATAATCCCCCTACTGCAAGGGGTAACCATACAAACATAAGGTGCTGACAGCACAGTGCTAGAATTGAGCACAACACTGTCAGTCTGTTGACCACCGGGTAGGAGAACATGTCCCCTCCACCAAACTCACAATGAGCGAAGTTAGTCAGAGCTGATATAGTAGTGAAGATAAATAACCATAGGGACCATTGACACCACCACTGAAATGGTACATTAATGACAGTATTGTTCGGGTTAGGGGGCACGTCCTCTTTCTCGGCAGTTGACGGACTGACAGCGCTGCGCTTATCACAATTCTAGCACTATGCTGTCAGCGCCTTTTGTTTGTTAATACTATTTTTAAGATGCCCATATTACAGATGTGTGACAATACACTATCTATATAAAAGCACAAGGTAAGCGCCTCATATGTACATCTGTAGCGAAACAAGGATAAAGTGCCCCAAGCTCTACTGTTCACTTCTGCAAGCTGTGACTCAACCAGCTTGATTAGGCAGAGAAGAGAATCTGGAGGCTTCACGCTCCGTTCACCCAGCGCTAACGTGTAGTCTCGGAAAAGGGTACCAGGGACCCAGGTAAGATATATAAGTATCAATTCTTTTATTTCAAGCCATATAGCAGTCAGGTAGGTAGCACAGCAGCACTGCACGTTGCTATATTACCTACCTGTCTGCTATTTGGCTTAAAATAACAGAACTGATACGTATATATCTTACTTGGGTCCCTGGATGTGCGCCGACAGAGCTTCCTTGCTTCTTTTCTGAGAATACACTCGTCTGAAGCTGGCCCTAGGGCTTCAACAGATGAACGTATGCTAGAGATGAGCGAGCGTACTCGGAAAAGCACTACTCGCTCGAGTAATGTGCTTTATCCGAGTATCGCTGTGCTCGGGTCTGAAGATTCGGGTGCCGGCACGGAGCGGGGAGCTGCAGGGGAGAGCGGGGAGGAACGAAGGTAAGATCTTTCTCTCCCTCTCTCCCGCCCGCTCTCCCCTGCTCCCCGCTGCGACTCACCTGTCAGCCGCAGCGGCACCCGAATCTTCAGACCCGAGCACAGCGATACTCGGATAAAGCAAATTACTCGAGCGAGTAGTGCTTTTCCGAGTACGCTCGCTCATCTCTAACGTATGCGCTAATATGCTTGTCACAATAAAGTGTATTTGCGCATGAACAAGATTTTGAGATGCCACTAATCAGGCTAATATGCACGCGCCAGTGCATGAGGCTGGATTCACACGAACGTATATCGGCTCGGTTTTCACGCCGAGCCGATATACGTCGTCCTCATCTGCAGGGTGGAGGGGGAGGATGGAAGAGCCAGGAACAGGAACTGAGCTCCCGCCCCCTCTTTGCCTCCTCTCCGTCCCTCTGCACTATTTGCAATGAAAGGAGGGAGGATGGGGGTAGGGCTAAGTTATGAGAATTAGCCCCGCCCCCGTCCGGCCGCTCCCCATTGCAAATAGTGCATAGGGACGGAGAGGAGGCAGAGAGGGGGCGGGAGCTCAGTTCCTGCTCCTGGCTTTTCCATCCTCCCCCCCCCCTGCAGATGAGGACACCGTATATCGGCTCAGCATGAAAACCCAGCCGATATACGTTCGTGGGAATGCAGCCCAATACTGTAATTTTTGCACTCGCAGTTCGCATAATACTCCCTTTCTGTACAATAGAACCACAATTTTAAGCCTAATAAGAAAACAGAAAAATATAGGGTAAGACCTATCTTATCTCGCGCACACGAATTGCGCACAAGAAACATGCTCATGAGACTGAACCCATTGAAATCAATGGCTTTAATTCTACACGTTATATGGCGTGGGTTTCATGCGTGCAAACACATTTCATACGCTCGTCTATTTAAGCCCTTCCTGTCTTCAGGTTGGTTATGTCGCCAGCTGTATATCTGAGTAGTTACATAATGTACAACCTAGACTATTATACATTCTCTGTAGACAAAAGCCTCTTATTCATAAGGGCTTACACAGATGACCTTGATACACAACACACTCGCTCCTGCTCAATTTTTTTGCGCAGAGAACGAGTAAATTTTGCTCTTGTGGTTGCACAAATATGGCGCGTATTTGTAGAGGAGCCACTCATTCACACACTCATTAAAAGACTAATTCCCATAACGTGTGGCTGGTGATCACTGTATGCACTGCGTTTAGTGTGGGGGCAGATGTGCATGTTTGTGCAGCTCCTATAGACCTCTAGGGGGCTCTTTGGTGGCAAACACGCACAAGATAGAGCAGGTCCTATTTTGTCGCACCCGCAAAAACAGGTGCAAGAAAAAAAGTGAGAATGAACCCATTGAAACCAATGGATTTTATCCTCCATATTATGGGAGTGAGATTTTCCAGCGTGCAATATGGCAGCGTGTTACACGCATCTGTTTAATCCCTAAGGTCTTTAACGGATGGGGGTGCTTTAGTCCCTTTATGCAACCGTGAAAATCATGGCCACATAATGGTATGCAATAAAACCATTGCTGTTAATAGTTTCGTTTCCACTATCCGGATTCTCGCCGATATCTTCCCGACTTTTTTTCAAACTGGAGTGCACTAGCGCGGACTATAGTCCAAAGAAAAAAAAAACATCTATGCGCTAATATGCTCTATAGCAGCGAGCATATAAGCTCATGCGCCAATGTGTTTTTGCCCTAAGGCTTATCCTGCTCTGTCTTCTACAGGGTACAGATGGTACATGCCCACCAATAAATACAGCAATGAGGAGAGTGGAGGCTCAGGTGGCACATGAACACATCATCTGCGGGTGCACAAGGAACACCAGGGCTGTAGAGGGACAGATGTGCCCCATCGTCTTGTAGCGGAGAACTAATTATGTAGCTAACGCTAGACTTACTGGAGATTATTCAATAACGTACTCTTCTTTGGGTTTAGAGACAAGAACATTATTTTTACTTACTTGAAAGTGAATAAAATGTGTCTAAATGATGTATTGTAATTGCTTAGTAGTCCAATGGGTATTTTAAAAAGCATGAAACTAAGGAAACGTTAATGATCTAATTATAGTGAAGACAAGGAGACAAATCTTCAAGTAAGAATACTTCTATGTGACAGGGGCCAATGAGCACATTGATGACTGTTCGTCTAAACACCAGCGTTTTATTGTGGCTATTTTGCCGCGATAAAACGCCGTCCAGAAATCGCGACCATCTTAAGCGTTGGATTCCAATGCATTCATTCAGATGGGCGATTTTCCGGCATGTAAAATCAGCTGGCCGGAAAATATAGCATGTACGCTGACAATTCCAGCCAGCTCCGCTTCTACGCACAGCCAGAAAAGATAGGTCTTGTCCCATCTTTTTGCTGGAATGCACAGGCGGTTCCCATAGACTCCTATGGGAGATGTGAAAGCTGTCAGAAAAGGGAAAGAGTAGGGGGGAGGGAGTTTAGCAGCGGCTCATTTATCCAATGCTGCTAAAGTCCCTCCCCCTCCTTTTGCCAGAAGCTCCCATAGGCTTCTATCAGCTGGCAAAGGGAGGGGAAGTGAGTGGGAGAGCAGTGCTAAAGTCTCACCCCTTGGCCCCCGGAATTCCAGGCAGTACTACATATACGCTACCCCAGCGGTGTAAAGAGGCCAGTAAATAGGAGATTTAGCCGTGACTTAGTTGTAGCTTTTTCTCTTTCATGCGATTATTGGCCGCGATGTGGCAGCCAAAAATCACAACACACGTATGAAAGAGCCCTAAAGGGTTCAAACGGGCGATAGCGAGCGATAATCGTCCGGTCCAAACACGAACTGACGACTGAAGGACAAATGAGAATCGTTCACTTTTCATTTGCCGTTCATTTTATGCACGTATAAATCCATTGTTGGCTCGTTCGCTTATCGTTCAGTTTTAACAGTGCTCGTTCAGCCCATCTCATTTACTTATACAGGGGCTAAACAATTCTGAAATGACTCTCGTTTGAAGGAGCATACATTGCATTTGCATGTCTAAACAGACTGCACAAGTACGAACGAGTTAGCGGTGACGTCACTCACTCGTTCCCTCGTTCGAACAAGAACTGGCTCCTCTGCAAGGAGCATTAGGGTGTTGTTACATACGCTCGCGGCAGCGTATTTGCGCAGGAATGAGTAACATAATCAGGGTGTTACACAAGTGTCCGCGCATATTATTGTAATTTTTGTGCATGCAGGGCCAATTCACAGGCAGACAGGAGATTCCCTTTCCGTGGAATTTGAGCTGCAATGTGCTCAAAACCATATAAATAAGCCACAGAAATTTTGGAATTTGTTTTGTGAATCAATAAAACAAGACTGGAATGTTTTGGGCCTATCAGTATGTCTGGAGGAAGAAGAAGCAAACATGTGCTGAGAAGAACTCCCTGCCTACAGTGAAGCATGGCGGTGGCTCGGGGATGCTTTGGGTTTGCTTTGCTTCCCCTAACACTAGAAATTTGCACTGTGTGGAGTGCAAGATGGTTTTAATCAAGCATCAAGACATCTTAGGAGAAAACTTTGTGCCTTCTGTGAAGAAGCTGAGCTTAGATGTCATTGAACCTTCTAACAGGACAATGATCTCAAACATACCTCAGAGTCTACTAAGGTTTAGTTTCAGAAGTCCTGGATAATTCTGGAGTGGCCGTCACAGTCAACTGATGACCTAATAGAAAGTTTTGGGTGGCATTTCATAAGATACTAGAATGGTAGATTTTGAAGGGACCTCCAGGGTAATAAGGTCCAACACCTTGCTTAATGCAGAATCAACTAAATCATCCCAGACAGATGTCTGTCCAGCCTCTGTTTGAACACTTCCATTGAAGGAGAACTCACCACCTCCTGTGGTAACCTGTTCCACTCATTGATCACCCTCACTGTCAGAAAGTTTTTTCTAATATCTAATCCATGTCTCCTCCCTTTCAGTTTCATCCCATTGCTTCTAGTCTTTCCTTGTACAAATGAGAATAGGGCTGATCCCTCTACACTGTGACAGCCCTTCAGATATTTGTAGACAGCTATTAAGTCTCCTCTCGGTCTTCTTTTTGAAAACTAAGCATTTCCAGATCCTTTAACTGTTCCTCATAGAACATGGTTTGCAGACTGCTAACCATCTTGGTAACTTTTCTCTGAACTTGCTCCACTTTGTGAATTCTTTAAAAAAAATGGGAGCCTTTGAAGAAGGCAGTTGTAGAACGCAAGTCCAAGAATATGAGTGATCTGCAGGCCATTGCCCACAAGGAATAAACTCAGATTCCTCAGGAATGCTGTCAGAAGCTGGTGTCTGGCTATATATCACATTTGCAGCAGATCATAAAAGTAAAAGGGTGCTCTACTAAGTGCTAAAGACGCCTGTCATGAAGGGCTTGAATAATTCTGAGACTGCAGTAGTCATTAAAAGTGGCATTTTGTGCTGAATTTGGAGAAACCACTGGTTATATTAATTTTGTTGAGCAATTAAATTGTTCTTCCAAGATTTTTTTTTGCAAAGAGCTAAAAATGTGTACATTTTGCAAATTAATCTAATTTGTAATGAGGGTTGAAGAACTTTTATAACTGTAATTATGTATATATCCAAGGTCAATACAGACATCTCTACCATGAACTATTTATTCCCAGATCTGTGACTTTTACAAGGGGGTATCATCTACATCCAGAGAAAATAAGGTTTCCACAGCAACATAGAAGGGGATTCTTTAGTGTAATTTACCAGCAGTGAAACTATGTAATTCTCTGCCTGAGGAAGTTCTCACTGAAAGAGTTACTTCACTGAAATCATTAAAGGGATTGTCCAGGATGTATGAAATGACTGCTGTTTGGGTAGCCTGCGGAAACTCGTCCTAAGAGGCGAGAATTCATATGCAAACTGGGGTAAGGAAGAGGGTGGATCTGGAGCAGGGATGTGGAGGTGGAGCCAAAATTCAAATGTAGCTCAAAGGGGAGGGGTTTCAGGCAGGGGTGGAGGATAACACTAAACTGTTCAGAACAATGTACTGTTAGTTCCTGCCTCCATATCCCCACCCCAAAATCTGCCCATGGACATTGGGCCTATGAGCGATTTACGCTGGCTGCACTGACAGTAGTGATTTTATGCTAGTGATGGACAACCCCTTTAACCCCTTAAGGACCAGGCTGTTTTGTACCTTAAAGACCAGACACTTTTTAGGGATTTTACCCATGTGGTGGTTTAACTGCTCTATTTTTTTCCTTTAGCTACCAAAAATATTTTTACTGCGTTTGTTTTTCATGAAATATAGGGATTTTTTTTTAAATATCTTTTTCATTGACTTTTTTTTTCTGTTTTTCAGTTTTATTGGAGGTAAAAAGCTAAAAAAAAATTACATTTATAGTTGTATTTTTAAAAATTATCACATTTATGCTAAAATAAAGCATAGGAATGGGTTCCTCATTTTGTTTCGGACGTTTTGACATATAGTATGTATGGTTTTGGATTACATGGAGAATACAGTGACGGTTTTTGTTGGCGTCGGCTTTCTGTTATTTTCTTTCTTATGTATGTATTGTTGTTTTATTCTGTAATTTTGTTTTACTGATGTATGTAATTATTTTTTTTACTATCTATGTTCCCCATGACGTCATATAAGACCTCTGGGGAACATTTACATGTTCTTTCTTTTTTAATTTGAAATTTTTCCAATGTAGCCCCAGGTACAGGGAGAAACATCCCTTATAGTGACAATAGTGTCTGGTAGAGCTAATCAGAGTCTGCTAGGACCCTGTAGCTCTGCTGTGCCAGGAAATCCCAGCGGTCACTTAACTGCCGGCTCGCATAGTGGAAGAAACACTTCCACTTTCACTCTTTAGTACATAGCGCTCATTGAGCACTATGTATTAGTGAAAGGGGAAGGCAGAAGGGGTTAAAAACCTCTTCCTTCCTCCTCCAGGTTATCAGCTGTGATCAACAGCTGATAACCCTACCTGCTTCTGATTGATTGCATGGGAACCTTTAGTCTTATTTGGATGGGGGCACTAATGGGACTTACTTAAAGGAGTTATTCCAAAATCTAAAGTTATCTGCTAACCACAGGATAGGGTATAATTTTATGATTGGTGGCGGTCTCGCTTCGGAGACCTCCACTGTTTCTAAAAATGGGGGTCTGTGTGCCCCTTCCTCACTGTAGGCTTACTGTATCCCTGCAGTGAGCAGGAGATTTAGTGGAGTGCACATGTGTGATGCTGCTCCATTCACTTTCAATGGGACTGCTGGAGATAGCCAAGTACAAACACTCTGTCAGCCCCATTGAAATGGGTGGAGCGTCTCACCTAAAAAAGAGCATCTATTGGTCTGTGTAAACAGGCAGTTGTTCATCTATGATGACTGCCTGTTTGCAGTGAATGGATCTCTAGTGTGTTCCGCCTCATTCTCTAAATGACTATCGATTCTGCGTGAGCGCACAGGATTGATTGCCGGTGAGACGGCTGTCATGTGCTTTTGTGCCCAACAGTCAGTCTTCCTGTGTAATGGTACCTTAATTGTGCATGTCAATATACTGTATGATTTCTTGTATTGGGCATTTAGTGGAAAAAGAAATAAAATTATTTTTCACAAACCCTTTATAATACAAATAGAAAAATATACACCCACCAAAAAGTGCTATTAAACTATAATGTTCAAAACGTATTTGGTTGCTTTATGGATATTTCCCACCACTTAATTCAGAAGCAAAAATTGATTGTCAGTCAAGTTGTAAGATGTGATTCCATTGTCAATTAACTGAATGTGACATAATAGCGTGGACAGTCCTGGAAGGGCTCTAGTGAAACTTCTTTGATTAGATCTTCAGCAGAGATAGATGGATCACAGGTTGATGAATGAGCAATGTCTGCTATTAATAAATCAGAAGCTAGAGTTTAGTAATTGTTTCATCTATTTAGAGAAACTTCATTAATGGTGGCCAATTTTGCAAAATATAAGCAACAAACATATCTGTTATAACTTTTGAATTAAAATCTCAGAAACTGATATCTTTGTCACCATCACTGTGCCATTAATTAAGCATTCTATCTGCCATCAGGATTGGAGATTCTAGTTCAAAATGGCAGTATGTCTTGTTTCAGTCTTGCATAATGGCTACCAGGATAAAACTGGGAAATGATAATTTCTTGGTAAGTAAAACAAGCACAATGACCAAATGTTGGCTTCTGCTCCAACTTCTAATGTATCAGTATACAGAGAATATAAAATTGGTGGAAAACCTCAAACTATTAAAGGGGTTTTCAAGTTTTAAGATGAATGGTACTTCTCTATGACATGCTATTTATGTGTATTTGACGAGGTCTGACCTTGGAGACCTCCAACAAACACCATGGCGCTCATTATTTTGTCGGAGATCTAATGTTTGGTCCCCCACTGATATATCCAAGTGTATACCGTCAATGCTAAAATTCGACAACCCCCTTTAAGATACACACAGTGTTATTTTCCAATTTATAATGAAGAAGGCCTTGAGGATGTTTTATGATGAGTAACGTATTATTTCAGGATATCCATTATGTTAATGAACCTGTGGATTTGCTGAGCTGTTTATGTTTTCGTACAACAATCTTGATGAAAATTTGCCAAGAATTTCTTGGCAAGGCACTTAGATGCTCACAAGTTTGTTGGTTGATGATTTTTCTATTACAGCAGATTTCACTGATTAAAAACTCACAGCCCACGAATTGACCTGAAAATCGCTATTGTGTGTTTGTGAATGCTAATGACAGTGTATGATTCAGAGGTACATAGGTACGTTCGAGTTTCACGCCTCTGTGAATCCACATTATCCTCAGCATTTATAACTCGAAAAGAATGCAGTTAAAGAAGAACATATCCATGCTTCAATGAAATGATAGCGTAGACACCACACAATATGAGAATTAATACCTCAGCACACTTCTCTGCACTTAAGTAAAAGTATGATCCATAAATCACGTAGGAAAGAAGCAAAACTTCTTCAGCACTCCACTCCCATACACTGCAGAGCTGGACTACAGAAGCAAATGTGCTTGCTTCCAACCAAGATAGAATCATAGAATGGTAGAGTTGGAAGGGACCTCCAGGGTCATCTGGTCCAACCCCCTGCTCAGTGCAGGATCACTAGATCATCCCAGACAGATATTTGTCCAGCTTTTGTTTGAACACTTCCATTGAAGGAGAACTCCCCACCTCCTGTGGTAACCTGTTCCACTCATTGATCACCCTCACTGATACAATTAGAGGAGCATTTTTCATCCATTCCCACAGAACAGGGATGTTTTAACAAACTGTTGGTTCTAGTGCAAAGGTTTCATAACCGGTTCTGTACCCTAACCTGAACATTTTCCCCTTTGAAAACAGGTACTGCTGTGGACCAAGCAAATGTCAACTCTTCTGTTCACATGTTCAACATATGCATTGTGAAAGCCCCAGTGCATATAACAAAGGTAGCTCGTATAAGCCCCCACTTACCAGACATAGGCCTCCATTAAGTTGGCATGCGTTGGTATGTCTTTTTTTATTTTTTAATTAAACATATACATAATACAGTGGGTCACCACAAAAAAACATATTATCATAAACCTTTTATTTATTGTTTGAAGGTTACGAGTTCAATCCCCTCATGGTTCAGGTAGTCGTCTCAAGGTTGACTCAGCCTTCTATCCTTCCAAGGTCGGTAAATGAGTACCCAGCTTGGTGGGGAGTAATAAATAAATTACCTGAAAGCGCTGCGGAATAAGTTAACGCTATACAAATAACAAGATTTATTTATTTTTATTGTAGACAATGGGCAACATATGCTACTGTATGGCTTTATACTCGTATATGTCAGAGCCTTTGGTTGAAATTATATAGCGGGGAGTACTCCCAACCTGTATAGTACCCATACAGTGGTGATCAAGCATCTTTATGGGGCTGTCAGAGATTGCCAAGCACTGTATTTGGCTACCTCTGGCAGCACATGCTTGACGTTAGCACCATTCATAGATGGGAAGACATGTGAATCAAACAACATAGCTAAAGGCTCATGGACCTGGTGTAAAAGTTCAGCTTGTGCCCCTTTTCCGCCAGCTCAGATACAGCAAAACATCTCGGTAATAGTGATTACAGTGCAGTTACCTCCAGTGAATTACAAGTGATGCTTTCTCCAATTGGGATTATCCAGTTTCCCTTTTCTTCTTTATATGGGCGCATATCACCATGAGGATTTCTAACAGCCATGATATTTTTCTTGACACTCTCTTTATCTAGCCACTCTCTTCAATGACCCCTCTCAGTGCCCCTCATAGTATTATTGCCCCACTTTGTGCCCCATACAGTAATAATCAATCTTATGTGCCCTATACATTAATAATGCCCTATTTTGTTCTCCATACAGTAATAGTGCCCCCTTGAGCCCATACATTAATAATGTCCTGCATGCCCCATTCAGTAATAGTTACCCCCTTCTCTTCCCACAAGCTCAGAATCTGCACTTGTGCCTCTACAAGCTCACAATCTGCCCGTACTGCTTTCCCCCAGCCCTTAAACTGTAGCGCACATTGAATAAACTTTAACACCTACTCATGCTGCTATATGACAAGTTGCACAGTATAGTGTACTTGACTTCTCCCCCATCTCTGGGTTTTCTGGTGCTCAAACAGTACTCTGAGAGCCAGGATGCTGGAGGAGACTTTGGGCATGATATACACGTTGTGAAACCTGTCAGACAGTGGCATGAGTAGATGTTAAAGTTTATTCAGTGTTTGTTGGAGTTTAAGGGAATGGGTTTCCTGCTTCCCCTTGCCCCCTTCCCTGGCTCAGGGGCTTGGACACGAGTTGTGCCACTGCAGGACCCCATTCTTGTGACCTGTGTGGGTCCCAATCATCGGACCCCCATGATCACACCGTCAATCTCTATCCTGTGGATATGGTATGGGATATGTTTAAAACTTGGCACTACTTTATACTTTGGGAACTTTGGAAATTCTGGAATTCCTGGCAATACAATAAATGGTAGTTTAAGTGTATGGATAGGACCATAAGCGGATACTGACAGTTAGTGTGTCTGCTCTCACTGATGGTCTCTCTCTCAGTGACAGCTCAGCACTTGCAGATGGTAATTTAATCTAATGTTTCCTTGGACGATCGGTAGACGTCCCTCAGGAACTCACATTGCAACAGCAGGGTAGCTTCACGCCAGGAATCCAAGTTGTGCTGTCTCTCGGGTAGAGGAAGAGCCATCTCTCCAGTAGCACAGGGGCAGCTCATTCCTCATAAGACTCTCTGCTCTCCATAACAACTGCTGAGTTACAACCTAGCCTGGGAACAGGACCTGCCTTTTATACCCAGCCCATCAGACAACAAACAAACAGCTTACTCCCGGTTAAACAAAAACAGCTAATTTAAAATAAAAAACAACAACCATGTGACCTTTCTAAAGGTTCTAGCAAGAACATAAATAATGTCCAGCAATAATATACACATATATATATATATATATATATATATATATATATATATATATATATACCTGTGTATTTAACCTTTTGCACTTGTACATCACCTTGATATGTAGTGCATACTATTGCTACAGGGGATGCAGAGGTAGCAGTTGTATCCAGGCCCTGGTTTAGGAGGCCCAAAGATCCATCTGCTACATGAACAGACACCAGTATTATAAATGGCGCATCGTAAGTGGGGTTCCTGAATTGGGGCCCAGGAGCTTCAGGTTACATCTCTGGAAGGTATATATACTTTTAGACCCAAGAGGCCGTTAGTGTCCTACTAGTGCAATAGAACCCAACATTTGGAATTAATCAATCTCCTCAACAGATCATTGCAGTTAGCATGTACAGTAATTCCAAACAGTGTTCTGTAAAATGTACATAAACCTCTGGCAGGTTCTGCTCAGCAAACACAATCGCCTACCCAACCTTTATTGAATCTAGGCCATGCATATATTTTACCTTGTTTGTCATATTTTCTCCACAAGCTTTCATTTCTTGAAAGATAATTTAGCAATTTAATATGGATTCAAAAGTGTAAGCCGATGGAGCTTCTTTAATTAGGGATTTAGCATATTGATTAGTTAACTAGCGTGTTAAATGTTGTTTGTGGCTATTTGTCTTGAGAATACATCTAGAAATATGGAATTCTATTTTAGCTGATGGTTCGAGGGGAATCTATGACGGATCCTGGGAAGATGAAAAGGGGCTGCAATAATAAAATTAAACCTTATTAAACATTTATGTTTTCCCTTATATACAAATATAACAGAATAATGTACAAAACGCATCATCATAGTGTATACTAATATATTAGGACAATTAAGAAATCCTTGGATATTGACAAACTACATAATAATTCTTGGTACCTTTGGAAGTATAGAAGTAGTAGTCGCACCCAAGCCCTGAAGCCTGAGGAGGGTCAAAACCTCCATGCAACATATGAAGACTCCTGTATTATAAATGGCATGTATGGTATGAGGATAGCCATTGTTCAGATTTTGCATTGTGACTCAGGACTCAGGAGCTTCTAGTTCCATTTTTGGTTTCCCCTATAAGGATAGGGCTGCAAGCCAACATTTGTATGGTAGTTGTGGTAAAAATGGGCCAACTGAATTATTTTGATTTCAACAAGTCAATCATAAATTTTGAAGTAATACAACGGTTGGCAAATGCTGTTGTGCAACCTCAGTCTTATGATAAGAATATGGAGAGAAGTTTTGGCGAGTGTGCTTGGATAGAGGGGAACAAGCAGTTGCCAGACACGTCTGGCAGCAAATTAGCTCCATGAAAATAAAGGATCAGACATCTTGAACTCCAACATACCCAGTCTTCCTTTTCTCCAATATTTGCCATTGAGAGACAGTTGGAAGTAGCCCATACATATCATATAGCCAGCCAATCCCACAAAAAATCCCCAGGTTTGACCAATGTTACCAATGTGTATGGCCAGCTTAAAGGGGTTTTCTGAGTCACACATTATTTAAAAAATGCTGCCAGTACCCAAAAACAATAAACCAGCTTATACCCACCTGTCCTGGGTCCCCATAGCTACGGCACTGATTTTCCATTTTCCCCACTGCTGCTCTCTTTAGAGCCTGCAGTGAACCTATTGACGAGGCGTCTGGTTGACCACTGAGGTCTGTAATTGGCTGCAGCAGCCTGTGATGTTCCATTCACAGGATGACTCTGCAGCTTGTAAATGTCACGGAACTGGGGTCTGAGTAACTAGGAGTTCTTGAAAACTTCCCACAACCCGTGTCCCTACCTACTTGCCCCCCCTAGGCTAAGCCCTAGGGTGACAACTGGGCGACAGTCTCTACGCTAACTAGGGATGCGGGGCAGGAGTCACATACACAGACAAAACCAGGAGGCACACAAACACAAAGGCAGGTCAGGCTATCCGGGTCGGCAACAAGTGAGACGAGGTACAAGGAGTCAGGCAAAAGCAAAGTTAAGGTCAGGCGATCTGGGTCAGCAGCAGGAGAATAAGGCAGTACAAGGGGTCAGGCGGGGTCAGGTCCGAAGCAAGTGGCTCAAAAGCCAGGATTACAATCCAATAACGCGAGTGTAGCCTGGAGACAAACATATACTGGCAGTGTTAGATGGAAACTGAGACGTTTAAATGCTGTCAGAACTCCCGCCCCAGCTGCTCATTGGGGCAGGAAGCCTGCCAGCAGCAAGACCCAGACATAAGGCAGCGAGTGCAGAGACCCAGACATCCAGCAGCGAGTGCAGAGCATGCTGATCAGGATGTCATGGCAACGGGGACGGCATCTGCCACATCCCTAGCAACCCGATTACCCAGGCACCACCCCCTGAGCATGGGAGCGTGCGCCCGGAGCCGGCGCCCGGTACCCTAGCAGCCAGGGAAAGTCACCAACACCGGGGCTCCCCTGCGCCACACCTCAGCTGCCCGGATGATAGGACCAGCGGTGCGGGCACAGAGGCCCCGGGAGCCGCTGGTCCTGACAGTAAACAGATCCAGCAGTGGGATTAAAGAGGCAACGTTGAAGCAGTTGGGAATCGGAATGCAAGAATATAGGCTGGTTTATTGTTTTTGGGCATGGGCAACATATTTTAAAAATATAACTTGGAAAACCCATTTATAACTCAATAGGAGAGATTTATGAGCATCAGCATACTTCTCCATGACGCATCAATATGAGACTCCAGTATAGTGTATTCCGCAACATGGTGCACACTATTGGAATGTATTACAGCTACTGAATCTGAAGTTGTCATTCTTCTAGAGGAGGACTATTTTGCTGTCTGTCTTGCAGTAATATAGAGGGAAGAAGATATAGGCCTTAAATTTATAAGTGATGTCACTTTGGCTGAGTTCACATCTGCTTTGCGAGTTCCATTTTTCTGGTCTGTCATAGCAGCAGAAAAATGAAATGAAAGCTGTGATAGATCAATCTCACAACGGACACCTACGGTGTCTGATGCACCTCATTGACTTAGATTGGAATTTGTCGACTTCCATCATGGTGTCTCTCGTTTTACAAGAGAAAGCAGCACTGCTGGCAGCATTTGCTATAAAATGTGACAGGATCTTGGACAGCCTAACTCAGAAATGTAACAAAAGTATATATTCAACCCAAATGTGGGGCAAAATAGGTCGCATAGCCACTCATTCAGGAATCTGCCTTTAGACAGTAAGGTACATAGAAAGTAACAACATATGTTAGTGCAAAAAAACTAAATCATGCATTTTCTTGACTGTTCTAACACGTACAGTATAATGTTTTTTACCCCTCTGTGGAACTCTCTGCCTGAGGACGTGGTGATGGCAAAATCAATAGAGGAATTTAAGAGGGGACTAGATGCCTTTTTGAAGCGCTACGACATTGCAGGATATAGACATTCAGTAACCAGCATGGTTGTTGATCCGGGACGTGGAGTCAGGTAGCAACTTTCAAATGTTGATTCATGGATTATTATAACTGCCTCTATGGAGTCTGAAAGAATTTTATTTCCCCCAAAACGGGCTAATTGGCTTCTGCCTCATTGGGTTTGTTTTTTCCCCCCTTCCTCTGGATCAACAAGGTGCGATGGAAACAGGCTGAACTGGATGAACATTGTCTTCTTTCAGCCTAACATATTACGTTACTATGCATCTTATTCAAGCATCAGCTATGTGCAAATAATGTGTATATAAGCAGACAACGTAGCAGTAAGTCAATCTATAGTTTACTGCCCTGTCCCTATACAGAAGCTATGGAAGCCTCCATCACTAAATCACAATTGCTTACATGCTGCCTCATCTTGGCATAAGCTATTCATCGAATATAGAAAGCACAACCTTTAATGACTGCTTATGTAGTGACACAACTTTTACGACATATGCCAAATATATATAGAAACTAGTCAGCCCCATTTGGCCCCTTGTCTCTTCATTCTGTGGCTCTTAACCCCTTGGGGGAAACTTGTAATTTATATTTTCTTTTTTTAAGGATTATTCCCAACACAACTACTCACAGCATCCAAGAAGTACAGCCTTTGTATTGCCAGGAGATGAGCTCATGGACACCTTTTCTTAAAGGGGTTGTCTCGCGGCGAAAGCGGTTTTTTTTGTTTTTTTAAATGGACCCCTGCATTATGCCCTGTGAAAAAGAAAGCATGTGTTAGTTTTAAACAAGCACATTGCACTTACCTGCATCAGCGTTCTGCAGCTTCTTCTTTTCTTCTTTTAAAGATGGCGCCGCTGGTCATCTCCCACGGTGCACCGCGGGTCTTCCCATGGTGCACCGTGGAGTTTCTTCTTCTGTCTTCCGCGTTCCACTGCCGATACAGCCACCTCATTGGCTGATCGGCACTACGTGACGGAGGCGGAGCTACGATGACGACGCGGTGACCAGCTCTCCGGCACGAGCGGCCCCATTCACCAGGCAGAAGACCGCACAGCGCAAGCGCGTCTAAAAAAGCAAGAAGCCAGCGAAATTAGACGGAGCCATGGAGACGGGGAGGCTAGCAACGGAGCAGGTAAGTGAATAACTTCTGTATGGCTCATAATTAATGCACGATGTATATTACAAAGTGCATTAATATGGCCATACAAAAGTGTATAACCCCACTTGCTGCCGCGAGACAACCCCTTTAAGGCTTCAGTGTCAAGTGGTCACTTTCAATGTTAGTATTTTCCCAGCTGGAAAAATAGCTTCAAGCTACAGAGCTGATTGGTTCCAGGATGAACACCCTGCAGTGAGCGCTTGCAGCAAGTTCTGTACTTAATTGTTCCCATGTGAATGAGGAGGTTTTCACTGTCATTTCTCGGTGCCTATTTGGAAGCAAGCGGATTCTCTTAGCACTTGTGCTAGTTTTCTGCTAACAGCAGTTGTAGACCGGAGATACACTGATGGTCGTGTTCTTCTGCGAGACGACTGACAATCATATTTTCATACATATACTGAATAGCCACTTTTTAAAAGTCATCTACCTGGAAGTGTGTTGGACCTCCTTTGGTCTTCAGAAGCGTAGCAATTCATTATGATGCCCATCAACGCGTATCAATGGACTCAGCAAGTGCTAATAATGTATTCCCCACCCATTACACCACCAGTCTGTTATCACCTGAGAGGAAGGGTTCATTGACTCATGAGGCTTGTGCCAAATTCTGACCCTCTCAATCTGGATTTTTCTGACCAGGTGATGTTTTTCCACTGATCAGTGATCCAATTTTTGTGCTTTATCTCCCAATGAAGTCTTGCCTTTCTGTTTCTCTTAGACAGTAATTGCACTTGAACAGGTCTTCTTCTGTTATAGATTATCCGTGCTAAGGAACAGTAAGTTGTGCTTTTGGAGGCATTAGTTGAAGCACTAGCGTTGTATTCGGCTGTGATTTGCTTGACTGTGCACCAGCTGTTTTCAGAACAATTCTTGACATCCTCCTTTGACCCCTTTCATCAACTAGTTGTCTACATCCATAGAATCTAGTTTGCTGGAAGTTTTCCCTCGGTCACACTATTCTCAGTATACTCTTGACACTGTTGCATGAGAAAAGCCCACAAGGCTGGTAGTTTTTGAAATACTGACCACGGCTAGTCTAGCACCGATGACTAGGCCTCATTCAAAGAAGCTCTGTTTGCTTGATTTCCCCATTCTAATATGGATTCACACTGAAAATGATCAAAGGTAAACTGGTCCACTTGATTTTATGCTGCACTTGGGGGTGATGGGTCCAATTTCTATACAGTGAAGCTCCCATCATGAAAGAGCTGGCATCTCTAAAAAAGAAGCCATTCAATGTATGGTTCCTATTTATGTGCATTAACCCAGGACCACAGGATTGCAGGGGGTTGACTATGGATCCAAATACTTTAAGGACTCATAGACCAGCCACATGCAAGAGATCTGGATCACAGCAAGTGAACGCAATGACTTGTTCTAAAGTGTAATCATTCTAGATGCAGAAATTTCTTTATACGAATGATCATATCTAATATACACACATCTTAGCCTGATGCAGTGCGGTTTGTTATCAAAACACTTCTGCCCTCAAGTGGATGCATTATGTAACTACATGCTATACCTCACACTCATCATCCCCATAGCGTCTACAATAAACTTCATGCCTCACATCATCTACATCCACACAAGTGGTGCAAAACTATTTCTCTTAGTTAAACAAAAACATCGTAAAATGTACGCTTTTTCATCAATCATCCACTGAGGTTCCACAATGACAATTTCACAAGGTGGCAAAATCTTGATTTAACAAACTTAAGTCCTGTGAAACCATGGGCTTTCTATTACTGTTATTATATTACCTTTTGCAGCCGGTTCTTGTACATTTAAGCTAAAACTCCCCTTTTACTGGGTTAACAAATAACTGTTCTTTAATGTTGGAAAGGGAAGGTTCCAGTTTGTAAAAGTTCAACCAGAACGAGAAATGTGAGTCATCCTGTGTTATTTTCTTTTCAGTTTTTTTTTATGTAAAAATTGTGAATTTCATATAATGTATATAATGTCTAATGCTGAAAGGAATAGTCATCAAGACCTTGTCTATGGGGGCTGCAGATTGACTATGGATAAATGGGTCTTATTCATCAAATCTTCTGTTTTCTTCATGTCTTCCAGGTTAATAGAGCTTCTTCCATATGTAAGAATAAACAACTACTGGGGTATTGCAAGTAAGTGCCTGGCATACAGTAAAGCCGCCGCGGACCCCTTCGTTTACTCACTTCTACGTCAGCAGTACAAGAAGGTTCTGCTCAACATTGTCAACAGGATACTGAAGAGAGAACTATATCCCTCATCCGGATACAACAGCTCACTAGACACTGAAAATGAATACTGTTTGCACAGGGCCAGCTAGGGAGACGTCTTAGAAACTTACTAAAGTGTCACCTCTTCAACCCTTGCTGGAAAAGTATCAAGATTTGTTGTTTTCTTTCAATACTAAGGAGTAAGATAAGAACACTAGACATGAAATGCAAGTTGATCAAGCATCATTATAAAATATAACGATTTGTAATTCAGGGTAGACTAAATTCCCTTTAGTGTGGATCAAATTAGAGATACGGAGCATACCGCTCTACTTATGCCCTCATGTCACCACTTCCACTTGTGCTCAATGTTATCCCACAGACCAGGGTTGGGCTCTTCCACTAAATGACCAACAGATCCTCCAGTGGACCCATGAAAATGTGGCTTAGGCTCAACATGATGGTACTTAATCATGGCACAGGACCAGATTACTTGTTTCTAGGCTTTGTTACTTTTTTTTTTAGGTTTATTAGGTTTCTTTTACGTTATTCATTATATACCCAATATCTGCAAATGAGAACCGCAAAGTTTATAGTGAAATTGAAAAAACATAAGTTTCAGAGGGTAGACTCTTAGCTGATGTAGACATCACCATAGACATCAATGTCTACATTTACTGGTCCATTAATCTTGCAAAAATTCCCTTATATAACAATGAATTGCCAGAACATAGAACTGGAAGTGTTATCATAGGGACACGGGAATAGAGGATGTGTAAGCTTAAAGGGCCAGTCTGGGGGAAACACATGTTCCCATCCCTGCCCCCTTACCTGATTGTCTGTCACACTTTGGAAATTTCTGTATATTGCAGTTACTTCCATGCAGTGCTGCCCCCTGTCTGATGCTTATCAGGCACCATCCTGATGCTACCACTTCTGCCTGCTGGGTGCACAGTTTAATTATAAATATCATTTCCTTCTACAGTCTTCTAAATACATTACAGACCATAAGTATACAGTCTGGAGGATGAGCTGTGATCTCCACGATTATAACTGTTTGACAAGAGCTGTGTGATAGGAGTGTCTGTATTCGCCTCTAGGCAATTTCTATGGCAGAGTCTGTGTAATAGCCTCAGACAGATTATAAATGGGACTAGAAGCTGAACATATAAACCTAAGTAGATCTGAACTGGTCAGAATTAACATCACATGACCATCTGAGGAGAAAGAGGTCAGAAGTTTCAGATAGAAAGGAAAAAGTAACCAAAACTAACTAAGGTAATACTGGCCAACTGATTTAGACTGGGGAGATAGCTACACTATGAATGAAACAAAAAAAATCAAAGAAAGAAAATACTTTATAATGATTGTGAGGACTCTGGCATTTTGCATCTAGAAGTTCTGAGCTTTCCAAAAGAGTGCATTAGAAATGTGTACAGTCTTAAATCCATGCATATAACATTATTGAAGATTACATTGATGATGATGATGATGATGACAATGGTGCTTGTGGCCCATTTATTAAGCACATGTTGCATATATTTAATTTTTATGTCCTCCTGTTGCCTCGCCACAGTGAGCGGAACCGGGTCAGTTGAGCATTGATGGAATTGTCCCTTCAAGTATTACTACTTTCCTTGATTAGGGAATATACAGTTGTGCCACTGATTCTAGTTTCATAGCTCAGAACCGATATTTATGTTATTTACTGATGTATTGTAGTTTGGTTGGAGCCGAATTTGTTAGGCATATTGCATCCATGTGTAATGGTGCGCATTATGGATGTAACGCCCAGACCTACATGCTTCTACTAAACAGATGTTAGCTTACCATAATATTCTATAGTGATCCAAGTTTGGTTCAGTAGCAGCACTTAGTATTCTTAGTGTTGCCTCCATAATACGAACAGTTAAATATGGGTGTGATACGTCGTGTTTGGTAGCCCTAAGTCAGCTATAGATTCCCACACAGTAGGAAATAGTCATCAGCACTGCGGAAATGGAAAAAGAGAGAAGTTCTTCATAGACACCAACCAGACTTCAGATCAATAATTGGTTGCTGTTAGCTCCAGTTTTGCTTTTCACTTGATTTGATTCCCCTCTCCTAGTGTACACTGTATTTATTAATGGCACAGGCGTTAGACCTAAATAGACTTTCTAGATGTCTATTAATATATTTATTAATATGTAGCTTTTTAAAACCGTACAGCGATTTGAGGTTTACATCAATTTTGTGGAGAGTTATCTAGAAGGACAAAAAGTACCAGCGTGTGGGTCCATAGAACTTCCTATACACTACAATTGGGTAATGCAGTGGTCTCCAACCTATAATATTCTAGCTGTTGTAGAACTACAGATCCCCACATGTCCTGAGTAATACTGAATGAACCTAAACAGTAAAACCCTGTTTCTGGTCGAACTTTGCTAAAAGTTTGGTTTGACGCCAACACAAACCTCGGGCCATTCATCTCAGCTGAACCCACTAAAATTCTTCTTTTTTCCCCTCTTCTTCTTTTTCCTTATTTTAAAAAGAAGGAAAAGGGAAGAGAAGAAGGATAAAAAAGAAAAAAAGGGAAAGGAAAGAAAATGGAAAAAGGAAAATATTTTTTTCTTCTTTATTTCTTCTTCTTTCTCCCTTTTCTTCCTTCCTTTTCCTCCTTCTTCTTTCTTCCCTTATTTTTCTTCATTAACTTTGACTTAAAAACAACTCAAAAGTACTTAACACCTAGTAACACTGCTAAGTAACCTAAGAGTGTTATATTGGGCTTGTTTGGCTCTAGACAGTGTTATACACAAGTTTCAGGGGTATTGGTGGAGTTCTGGTTCGGTTCAAACTAATTTGGAACAAACCTAACTTTTTGCCTAAATTCGGCGAACTGGTCATACTGAACTTTTGAAAAGCTCACTTATCACTAGCCCTGAGAGCTGGATAATGCCACGAAATATAAGTAGCAGTTTTATAGTAACAGGAGAAGTGCAGGTTGGAGACCATTGGTATGATATATAATTTTTTGGATAATTCTGTTTGTGTTAGGGCTCTGTCAGACGAATGATTTTTTTAGCGCATAAATAGATGCGCTACAAAAAACATCACACATCACGTGTAGAAAAAGTTGCGTGACCGAGTGCATTTGCACTCACATGTCCTATCTTTTTCAGGTGTGATTACTTTAGCCTCTAAAAACAGGACATGTGACTGCTTTTGATTGGAAAGCATTGTTTCTAATAAAGCCTATTCATGTGCTAAAAAATCGCTCATTCGACCGCGGCCTTAAGGTGTTTTTTTCACAATACATTTGACTCAGTTCTATATTATATATAGAGATGAGCGAGCATGCTTGGATAAGGCAGTTACTCGAGCGAGCATCGCTCTTCTGCATTCTCATTCGAGCAGGCTCGGGGGAGGGGGGGTGGGGGGTAGTGATGGGGGAGAGAGAGATCTCTCCCATCCCCCCCCCCCCACTCACCTTCGCTGTCGAGCCTGCTCGGACAAGAATGCAGTTACTCGAGAAGAGCGATGCTCGCTTGAGTAACTGCCTTATCCGAGCGTGCTCGCTCATCTCTAATTATATATAATGAAAATACAACATAATTTGTTTCCTTGCAATTTCCCAAATGAAATAAAGAGGTTGTCCAATTTAATTTTTTTCTAAAAATAATAAACAATCTTCTATTCACCTCTCCTGGCTTCTGCGCTGTGCCCAGTACTGCATCCTCAGGTCTCTGCTATGACGCTGTGTTGGCATCCAGTAGCATTCTGTGTATTGGATGTCACAGACTGCTATAGCCAATCACAGACTTCAGCATTTGGGTGTCCTGTAGACAGGCTGCTGCTGGGTAATCAATACAGGGTCACAACGGAGACCTGAGGATGTAGAGATGGACACAGAGGAGAAGCCATGAGAGGTGAGCATAGGGAGCATGATTTATTTTAAAAAATTAACTAGTACAACCCCTTTAATGTAAATATTTCTACAAGACTTATGTGCACTTAAAAAGACAATTATTGCAATATTAAGCCATGATAAATCCACCTTAAGGCAACCAATTTTGAAATCTGCTTTAAAGTGAATGGGGATAAGCTGCAATACCGGGTACTGCCTATAGGCAAGAGTGGCACTGTTTCGAAAAGAAAACTGGTTTATTTTTAATCTCTTACAACACCTTGAAGATATTGTAGCTGAATTCATGCTTGTGTCTGACTGTGTTTGGCTGCTCAGAGCATGGCAGGAGTGTTCCAAGCTGGATCATTGCTCAACAAAAATTAGCGACTTCTATGTAGATTGACAATATCCTCTATCATCATTTCACAAAAAGTAGAGAGATGAAAAAATATGCCTTCAAGAAACTCAAAAGAGTATTCCAAGAATTAAAAGGGTTTTCCCAGGACTGGATAAAAGGGTCTGCTGTTATTCCAGAAACAATGCCACACCTGTCCTGAGGCTGTGTTTGGTATTGCAGTTCAACTCCATTCACTTGAATTGGAGTGAGCTGCAATACCAGATGCAGTCTATGGATAGACTTGGCGCTATTTCTAGAAAAACAGCAGACCATCTTCTAGTCCTGGACAAACCCATGTAACTTTTATCAGTTACGCATAGGATAAATGATAATTGACTGAGCCCTGAGGGAACTATACTGATCATTAGAGAGGTCCTGGGTCTCCCCCTTTGCCTTCACTGCACCCCTTCCTCGACACTAAAGAGAAGCTTGATTTGATCAGTGACTAAGTATGTGCGCATCTGAAACTGGTTTACCAGCAAATGGAAGTGGCGGTAGGGACAATTTTTGACCTTCTGAGGTCAGGGCAAATTCTGGCTTAGCAGCAACGCTCACCGGTTCGGCCAGGGAAAACGGAAGCTGGCAGTGCATTCAGGTTCTAGAGGTGGGACCCCCAGCAATCAGACATCTATCCATGTTAATTACAGGAATCCACCAGTCCTAAGTTCTAGACCACTCATTCTCAACTCTTGACTTTAAGCACTCACAACAAGTCATAAATTGAGGATATGGCATAGAAAACACATGTAGCAATGCCTAGTGTGCTGACAATATTCATATCACGTGACATAAAATGATGGCGCCATTAAATGGTCATATCAGTTCCCTCATTTGACCTTCACTGTGGAGCCCTAAGCCCTAGGTTCTCTTGTTTTCTCCCCCTCTACTGTATGTGGTTTCTGTTTTTTGTATCAAACCATGGACCACCCTTATTTCTTTTTTCATATGGATCAATAGCACAGCCGGCTGTTCTGTTGGATCCATACTCAACATAGATTTAATTCTTTTGCACTGTGTTAACATCTATACCTGTCTTTAGTTAGAAAAAAAAAACAATAAAACAAAAACTTTATTTGAAAAGAATCCAAAAATTCTAATTGCAAATAGAATATACAGTAGGGTCCTTCTTCTCTGTGATCCTCCTCTGCTGTTCTTCTGTGTTGTTCTGTAGATTACAAATAATAAATGTTTCTTAGAAAAGAATATATTTTTTTTGCTAATCACTGTAGTAAATAGGCTGCAAAATACCACATACACATCCTTGGATTCCTTGTGCAGCTTATTTTTAATGAGTGACTGTAGATCTAGAGAAATCAGGTATCTCAGGCTTTTCACATCATTCCTACATTTGGCTTTCTATATATTTAGACTCCAAAGAAATGTAATTCTTCACAACAATCCAGTTCAAACTGAATGTATCGTCACTTCATGTTGCTGTATTTAGTAACATATTTGTACTCTTTTCTTGGATTTTGTGTATAATGTTCCTTATTATAGAAATTTTGTACTGTATAGCAGAATATTTATTGTATATATTGTATCTCTCTTAATTTGCACTAACTGGAAACTGTATCTTGGGAACTGTATTTCAGAATATTTAAGAAAATTGCTAAAAAGTGTTTTTGTTTTTCTTTTTATTTAATTAAAAAAAAACCAAAAACAAACATTAATAGGTCTTCAATGTACAGTATCATTGCTGGGGGTTCTGCCCCAGAGACCCCCACCAGTCCCATTCACTTTAATGGGGCTGAGCAGCAGAATCAGCCTCAACAGCATCTATAGAGGTACTCTGCGGTCCCTTTGTTTGTTAATCGTTAGGGTTCCTGGTGTTGGACTTCCATCTATCACATAAACAATTAATTTTACATCCTATAAAACGAATTTAAGGCTAATTTCACACGGGTAAGTACGATATTGAAACACGGCTCGATATCGCACTTGGGAATGTGCAATTTCCCCATGGATGCGAGGAAAGGATCAGCAAGTGCTTCCTAGTGTTTTCAATGGGAAACCTTGCACCTCGCAATTTTTTTGCCCAGTTCTCACAGCCAATGGGAAAAATTCAAACAAACGGCCATGGATTAGGAGAGTGAGATGGGTTCAGTTTCTTTGCATGTTCTCTGTTATTTCTCAGAAGACTAGATACTGCATTTAACTACAGTCTGTTGTTCGTAAATTGGACCCAAGCTGCTGAGTGTTGAAAATGGTTTAATGCAGTAATTTCTTAATATATTCTGAAAATTACATCTAAAGATAGAGTTTTACTTTAAAGTCAACCTGTTCCCTACAAATTGTCATAAGAGAATGCTGAAAAAGTTCATCCTGCTGAAATTTGAGCAGGATGGTCAATTACACGCAGGGGCAGACTGGGCATGGCCAATGACTGGGATCAGTGATGTTACTATCCCCATGTGTAACATCCATTAAAGGTACTGTCCTATAAATTGATGTGCCGATAGATCATGTTTGGTATTACAGCTCAGCTCCATTGAATTAAATTGGGCTAAGCTGCAGTGCCACACAACCTGTGGACATGTATGGCACTCTTTTTGGAAGAAAGCAGTCATGTTTTTCTAATCGTACTAACAGTTTCTGACACCAGTCCACTGCTGAGCCTTGTCAACTCTGGAATAAGTGGCTGTGAGTCTCCAGTAATGCTCTTTTATCCAGTCTTTAATTTTGGGGGGTTCCAAGTTCTTTCTTTTAAATGATGTATACTTTAACAAAGTTTTTCCACTAGAGACATTAAGGATTAACCAAATATCATATCTGTAAGGCCCAAGCTCCTCAATCCCAACTGATCTTAGGAGTATGGGTGCTCGGTTTGCTCTGCCGGGTTCAAGTAAAATTTTGCTAAAATTTCGGTTTAATGTGAACCCGAACTTGGGCAGTCCTTGTGGGCCAATTTCACTAAAATAGTCTTCTTTCTCTTTCTCTTTCTTTTTTTTTTCCTATTCTTTCTTCTTTTCATTAACTTTGCCTTAAAAATAGCTCAAAAGTACTTAGGTACACTTCTGCCTGACCTAAGTGTGTTATACAGAGCTTTATAGCTCAGAGGCCTTATTCACACTGCCATAGGCACATCTACACTCGGTGGTAGGAAGCGTAGTTGCGCCTGAACGAGGGAGATTTCTTCCCCTTCGATGGCAGTTCAAACTCCGCACCAGAAAATTACCATAGGAAGATGGGTGCTGCCCGATCTTCCCACACATAGTATAGCTACACGCCGGAAAGACATGGCAGGTCCTATGTTTTCCCAGTCGTACACATCATGGGCGCAAAAAGAGGTGGTGAAAACGAAACCACTGAAATCCCATAGAGGTGAGTGTTTTCGTTTTGTCCCGTTACATGGCTGTAATTATCACGGCTGTATAAGAGGACAAAACCACGCTCGTCTGAATCTGCCCTTATACAGTGTTATGCACCAGTTTTAGGGGTATTGGCGAAGCTCCCGTTTGGTTTGAACTAATTTAGACTGAACTAAACTTTTTGCCCAAATTCGCCAAACCCGCCAAATTGAACTTTTAAAAAGTTGAATCATCAATACAGAGCACAGTATGTTTTTTTGCATCCACTTCTATACCAGAATGGGGGGTTTGCTTCTTCTCTAGGACTTGTTTGGAGTCCTAGTGATCTAAACCCGTTGATGTCATATCCTATTAAGATGCCTTAAATGTCTCCAAAGGCAAAGCTGTTAGAGTTAGCCAGATCATGTGTTGAATAGTAGTCATGGGAATATGTCATATTAATGGCTATAATCAAACAGATACTGTATATATTGCCTCAGTGAGGTCCCTGGTCCAAATGAAACGCTAGACTATATCAGTATGAAAGCTGAACCCCTAAAAATGGCTACCTATCCAATATGTAGGATACAGGAGACTTTAAAGTCAACTAATAAAATAAAAGTATATATTATGAGGCAATGATGATTATTTTTTTAATGAAGTGTACATGACTGCAAAAGCAGGCGATACTTTTATGCAGATGGTGATATGAAATATATAGATGATATTATAGGAACTGCAAAAGCAGTAAAGGATGTCTCTTGTGGAGGAGGGATACTATGTGTAAATCTGTATTAGATTGGAACATTTTGTGCCAAAAAAAGAGTTTTTGATAATCCTTATCACAGAAAACCTACAATTTGGTGAAGTAATGTATTTGTTACGTCAATTGTAGGAATTTATTATTTTTAAGATGATGTAACTGAAGTTTTTTTGTGATGCAAAGTTGTCCCATAATTTCTGTAATAATTACCGAATAAAAACATATTTATCAGAGTGTTTTACATATTTTCTGTTTTTGTGGTTCTGTTTACAAATATGAAAAACACGAGTAAAAGGGACTTGTCACCGGTTTTTATCATAGTAAACTCATAGCAGCTCCACAATTCTGGTATATCTACCTTTCCCACGTTGCTTTTGCTGTTAGTGAATATAAAAGCATGCTTGAATAGTAGATGTTTGAAAATTTCCTGCACCGCCTGTAAATGAAGCCGGGCGGTCCGCTGGGCATGCAGGTCCGTCTCTGCTTGCTGCATGTTTTTCACAGAAGCTTGCAACTCTAGCATTATCCACGCATCGCTCTGGAGTGTCATGCACAGATAAACTATCCTATTTCGGCCTTGTTCGCACGGGTGACAAAGTTGCGAGATTTTGTCGCGTTGCGACAATGCTACTAATTGTGCGTTCATTCAGCCCATGCTTTCCAATGGGTTAATTTACACGTGCAATGTTTTGGAGTGTGTGACATCCCGACACAAAAACCTTGCGGGTCACGCAATATGCTTGCAACTCATAAGGTTATGTAGCCCATGTTTCCCTAGGGAGCCTTCCTCTCTGTTGCATCGCATCACACCAAAATGCGGTAGGAAATCCTACTGTCGAAGCCCTAATCTAAGCCCTGGCTGCAGGAAAAATTTTTGAAAACAGTATACATAACCTAAAAGCGCTGTCAGCCCAGCCACATCTTCTCCTCGGACCCCAGCACTAATCTTCTTCATCTCTTCTGGCCGGGAATGGGAAATTTCCCACCTCCTGGAAGCACTACCTTTGATTGGCTGGCGCTTAGCCAATCACAGCCAGTGCTCTCTGAATCAATCACAGCCATTCGAGTGCCGTCTCTGATTGGCTAAGCATCAGCCAATCGCAGCCAGTGCTTCCAGCTGTGGCAGAGGATCGCGATCTTCTCTGTATGTTGTCTATGTGGCCGCTGCTGCTGCCGCCGGCCCCATTGACTACTAGGTGAAACCCCTGGATTTGACAGCATCCAGGGGTTTCACATCCAAAGAATCCTGATGCCGCAATTAGTTGCGTTTTACAATTCACTGTCCTATTTTTTACCGGTGCAACTTTTTTGCGCAGGTAAAAATCGGACATGTGAACGCTGCCATAGAAATCATTGGTTCTAATAGATGCGAATCACAAGCGCAATAAACATGCGCAACAAAAAATGCGTGTGACTGAACCCTAAGGGTGAGCTACGGGTTATTAAATTCAAGGGTGTACTTACTTTGTCTCCTTTACTGTGGAGGTTCACTCAATTCTACTCAATAAAAGACAAGCATGGTACAATTCTGAGTGTTATTAGTTTAGTTAGATTGTGCCTGTCTGTAATTGGGATTTAGATAACACTCATACCACATTGTATTTGTGATTAATGCCCAAAACCAGGTAATTCCAAAGGGTTCACTTATCTTTTCTTGCAACTGTACAAGTCTTGCGCAGGCTAGACAGGAACCTAGTGTACAGGGAGCTGTTTTCTATTACAGCAAGTGCAGAATGATTATATAGTACAGATTACTAAACCACCAGTGGGAAAACTTCGATATCAGTTTATTGCAGCATTTTTACTGAGGGGAATGAGTCCAAGTCTAACAGCAAGCCTGGTTGGTCACTTTACCTGTAAAAGGCAAACTGCTATTATGTGTGCTTTAAAGGAAACCCATCATAGACTTGTATGGAAAAGCGTGCTCACAAGAATCTGAAAAGTCCGATTTTCGTGTGCTGAGCAATCTGCATGGGTGACAGCACTGGACTGCAAGAGCAGGCGAGTATAAAAAGTACATAACTTAGTTTATGGTGAGTGGGGATGTGACAGGTTCCCTTTAAAAATTACGACTCACCAGTCTGTGCGTCATCTATATGACTTGGCCAACTGAGAGTGGCTTGTGGCTGTACCGCTTGACAATTGGCACATAAAAAAATAAAACAACGCAATTCTAGAATATTGAAATTTAATGTAGCTGTTATAAAAAATACTGTGATATTATAACTCCTCGTCTAAATGTTGGCGATGAGCTGATGCAGGGAGAATGTTGTATTACATGGGGCTCATTCAAATGGTCACACTGGCTTCTCTATGGTCTAATTCACAGGTGTCAAACACAAGGCCCGCCGCCTCATTTTATGTGGCCCGCCGACTGTGCAGTAAGTTCCTTCACCTCCGTGCTGCTGTCAGTATGCGATCTTCTCTCGGCTTGTTCTGTCTAATGCAGACAGTAATAGAGAAGTGCCGATAGCAGACTGGCAACGGCCGCGGAGGAGGGAAGGGGAGTGCAGAGAACATGAGAGCGACGCTGAGGAGGAGCAGCTGCAGGGTGAGAGCCTGGTCAGCGCTGACCTCCTCTCACCAGCCCTCCCTCTGTTCATGGCTGCCGGCCTGGGAGACATCAGGGGCCCAAGAAGGACTGAGAGCAGCCAGTACACCTGCCAGTGGGACCATATTGGATGCAGGTAAGTATAAAATGTGTATAAAAATGCAGAAGTGTGTGTGTGTGTATACATATATGTGCGTCTGTGCGCATGTGTGTGTAATAGTGTGCGTCTGCGCGCATGTGCGTAATAGTGTGCGTCTGTGTGCATGTGCGTAATAGTGTGCGTCTGTGCGCATGTGCGTAATAGTGTGCGTCTGTGCGCATGTGCGTAATAGTGTGCGTCTGTGCGCATGTGCGTAATAGTGTGCATCTGTTTGTGCATGTGCGTAATAGTGTGCGTCTGTGCGCATGTGTGCGTAATAGTGTGGGTCTGTGCGCATGTGTGCGTAATAGTGTGCGTCTGTGCGCGTAATAGTGGGCGTCTGTGCGCATGTGTGCGTAATAGTGTGCATCTGTGCGCATGTGTGCATAATAGTGTGCATCTGTGCGCATGTGTGCGTAATAGTGTGCGTCTTATATGTGCATAATAGTGTGCATCTGTGTTATGTGTGCATAATAGTGTGCGTAATAGTGTGCGTCTGTGTTATATGTGTGTGATAGTGTGCGTCTGTGTTATGTGTGTGTGATAGTGTGCGTCTGTATATATATGTGTGTGTATATATATATATATATATATATATATATATATGTATATATATATATATATATATATATATATAATAGTGTGCGTCACTGGCCCCTATGGGGGACCTTATTACCAATTGGGCCCCTGTGGGGTTCACTTTTACTATACTGTCTTACAATTATAATTGGCCCTTTGAAGGCAACCATAAGGCTGATGTGGCCCTCGGTGAAAATGAGTTTGACACCCCTGGTCTAATTGGTCTCTTTGCCCTTATAAGACATAAGACCAAGGAAGTCTTCTTCAAACAACCTCTCTAATAAAGAGATTGCATCCATCATAAATAAAAAACTGTGAATTTTATAAAATCTGGGTCATCTGTTTTGTTTGGTCAGTCTCGCAGTGATGATACTAAGTGATTAATAGAGGTGCAAAAACAGCTACATAGGGTGCTCACGCCACCTCATCGAATGATTTTCCTCTCAGCGCAGTATGGAATTTATGGACTTTTAATTTTTTTTTCTTGGTTGGTCATGACTGTTCACCCAGTTTGCCTACTTACAAAAGTTAGGGACTTAATAACCTCCATACAGCGTAATATATCTTAGGGAAAGTTGAAAGACTGCAACAAAAGTACATAACCATCAGACAACCCCTTTATAAAATGCTGACAGGGCATCCAATCAAATGAATAGACAACTGCATAAAACTGGTTACACAGGACCTGCCAAAATGGGAGCCACTTTTTGCATTGGATCGCCGCTTGAGGGAAGTTCTGAGTTTGGGAACATATAGAAAGGACTTATCCTTATTGAACAAACCTTTTCTCAAATGAGAGCAGAAAAGTCGTAGCCATCCTACTGTACCAGTGAAAATATGGAAAAGGACAATACGTTTGTAAACTACCTTCACATCTGTTCAGAGACTCAGGCAAAGATATGGCAGAAAATCCAAGACAAAATAGCGGAATTATACACAGTGATAGTGTTTACAGTGCAGGTATCTCCAGTGGCCCTGCATGACCATAATATTTCCTTCAGCCGTGAATCATCTCTGTTCACTCTTACCATCCTGCCACTACCCTCAATGAACCTTTTAGAAGCTGCTGGACATTCAGGGGAAGAGGGAGGCAAGTCAGCGGTTGGACAGGAGATGGACTATTTGACTCCAACCCCCCCCCCCCCACCCCCCATCCTGTGAGCATGATAGCAGTCGCGTGGTCTACCTATATTGGTGAAATGCCACTGGTCACTGTTTAGGCAGGCGGTTCTGTCTTGTTGCTTGCATATCGGAGCAGAAAAAATGAAACCCAATGCAAGTATGAATGTAGCATAATTAATAATTCGTTTATTCTCTTTTTGTAATGAGTTCAGTACGTTCTCTTATATTTAATCAGTAGCAGGCAAGTCACACTGTTTTCCTACCAAATTTAAAACCTGCCTCTCATTTTATAACACTTTTTAAGCTGCTTTGTGCTTCTAAATCCTCTGTGGCAACTAAAGTCCAAACTGTTCTGTAACATGTATAATGCATGTGATGTCTGGCTGCAGTCCTAATAACTTTGCTCCGAGCCGCTTGCCAGCACAGCTATTGTTCCCATAGCTTAGCATAGATGTAGTAAGTGGTTCGCTATGCAGGCGATCAGCAGGAGACCGGCCCTTCTGTCTTCTGTACAGTTGGAATAGACATGCAGTGTTTTTAGAAGAAACAGCCATGCTTAAAATGAACTAATAGACACATCCTGCCAGTACTGGAATATTGGCTGCCAAGCCATACATGAAGTTCTGTCTATGCGGGGGAGACTACAAAAAGAGAAAGCTTGCCAAGGGCTAAATGCACTCACTGAAAATGCCAAAATATGCACCATTATCTATACGACAAGGGGTGTAGTTATAAGGGGTGTATCGGGGCCCTAAAACCTAATGGGACTCAAAGGCCCACTACTGTTGTGGCGGTTCTGGAATTGCTGCTTTGCTGATATGTCTGGTACTGGTTTTTGATATGTTACTACATCTTCTGGCTTAGTGGGTGTGGTGTTGGGTGTGACATGATTAGTCACACCTCTGGGTAATTATGAGGGCTATTTAACCTGGCCTGATACTGAGCTGAACTGCGGTTGACTTTCAGTCTCTGTCTGGCTAAACTGGCATTCAGAGCGTTGGTCCAGGCTCAATTCTTTTTTAGTAACAGAAAGCTAAAGCTCAGGGGTAGGGAGGATATACAGGATGAACACCGGTCCTACAGTCCATGTTATCTGTATGGTACCATTCCTGAATTGGGAGCACTCCAGAGGAGGAAGGGGGGTATGGGTCACTCCACAAACACTCCGGCAGACAATTATTCAAAGGAAGGGTTACCCAATAAACACCCCGCACGGCTGGTGCGTGAGGGTAACTGTGTGCGGTGATCCTGACTTAAGCGCTGTGGAATAAGTTGGCGCTATACAAATAAAGATTATTATATTATTATTATTATTGGACGGCTGCACAGGAAAAGCCTGTAGTGTGAACTGGTACCTGTACAGAAATACTGTAGGGCTCTCTCTCTCTTTGATGGTGGGACTCACTCTATTCACATATGCACTTCAAACGCTGTGGGATATCGCTCCTCTTCCTCCATCTTCACCTACATGGAAGCTGAAGGTGATTCCATGTGGCTCTGTGTTAGCACTCTCTCTTCAGTCATACCACATGACATGACAAACTGATACATCTACATGCAGGCAATGATTTTATCAGAGTTAACCTCTCAAGTGCCGCAGCTGTGCTACATACACACTGGATATGACAGGACATGCATTACACAGTGCATCTACATAGGACAAAACATGTATGACATTTATGGAGGGGACCAGGATGGTGTTCTGGACCACTACATTATAATTATTAATCATTTGGAAAGAAAAGGCATCAATATTAATTATGAGGGCATAAAAGAAGTCATTATTATCTATGTGGGCAGAAAAGGCAGTATTATTATTGATGGAAGTAAAAATTGGCATTATTAATGATGGGTGAATGATAGGGGGATTATTAATGATGGGGTACAAAAGGGGGGCATTATTACTGATGCGCCATGGGAAGGCATTATTATTCATGGGGACATAAATGGGGCACTTTTATTGCATGTGGGGTACTAAAAGTAGAGCTTACTGTGTGGGACTTAATTACTATCTGAAGCACTATGGGTTGTGTACAGCTGTGGAAAATGTATGAAGGGTGATGAAAAAGCAAGGAGTCAAAGATGTTTGTGTGGCAAATTCTGCAGAGACGAATTGTGGCCAGAAGAAGTCATCACGGTGCAAAACTTGTAATAGGGCCCCCAACTATAATGCTTTATTCATAGTACTGGGCTATCTTTATGAAGAAGAGAGGCCTTATGGGCCCATTAAGGCTCCTGGGCCTGGGGGCAACCGCATCCCCTGCATCCCCTATTGTTATGCCAGTGTCATAGTGGTTTGAGCCTGGATAGAAAAGGAAAAGGGAACTATGCCAATCAGAGACTACGCCACCTGTGATCACTGAAGGTAACTGATTTGTAATCACTGTGCAGAGCTGGTTTTTGACTATTATTGAGACATATACTAGTATTGTGAGTGGGTAAATGAGGGAAACTATTACTATCATGGGGTGACTAATGTGCACTATTACTTTAAGAGGATACAAAGGACAAAGCTTATCATAAAAGGGGCATGACCTAAAAAAATTTGCCACACTACACTATGTGTGAAGAATGCCCGTGACCATACTTACTGATATACTGATGATATACTGCTATAAAATACAAGTGCAGGTAGAAGCACCACATCTCTCAGCATGCAGTCAAATTGCTATATGGAGGAACATTGCGCAGGTGCAAAGTATTGATGAACAACCACTCGCACAGCTTCTTTAGGCCGGCTTCATATGATCGGGTCAGATTCTGCATGCTGGATTCCGCAGCGGAATCCAGCTGTGAAGCTGCGGGGCTAACCTGCATTTTTGTGATTTCTGTACGGATGTCCACAGCAGCTCGCCATCGATAAAGCACAGTACAGATCTTTTTTTTTAATGTTTGTATTTGTAATGTTAATCGCTATGGGCTGCAGGTCGCACCGCCTCCAATGATTTCAATGGAGGCCATCCACGTGGAGTCTGCAGCAAACTAGAGCATGCTGCGATTTTACCTCCACTCGCGGAATACGCAATTCGTATCTGCGAGTGCGAGCGAAAAACCCAAAGTACATGCCTTTTAATGGCTTGTTTTGCAGCGGATCCTCCATGTGGATGGCGATATCTTTTCTGCCCTCATAATTAATATTGTTGCCTTTTCTTTCCAAATAATTATTAACTATAACTCCTTTTTTTATCTCAATGAGTAGTAATGCCTCTTTTTTGCCTCCAAAATTAAGACTTTCCCTTTTCTGCCCCATAAGTAATAATGCCACCTTTTCTGCCCCCGTAGGTAATAATGACGCATTTCCTGCCCCTGTAGGTATAATGTCTCCTTTCTGCTCGCATAATTAATAATCTAGCTTTTTCTGCCCCCTTATATAATGATGCCCCTTTACTGGCGCAATAGAAATCCGTTCGTGTGAAGCCGGCTTTATACTGAGGGAAGTGGCTGCATAGTATTATACCCGCACACAGATAAGGCAATCAAAGGGTGCCAGGCCAACTGATACATATGCAGCGACCCAGACCTAGGAGGGATTTAAGCAGCGAGGCATAGATAAGATGGTAGTCACGGTGGCTATACTGCTCCGCCTGGCAGAGTGAAAAAGAATGCTGGTATTAAGGTCTAACTACACATTGGTAAAACTATAGGCAGATAGTAACACCTGCTACCTGCGGAGTCGGGTAGGGTAAGATGTTAGTTGTTGTAATGCCAGTCCGTATATGGGTAGGGACCTATTCTGGACAGAAAAAAATAAATCTAAAAAAGTGGAGAACTAAACAAAAATTTGGGTAGTAGTCCTTGCTTTCCTGTAGTGTCATGTGGCACCTCAGTGCAGGTTTCTGTGAATGGTGGGAAGCACTCTAGGAAGCAGACTTATATGGTGAAAACAATTTAACTCTTTATTTGCAGGGAGAAAGAGAGAGAGTACTTGACATTGCAGTGATGACACAGATTGTATTAAATTCACTTGAGGTCGATGAAAACGTTGCATTACATTTTGTAGACATTGATTAACTTCTGAACTTTCCTCCGGGGATTGACACAAGACATTGCATCCATAAATTTCTGGCTTTTCTCCATGGCTTTGACTTTTGCTTTGCTCTTGAATTAACGACTTGATCTCCTTTCCTCTCTTTCTCTTTCTCTCTCTCTCTCTCTTTCCTTTTCTGTCTTTGCTAACAATTCTGGTGTTTAAGTACTCACACTTAGATGTCCAACTTCCCATCACACTGGCCACTGTAGATGTCCTCCTTGTTCCTCCCCGGTCTCTATCTTAGGACTGACTAACCCTGCCCACTCTCTACCTTTTATACTCTTCTACACAATGAATCATAGGCTAGAGGGAATCTGAGTATCCAATCCTGGGGCTAACTAGGGGTGATTGGCAGGTGTGAGAGCAAGTTAGGGTGTATTCTGCAAAGTCATGCAGGGTTAGGTGGTAGGAATACTAACAATTAACACGTTAATGACCATTTAAAGTGGTATACACTTAATTATACAAATTAACAAATATACATACACACATTTACAAAGTGGCTGTAACAGTGCTGTGGGACCCCAACTCTGGGGTACTGCACATGTAGTGCACCATGCAGGCTTACAACCTATTAATGATGCTTTCACCAGTGCTTCTGGCAGGGCCCTCTTCTCACAAAAATCGCAACCTCCCCCCCTTCGTTTCCGAGTAGTCACAATGTGGTGGCATACTTTTCCTCAGAGCTCATATCAGGCAGCGCCCATTCCCACAGTACTTTCAGCATTGCCCCCATTCCACCCATGCTGACAGAAGTGCCTCACATTACTTTTGCTCACTACTCAGTATAAAAATGGCTGGTTTTAGCTACATGCGACCTGTGCGGTCACACAGGGCACCGGCCACCAGCTTGTAGGGAGGCCCCCAGCGGATGTAGGCTCCTCCGACTGGAGTTATTACCTTTTTCTTCTATGAGTCTAAACATCATGATAACATCTCCTGGTCACAACTTGTTTCTTCAGAATTAGACACAGATATCTTTGACTCCTTAATTTTCCAGGGATCTAGCTTCATTTCGAAAACTTCCTTATAATCTCTGCATGCATAGTGCCCCGGTAATGCCACTTGAGGTGACCCGCACAGTAATAGTATCCCCATTTTGTGCTCCCTGTAGACCCACCAAAGTAAGTGCTACTTTTTGTGTCCCACGCACAATAAAAGTGGCCCCACTCAATAATAATGCATCCATTATGCCTTCACTCAGCAATAATACCCCAAATAGGCCCCCACTCAGTAATAATGCCCCCTATAGGCCCCCCACTCAATAATAATGCTCCTAACAGGCCTCTGATCAGTAACAATACCCTTCATAGTCCGCCACTCAGGGATATTGCCCCATATAAGCCCCCACTCGGTAATAATTCCCTTCACAGGCTCCTACTCAGTAGTAATGCCCCATATAGCCCACCATTCAGTAATAATGTCTCTGACAGAAACCCACTCAATAATAATGCCCCTCACAGACTCTTACTCAGTAACAATGCCCCATACAGGCCCCCAGTCGTAATGCCCCATATAGGCCCTTTAACAGTAATAATCCCCTCATTGCCCCCTTTCTCCTCTAGTGTTGCACCTCATAGGCCCCAGCCCTCCTCTCAGTAGCAATGCCCTTCAGATATAGTAAAAATAAAAAAGTTATATTCACCTCTGCCTGTGTGTTGCACCTCCCACTCCCATTCTGTGTCACATGATTTCTCTACCCAGAACTCACCTAGTGAGCTATATGGGTGTGGACTGCAGAGGCTGGGAATGGGAGGAGCGGCACACCTGCAGAGATGAGTAACTTTTTTTTTGTTTTTCACATGGATTCTGGCTTGGCTTTCAATTCCCAGTCATTGTTACAAGGCTTGTATAAAGAGTCTCTATTGACTTGCAGGAATGCTGCCTTCCAATAGATGACACTGCAGAGGTATTGTTCCATCTCCCTTATTTGCATATTACTCAGAAGAGCATGAATGGCCTTATAAGACTCCTCCCTCACTCACCTTCTAGGCGCTCTCCCTAAGGAGAAAAGATAGCGCTCCTGACTCACATTTCACCAAAACACTTCTTCCCCTCTCTGATTCTATAAGTATGACGATTATTACTCGAGGAGAAAGTTTGCATTTTCTTGGAAAATTTACAGACATTGCATCTCAGGTTACCACATTTCTAATTGTTATTGTATTTCAATTGTTTAGTATGATCAATACATTGTGTATATACTGGGGACTAAAATGTTCTCTAAAGATTGCCCTTTCCTAGCCACAAAACGGCATCCAAAACGGCGTCAGCCCACTTTGATGCGGTAGATCAATTTCAAATAACAGTGGAAAGGGATCTTAAAAAAAAACTTTATGCTGTGTCTAGGTCTCAAGCACGCAACAGTAATATCCCTTTAAGGCTATATAAAGCAATTGAGGAATTGAAAATAAATAAGTCTATTAATTAGACAGGGGGACAAAGGGAGCCAAATTGTACTTTTTGACGAAGTCACGTATGAGCAATTAGTTATGAATACTTTGGAAGATAATGACATTTAGAGAAAGCTAAATATTGATCCCACCATTTCTTTCGGTAACATTTTTAAAGAATTCGTAATAGAAGAGGTATCTTTAGGCATACTTTCAGAACAACATGCAGAATATTTTGTTCGCTCATTTCCAATTACAACTATTTTTAATGGATTGCCTAAAATCCATAAAGGAGTTCTCCACCACCCCTGTGTCCAATAATTTCGGCTATTGTATCACCTAATGCAAATATCTACGAGTGGGTAGACACGCTACTGCAACCGTTAGCAAGGCACACAACAGAGTACATAAAGGACAGCAAGGTGGTTTAACCCTTTCCAATCCACTGTCTGACGTCTGAAGACATTATGATTTAAGGCTGTACAGCTCCGATGTTGGAAGACGTCCGTCGGGGTTCTCTTACTGTATATTGCCAGCCTCTTTGCTGTCGGAGCCTATCCAACGTGTCACCTCATGCAGTACTGGCTTTAGCCAGCAGATAGCGCCATTGTATAATGACAGAAGAAGAGTAAGTCCCCCTAGGGAAACCAGGATACAAATTAGATAGGAAAGGGTTAAAAAATACATTTAAAAAAAAACTTTGAATGGAGACAATGTTTCAGTTGAGTGTCATTTGTTGTCTGTACACTTTATTCATACATTCCGCATGATTTATCAATCACTGCACTCACATTTCACCTGTACACCTACAGTGAGTATACAGAGGAGTTGTGAGAATACATTATTGAAGTTGGAAGATATTTCTTAAAACACATTCGTTTTGCATTTAACAAGCAATATTACCTCCAAATGCAGGGTGCCACAATGGGGGACCGTTTTTCCCCTTCTCTTGCAGGACTATACATGTCCTGGTGGAAGGAAAAATGTATTTACTTCGATCAAACTCTTTTCATTCGCCATACATATATCGGTGCGGTCGTTTTATAGATGACGTGCCTAAAGTGTGGGATGAGAATGCAAACAACATAACTAATTTTGCTCTGTACATAAATTATAACGCCTGCAACTAAAAAAAACACCAGGAAAATAACATCTAATTGTACCAGGTGATATGAAGGAGGTAAAATAACTTCATTGTAACGCTTCATTGTCAACAGCGGGTAACACTATACTTCACGCTACCAGCTCTCATCCAAAACATGCAGTAAGATCTATCCCCGTGGGAGAATTAATTAGAGCTAAACGGGCATGTACAAAAGAGAATACGTTTAAACAACAGGAACATTTAATAATACAGAGATTATCTGCGTGGGCACCCCAAATGGCCTTCAGAACGGGCATCCAAAATCGTCAACAAGAAAAGGAGAGAATTTACTTTAAAAGACAACAGTAAGATTATACAGCACAAAGGCGGTGATCTGCAATCAAAAGTTTACTTTTTCAACTCGTTTTAATAGAGAATATAATGCTGTTCACTTCACAAAGCAATTATCACTTTTATATCAAGTCACAGTTTTAAGATCGCAACCACATCGGGCAGAAATGTTTTGGGTGTCGCGGGGCATTTCACTAATGTGCACAGAGGCAATTCAGTTTTCTTGGTATTGAATTGGTTAAGAAGCACTGCTGCCGTGGAGGTGATTTGCATAATCTATTGCTCTAGCAGGAAGCCTATTGGGTTTTACAATTAAAAGCTAGACATCCTGATGGCTTAATTGTAAAAACTATTTAATGTTTTTATAGTAGTTCGGCTGCTTTCACATTGGTGTTGGGGGTTTCATTTTCCTGCTCCATTTGGGAAGCAGGAAAAGCGGAATCCCCTGGTCAAATGGGTCCATCTTATGATGGAACAGGCTGAACGATCCCCATTGACTATCATGGGGTCCGTGCGATTCTTGCTCAGCTGCCCGGCATTTTACCGGAAGCGCTGAAGCGATATTTTGTGCCGGATGTGCGATAAAAAAAAGTTCCAATGCAAATGGGAACCTGTCCTTAAATATACAATCTTCCATTTATTGAATATACTAGGCAATGAGACTCTTTTTATAGGTGCTTTATAACATGTGACCTCACTGATGAATTGGATTGTCTATGTGTTGGTTTTAATGTCCTCCATGTTTATTTTTATTTTTATAATAATTGTCATGCGTTGGTGATGTAATCATTTTTTCAGTACTTCAAGCCTTTTCATCTATGTAGAATAAAGTTTAATGTATTTATGATACAGGAGAAAAGTTTTATGTATTGGATTCACCACAATACCAGTGGTCCGCTGGGTGATCCAAGCACCCCCCCAACTCCTGCTGGATGTGATTACCACAGCCTCCACTAAGATTGATGGATGTAATTCAATGGACTCAGGATCGGGTGAGCAGACTATATGCATTGTGTTCCTTTACTAGAATGATAGAATGGTAGAGTTGTAAAGGACCTCCAGGGTCATCGGGTCCAACCCCCTGCTCAGTGCAGGGTCACTAAATCATCTTTACTAGACCGTATTTATGGACTGAGCTTGGTTCTGATGTATGTTTTGAGCTTCATTCTTGTGAAGTATTGACCCACTGGACTGATCAAGTCGGGTATGATGCAAACTTGCTGCTTTCTGCCTATCAGTGAAATATATATAAATATATATAAATTAATATATGGTTTATTTCTTATGGTAGGGGGGGCATCAAAAAAAGAATTCTGCACAGGGTGCCATCTAAGCCAGGGCTGGCACTGACCACAAGGCCTACCTTTCTCCCCATAGGGCCCCCATTCCTGCATTAGTCACAGCAGTCCCCTCCATGGCTGGTCGTCACAGTAAGGCCTCCCTCACACAGGGCGTTTGCAAAACGCTGCCTTTTCAGCTGTGTTTTCGGCCCAGCTGAAAACGCTGCCCATTCATTTCAATGGGAGACTCCGCTGAAAACGCCCACGAATAGAACATGCAGCGCTTTCAAAATGCAGCATTTTTCAAAGCAGCGTTTTCAGCCCTGTGTGAGCAGCCCCATTGAAATGAATGGGAGCCGTGTACAGTGTTTAGCACAGGGCTGAAAGCGCCCTGTGTGAGGGAGGCCTAAGTCCTCCTTTCCAGCAGTAGTGACAATGCGGCGCCCCCTCACACCTGTTGTCTTAGGGCTACAATGTATCGGGGCTTCAAATTAGTTCTGCCAGTTCTCTCTTCTAAATTGTTGCAGCATTTCATGGTGTTGCTACTAGAATATGAAATAATGTTAAATCTCTGATGTATAGAAGGAAATTACATGGGTCTACCTATCATTGTGACTATTATAGTACTATTAGGATGGTAGAATCAATTTTGCGGCTTAAAGTTTTACCATGAGAGTTTTTGGGAGAAGTATGGAGAATATTTAAAGAGTTGCTTATCTCTAATTACTATTATTACCATTATGTCTGTTCTGCAGGAGATGCTTTCAGATGTAAAAAACAATCTGGTACAGTTTGGTGACATATACATGACAGTGGGGCCACCTAGTGGAGGTAAGGAGCATTGCAGTTATACTTTATATTTCCTCTGTTCTTTTAGTTGTTCTTTTCTCACTTCTATAATAGTAATCTTTGCACTAGTGAGAAATAATTGTCAAACAAGGGACTTGCAGACTGGTTACCCTATAAAGCGTTTTGTGTCCAGACTATAGGATGTGTCACTGGAGATCAATATATTTAATTAGAGCCAAAACCTTCAGATATAGATAAGTAAAATGTTTGGCTAATCACTTTTTCAACTGCAGGACCCCTGCAAACAGCTGTTCACGGGTGTATTCATCTCCTAATGATGGGAGGTGCGCAGAATAATAGAAAAATGATGGAGTGACCCCAGTAGAAAATGGAAAAATGCAATTAAGGGCAATGCACTTTTTTTAGAGGGTAGTAGGCTGATTTTTTATTTCTTTAGAGATGAAGGGAAGGAGTCCCTATGTGTAGTAGGTGCAGCCAAGTCCCGTTATACCTAGCTGGGTAAATGTTCAAACCACATATTCCAAGATAGAAAAAATATTTTTGGAGGTATGCGGTGCCACCTACAGGCGTAATAAAATGATATGAGATAACTATTTGTTTATTTATTAAACCAGCATGTATACACGTTTTGAGGTTAGTAAACCTCTTCCTCAGTATTTGCTCGGGACACACCTATAAATGCTAATGGCATGTCCATAGGAGTAGGTTCGGTGTTTGTCTAGATCAATTTATGTATACCATTTCATACAGAATAACTGATATGCCAATAGCGCAGGATGTTTCAAAACCATGCACCCAATTTGAAATGGCTGTATCTCTGTAACCACGAATCACTCATCAATGAAACGCTTATCATTTAAAAGGCTGGAATACAGTTTCAAATAATTAGCGCTCAATGCCTCTCCCAGCGCATAACCAACTCCTTGTATCACTCATTCGCAAGGTTAAGTTCAGCCAGACTGAATCCATGAATGTGGTGCAGTGTGCGTTTCGGCAATGATCTGCCAATGCAAAGAGCATTGGTACCCACAATTTGAGGAAACAGGCTGTGGGTACAAGTGCAGGGCTCTTCAGAGAAAAAAGTGAGAAAAAAGTGACAACTTTTTCTGCGTAGCCCATGCGAATCCACTCATCGTGCCAGCCGAGAATTTGCAAGCCCTCATACGTCTGTCTGGCGTGTGTTAAGGTGATGTTTAATCATAAGGCCATATTGGATGTAGCTGGTACAGGTTCTGCGTACAGCTGGCATAAGGAAGCCTGTAGAATTTAGTGATGCGGTGTCACAGGACATGGAGGATGGCTGCTTCATACCGCATTTGATTCTTAGTGATGAAGCAACCTTTCATTTAGGAGGTAAAATTAACCATCACAATGTGTGTATATGGGGATTAGAAAAACCACCCGAATCTGTAGAGCATGTGCGTAATTCTTCTAAAGTCAACGCGTTTTGGGCTGTTTCTTAAAGAAAGGTTTATATTGCTTTTTCTTTAGGAAAACTCAGTTATGGGGCAAACAAAAATGCTGCGAAACTTGCTCTTCCCATGAGTTAATGAAGATTCTGATGACTTCATTTTCCAGCAAGATGGACCACCGCCACATCGGCACTTGCAGGTTCAACATTTTCTAAATGACACACTGCCTTAAAATTGGATGGGACCCCAAGACTTTGTCCCCGAGATCTCCAGAAATTACACCCTGCAACTTTATCCTGTGAGAATCCATCAAAGACCGTGTTTTTGTGTCAACGTCAGCGACTAATCTGGAGGACCTCAAAAACAGAATCATGGCAGCGGTGACCTCAGTAGAAGATGATATTTTGAGAGACGTTTTGGACTAATTCAGCTGTCATCTCAATATGGTCTCTACAGCAGACGGAGGGCACGTACAGCACTTATAAAATGGTTAGCAGAACTTCATAACTCATTAACCCTTTCCAATCCACTGTCTGATGTCTGAAGACATTCTGATTGAAGGCTGTAAGAGCTCCGATGTCAGAAGACGTCCGGCAGGGTATTCTTGCTGGCCGCTGTGTTGTCAGGGGACCTCACCAGCATGTCACATACCGCAGTCCTGGCTCTAGCCAGCAGACGGCGCCATTGTATATTGGCGGAAAGAGAAAGCCCCCTAGGAAACCCTGAATCCAAAATGGGATTGCAAAGGGTTAAACGATTTGTAACTTTTTGTGTGATTGTAACGTTTTCATTGTGAAAGATACCACTTTGAAATTGGGTCCATCTTTTTGACACACCCTGTTTATATCAAGGTGGATCTACAACGTGCCCAGCCCGTAAGAGAGCATGATGTGACTGCACTGTGACTGGAGCGCTGCCTGGCCCGTTCACATTGTTGCGGGACATACCCGCGCCAGTTCTGATCCACTGAGCTGTCTAATTAGTCAATGGTGTTATCAATTACCACCACAAAATTGCGCACCTACCTGCGCTCCTCTTGTGCCTCGGGTGTACAAATGCGCAGAAAATAGAGCATGTGGCATATTTTTTTACCCAACAGAAAAGTGCGCTCAAAAACACTGAGTTTGAAGGAACTCATTAATCTGAATGGGTTGTATTGTCAGCGGTTTGTGCAAGCAATTTTGCACGCACAAAAACATGCACAAAATCGCCCGTGTGAAGGAGGCATCACGGCATAAATGCGTTACGCTAATGCGTGCGTTTTAGCGCATACACCCGTATGAAGCCACCCTAAATTCTGCACCAAAATCCTCAGGCTAAGGCCGGCTGCACACAGCAGTGACGGGCTCCGCCGTGAAATTCTGCAGTGGAGCCCGTCACGGCGCCCCCCAGGAGACGCCATACTTACCTGCGGATCCGGCGTCCTTGCTCCCGCATGACGCCTCCCCGCCAACCTCCGCCGCATCATGTGACACGCCCACCGCGTCACATGACGAGGCCGGCCGTGTCACATGACGCGGCCGGCCGCGTCATATGACGCGGCGGCAGTGGGCGGGAAAGCGTTTTCACGCTATCTTCAGCTGTGCTACAGCTGAAGATAGCATGAACAGACGCCTTCCATTAACTGCAATGGAAGCCGTCCGCGCGTACACCCGCGACAAATGCCGCGGGTGAGGACGGGTGAATTCACGGTGCGGAATTCCGCGGTGGAATTCCGCACCGTGAGCACTGAGCTATTAGGTTCAATAGAACCTAATAGCTGCGGGCAACGCAGCGCATTTCCGCCGCGAATTACGCGGCGGAAATCCGTTCTTGGGAAGGAGGCCTAACTGCGGATTTTGCTGTGAAATTCCGCAACTGCGGAGTTGGCTGCGTCCTGTAGTGTAATTCCGTCCCTTGTAAAAAGTCGCTACGGAGTGCATTAGTGCATGAACGAGATAAAATCTTTTTTATTTTTACCCTTCATACTCTGCTCGAGTTTGAAAAAACAAGCGGGAAGATTGGCCTTCCCTATCTTTCTCGCTGTAGTATTAATGTGAGAGAATCCTGATGTGGAAACGAAACCATTGAAATCAATAGCGTAATTTCGTCTAGTTATGCGGTCATGTTTATCACGGCCGCATAAAGGGACAATCATGCCCATGTGTGTAAGCCCTAAGACGCACCTAAAGACGCAGTTTAACTGCTGCTGCTGCAAATTTTGGTGCAGAATTTTCTGCATCTTTAGGTGCGTCTTACAGAAATATTCCGCAAGTGTAAAACGTCGCTTAGGGACCCTTCACACGGGCTGCCATTATCTGCAGGTAGCATCCAAATCCAGCTGTGGATTGCACACCAAAACCTGCAGGTTTAACTGTTTTTTGATGCAGAATTACAGACAGGTTTATGCTATTTTTAATTCTGCATCAAAATGAGTAGGTACTCTGCAGATTTGGGCTTATAACTTACCTGAGGCTTAATTCTGTCCCGTGTGAAAGGTCTCTCACAGTCTTTGCACTCAGAATATAAGTATGCATTAGTCCTTCTAGGTATAAGTAGCGCATGAAAGGGGAATAATCCTGGTGTCTGCAGGAGCTGCAGAAAAATGACAAAATAAAACCCTAGACTATCAACACTTCTTGCTGTTTTCTGCTGTAAGTTCCCAAAAGGGGGCAAAAGTGGCCAAGAGCTCAAAAAACAAAGACATTTTACAAATACACTTTACACTTTTGCTCCACATTGTGATCAAAAGTTACCTGAAAGGAAACTTCAGAAACTTCACCTAAAGACTTTGACCAACAGCTCATCCCCCCCCCCCCCCCCCAGATACAGCGGCCACCCTTTATGGGAGTTGTAGGTATTGTAGCTCGACCCATTGAAGTGCCCAGCATCCACCCACGGCCAGAAGTGACGCTGTTTCTTGGGGAAAGAAAAGCAGTCCCCTCCTTGTAATGCTGTACAGATCCCTTTATGAAACAACTTCTCAAGCAGCTGTGTCCATGGTATGTCTTATAGTAATGTCCATTGTGTTCACATCTGCACTACTAATTGAACAGGAGAACATGTGTATTGTTGTAAGAGGTCCGGTAAAATGTTGATTGCATGGTATTGTATTACATGAAAGAATCCACAAGGCTTAGAGCAACAACATGTGGACATGATGTTACTACTCCACCCACGACTAATTATAGAGATTGTCAAGGGTCTGAATTTGCTGAGTCAGCAGAATATATTTGGGAGGAGGAAGTTTGAACATAGGTTATAGCATATTCTTAACGAGAGGTCTTACAAAGTACATGTGGCTATCCAGATGTTGTAGTAGTACAAGTGAGAATGATTACCAGAAAGCAATAGTAGGAGTCCTACTAACCTCGTGGGAAGGGCCCTCTCTCTATCAGTACCGGTCTGTCTGTTTCTTTACGTACTGAAGCCATTTTAATATGTACAATGCGCTAAAATTAATGGTGTGTAATAATAACAATAATAGTTTTCTATGTACATCAGGAGGGAGTAACAAAGTAACATAGTATGTTAGGCCGAAAACAGGCCTATGTTCCTCCAGCTCAGTCTATCACCCCCCAAAGTTAATCCAAAGGAAGGCAAAAAAAACCCAAAAACAATAAGGTAGAAGCCAATTTTCCCCATTTAACCCCTTGAGTGGCATGCCCGGAAATTTTCCAGGACGAGCTCCACTGCTCATAGCGATATAGCCCGGAAGATTTCTGGGCTATGTATCACTATGGGAGCTGCAGAGCACAATGCCACAAGCTGTGACAGTGTGCTCTGCCTGCACAGTCCCACAGAGAACAAAGCAGGACATTGAGAAGAAGGAAGATATTGCCGATCTGCCGGCAATCTCCTGCTTCTAATGTCCTGCTTTGTTTACAGGTTGCTACAGAGACCATCGGCTTGTCAGAAGCAAGCCGATGGTCTCTGTGGCAGGGAGAGCTGGTGCTAGGCTGTCAGAGGACTGTCAGGCACCAGCTCTTACAGCAGAGATCAGAGAAAACCTCCGATCTCTGCTGTGTTAACCCTTTACATGCGGCAGTCTATGTGACTGCAGCATGTAAAGGGCTGTCACTGCAGCATGTAAAGAGCTGTCATCATCAGACCCCTGGAAAGTGATCAGGGGATCCTGATGGGTCTCTGTGGAAGTCCCCTAAAAGGGACGAAAATAAAATTAAAAAAAAAAAAAAAAAAGTAAAAAAAAGAAAAGTAAAAAATTATTTAAAAAATAAAATAAATAAAATTAAAAACACTTGTCTCCCTTTACTTTGTGAAAAATTAAAAATAAAATTACACATATGGTATCCCTGCATCAGAATGACCCAGAGAAGGAAGTTAGTACATTATTTAACCCCTTAATGACACGGTCCCTTTTTTTCTTCTTTCCCCATTTCTTTTTTTCCTCCCCCTGTTTAAAAAATGATAACTCCTTTATTTATCCATCGACGTCGCTGTATGAGGGCTTGTTTTTTGCGGAATGAGTTGTATTTTTCAATGGTGCTATTTAAAGTACCGTATAATGTACTGAAAACTTTTACAAAAATCCAAGTGGAGTAAAATGAAAGAAAAATGACATTCCACCATCCTTCAGTGCGTTTTGTTTCTACGGCGCACAAACTGCAACAAAAATGACCTCATAACTTTACTCTATGGGTCGGTACGATTACTACGATACCAAATGTGTATTTTTTTTTTTTTTACTATAGCACTTGTATTTTTTTTCAAAGACATTTAATTTTTAAAAATTATTTTCTGCTGCATCTTCTGGGAGACAGGGTGACTGAAAAAGTGCATTTCTGGCGTTATTTTTTTTGGATTACGTTCAACGTGGGGGGTAAATAATGCACTATTTTGATAGATCAGACATTTATGGACGCGGCGATACCAAATATGTATTTTTCTTTTATGATTTACATTTTTTTTATTATAGATATGGCAAAAGGAGGGTGATATAACTTGTATTACTTTTTTTCCCTAATCTCGCTACAAATTTTTTCACAAAAGTTATGCAATACATTATATATACCCAAAAATGATGCCATCAAAAAGTACAACTTCTCCAGCAAAAAACAAGCCCTCACATGGCCGTGTCAATGGAAAGATGAAAAAGTTATGGCTCTTGGAACGCAACTGCAAAATTAGTTGAAATTAAATGATTGGCCCATTTAAAAAACCTGCCCTGATGGGCACGATAGGGGGGTAGGAAACCCGCCACTCAAGGGGTTAAGGGAAAAAATTCCTTCCTGACTCCAATCTGGCAGTCAGAATAATCCCTGGATCAACAGAGTAGGCAGAGTTGACGGCCACCTAGGACATTAGTGAGGGAAGAGACTCAAAAAAAAAATACCCTAAGACCTTCTCCACATGACTGCATTCACACTACTGTAAAATATACACGAGCAAAACACAGAGAATAGAACCCATTGATTTCAATAAGTTCGCCCTAAAGAGCATGTTTCATGTGTTAGAAAAAATAGGACTTGATCTATCTTTTTTGTTTTATGCAGCAAAGGCACCCATAGAAGTCTATGGGAGGGGCACAAATATGTAAGCGGATGCAAGAAACACTGCACAAAAATGCACATCTGGACCTCCTTAGGCTAAATAGCCTTTAAATCCATGGAAGGGGTCTGTTGCGCCGATGTGTGAACTGGCTCTGTGTGTGCAAAAAGTACAGAACTGTGCGCAGACAAGTGCGCAAATCAACTTTATAAACCTAGTTCGCGTGCAAATACATCATGCTGAGGCATACGCTTGTGTGAAGCTCCCCTAAGGTATGTATTTGTTCACCTCCTATGCTATGGGGGCTTTTGCTGTGCAATGCATGTGCATGAAAAGTGCGTACAAAGCTCACAATCAATGGCTTCTATTCTCTGTAATTTGTGCAAATTTATTTTATATACACAAAAATGGACGTTCTATCCAGCATATCTAAGGAAGAGGCTGTGGCCTCGAAATGTGTCATTTGCTGGTGTTTTAATAAACAGGTTATTACTTCTTGAATCTGCTATTTTCTATATAAAAATGTTGCGTCGACCCCTAGTACTTTTTGCATACAGTCTTCAGACTTGATATCACTCCCACCTACCCCTATTGAGGTGTTCTTTCCGGGCTGGCAGTATCTTAACCACTTAGGGCACCTTCACACTGGTGTTTTTAACCCACTTTTTTTTTTGCGTGCGATTTTGACTCTTTTTTTTTACACAAAAGTCAGTAGGACTTTTTTAATGTTAAAAATTAGAGATGAGCGAGCACCAAAATGCTCGGGTGCTCGTTACTCGAGACAAACTTTTCACGATGCTCAAGGGTTCGTTTCGAGTAACGAACCCCATTGAAGTCAATGGGCGACCCGAGCATTTTTGTATATCGCCGATGTTCGCTAAGGTTTTCATTTGTGAAAATCTGGGCAATTCAAGAAAGTGATGGGAACGACACAGAAACGGATAGGGCAGGCAAGGGGCTACATGTTGGGCTGCATCTCAAGTTCCCAGGTCCCACTATTAAGCCACAATAGCGGCAAGAGTGGCCCCCCCCTCCCAACAATTTTTACTTCTGAAAAACCCTCATTAGCAAGGCATACCTTAGCTAAGCACCACACTACCTCCAACAAAGCACAATCACTGCCTGCATGACACTCCGCTGCCACTTCTCCTGGGTAACATGCTGCCCAACCCCCCCGCATGACCCAGTGTCCAGAGCGCACACCAAAGTGTCCCTGCGCAGCCTTCAGCTGCACTCATGCCACACGCTGGCCTCATAGCCACACCACCCTCATGTCTATTTATAAGTGCGTCTGCCATGAGGAGGAACCGCAGGCACACACTGCAGAGGGTTGGCACAGCCTGGCAGCGACCCTCTTTAAAAGGGGTGGGATGATAGCCCACAATGCTGTACAGAAGCAATGAGAAATCCAATCTTGTGCCACCTCCATCAGGAGCTGCACACGTGGGCATAGCAATGGAGAACCCATGTGCCACACACTATTCATTCTGTCAAGGTGTCTGCATGCCCCAGTCAGACCGAGGTTTTTTATAAATAGTCACAGGCAGGTACAACTCCGCAATGGGAATTCCGTGTGCACCCACAGCATGGGTGGCTCCCTGGAACCCACCGGCGGTACATAAATATATCCCATTGCATTGCCCATCACAGCTGAGGTAACGTCAGGTTTAATGCAGGTGGGCTTCGGCCCACACTGCATGCCCCAGTCAGACTGTGGTTCTTTTGAAGTGGACACATGCAGTTACAACTCCGTGTGGACCCACAGCATGGGTGGGTCCCAGGAAGCCACCGGCGGTACATAAATATATCCCATTGCAGTGCCCATCACAGCTGAGGTAACGTCCGATTAAATGCAGGTGGTCTTCGGCCCACACTGCATGCCCCAGTCTGACCGGGGTTTTTAATACATAGACACTGGCAGGTAAAACTCCCTAATGTGAGGTCCCTGTGGACCCACGGCATGGGTGGCTCCCTGGAACCCACCGGCGGTACATAAATATATCCCATTGCATTGCCCATCACAGCTGAGGTAACGTCAGGTTTAATGCAGGTGGGCTTCTGCCCACACTGCATGCCCCAGTTAGACTAGAGTTCTTTATAAGTAGACACATGCAGTTACAACTCCGTGTGGACCGACAGCATAGGTGGGTCCCAGGAAGCCACCGGCGGTACATAAATATATCCTATTGCATTGCCCAGCACAGCTGAGGTAACGTCCGATTAAATGCAGGTGGGCTTCGGCCCACACTGCATACCCCAGTCAGACTGGGGTTTTTTATAAGTAGACACAGGCAGGTACAACTCCCTATTGTGAAGTCCGTGTAGACCGACGGCAGGGGTGGGTCCCAGGAAGCCACCGGCGGTACATAAATATATCCCATTGCAGTGCCCTGGACAGCAAAGCTCACGTCAGATTAAGTGCAGGTGAGCTTCGGCAGTACATAAATGTATCCCATTGCAGTGCCCTGCTCAGCAGAGCTAACGTCACATACAATACAGGTGTGCTTCGGCCCACAGTGCATGCCCCAGTCAGAGTGGTAATATGTACCTTAACAGTAACCGCGTTGGTGGGAATGTGGTGGCGACTACGGACCTAGTAGCGCGGTTTTATTTAGTTGGTTTTCGGAATGTGGCCAGGATTAAGTGGGCCGTGGCGTGGGGATGGTGGGGGGGGGGGGCTCTCTTGTTGTGTTGGTAAAGGTGAAATTCTTGGACTGCCACCAGACGGACCTATGCAAAGGTATTTGCCAAGAATGTTTTCATTGTTCGAGGAGGAGGGGGATGTTTTTGAGGCACTACGTGTCCTCTCCACGTGTCCGTGGTTATATGCACCTTAACAGTAACCGCGTTGGTGGGAAATGGCCTCGCCACCATCATGTCTTTGGGAAGCCTCCGTTTCCACACCCCAGTGACATAGCATTAGCAGCGGTATAGGTAGAGCCCAGAATTAGTAATATTTCAGCGGTAGCATTAGGGACAGGCCCCAGTAACATATCACTAGCAGCATTATAGGGGGAGCACAGTATTAGTTCCATTTCAGTAGTAGTAGCAGTCTAGACAGGCCCCAGTAACAATTCCGAAGCAGCAGTATAGGGGGAGCACAGTATTAGTTCCATTTCAGTAGTAGTAGCAGTCTAGACAGGCCCCAGTAACATATCACTAGCAGCAGTATAGGGGGAGCACAGTATTAGTTCCATTTCAGTAGTAGTAGCAGTCTAGACAGGCCCCAGTAACATATCACTAGCAGCAGTATAGGGGGAGCACAGTATTAGTTCCATTTCAGTAGTAGTAGCAGTCTAGACAGGCCCCAGTAACAATTTCCGAAGCAGCAGTATAGGGGGAGCACAGTATTAGTTCCATTTCAGTAGTAGTAGCAGTCTAGACAGGCCCCAGTAACATATCACTAGCAGCAGTATAGGGGGAGCACAGTATTAGTTCCATCTCAGTAGTAGTAGCAGTCTAGACAGGCCCCAGTAACATATCACTAGCAGCAGTATAGGGGGAGCACAGTATTAGTTCCATTTCAGTAGTAGTAGCAGTCTAGACAGGCCCCAGTAACAATTCCGAAGCAGCAGTATAGGGGGAGCACAGTATTAGTTCCATTTCAGTAGTAGTAGCAGTCAAGACAGGCCACAGTAACATTCCCGTTGCAGCAGTTTAGGGAGATAACAGTCTCTTGCACATTTCAGTAGCTGCAGTATAGACAAGGCCCCAGTTACATTTATGTAGCAAAAGTGTAGGCCAACCCCTAGGCCTGTAGGCAGCCCAGTTAAAATAAAAATTGGTTCAGGTGAAAGTTTCAACGCTTTAATGAGAATTGAAACGTATAAACATTGTTTACTAAAGTCATATGACTGAGCCTTGTGGGCCTAAGAAAAATTGCCCGTTCGGCGTGATTACGTGAGGTTTCAGAAGGAGGATGAATATAATACACAGATTGATGAAGCTAAAAGGTCCCCGTTTTTGATGGTGATAGAGAACGATGCTTCCATCCGCGGGTGCAGCCTACGTATTGTTTAGGTACCGCTGCTGTCCGCTGGTGGAAAAGAGAAGTCTGGGGAAATCCAGGCTTTGTTCATCTTTATGAGTGTAAGCCTGTCGGCACTGTCAGTTGACAGGCAGGTACGCTTATCCGTGATGATTCCTCCAGCCGCACTAAACACCCTCTCTGACAAGACGCTAGCCGCAGGACCAGCAAGCACCTCCAGGGTATACAGCGCGAGTTCAGGCCACGTGTCCAGCTTCAACACCCAGTAGTTGTAGGGGGCAGAGGCGTCACGGAGGACGGTCGTGCGATCGGCTACGTACTCCCTCACCATCCTTTTACAGTGCTCCCGCCAACTCAGCCTTGACTGGGGAGCGGTGACACAGTCTTGCTGGGGAGCCAGAAAGCTGGCAAAGGCCTTGGAGAGTGTTCCCCTGCCTGCGCTGTACATGCTACCTGATCTCTGCGCCTCCCCTGCTACCTGGCCCTCGGAACTGCGCCTTCGGCCACTAGCGCTGTCGGATGGGAATTTTACCATCAGTTTGTCCGCCAGGGTCCTGTGGTATAGCATCACTCTCGAACCCCTTTCCTCTTCGGGTATGAGAGTGGAAAGGTTCTCCTTATACCGTGGGTCAAGCAGTGTGTACACCCAGTAATCCATAGTGGCCAGAATGCGTGTAACGTGAGGGTCACGAGAAAGGCATCCTAACATGAAGTCCGCCATGTGTGCCAGGGTACCTGTACGCAACACATGGCTGTCCTCACTAGGAAGATCACTTTCAGGATCTTCCTCCTCCTCCTCCTCAGGCCTTACACGCTGAAAGGATGACAGGCAAGCAGCATGGATACCCTCAGAGCAGTGAGCCAAGCTGTCTCTTCCCCCTCCTCCTCATGCTCCTCCCCCTCCTCTTCCTCCTCCTCAACGCGCTGAGATATAGACATGAGGGTGCTCTGACTATCCAGCGACATACTGTCTTCCCCCACCTCCGTTTCCGAGCGCAAAGCGTCTGCCTTTATGCTTTGCAGGGAACTTCTTAAGAGGCATAGCAGAGGAATGGTGACGCTAATGATTGCAGCATCGCCGCTCACCATCTGGATAGACTCCTCAAAATTTCCAAGGACCTGGCAGATGTCTGCCAACCAGGCCCACTTTCTGTAAAGAATTGAGGAGGCTGACTCCCACTACGCCGTCCATGTTGGAGTTGGTATTCCACTATAGCTCTACGCTGCTCATAGAGCCTGGCCAACATGTGGAGCGTAGAGTTCCACCGAGTGGGCACATCGCACAGCAGTCGGTGCACTGGCAGATTAAACCGATGTTGCAGGGTCCGCAGGGTGGCAGCGTCCGTCTTTGACTTGCGGAAATGTGCGCAGAGCCGGCGCACCTTTCCGAGCAGGTCTGACAAGCGTGGGTAGCTTTTCAGAAAGCGCTGAACCACCAAATTAAAGACGTGGGCCAGGCATGGCACGTGCGTGAGGCTGCCGAGCTGCAGAGCCGCCACCAGGTTACGGCCGTTGTCACACACGACCATGCCCGGTTGGAGGCTCAGCGGCGAAAGCCAGCGGTCGGTCTGCTCTGTCAGACCCTGCAGCAGTTCGTGGGCCATGTGCCTCTTCTCTCCTAAGCTGAGTAGTTTCAGCACGGCCTGCTGGCACTTGCCCACCTCTGTGCTGCCACCCCGCGCGACACCGACTGGTGGCGACGTGCTGCTGCTGACACATCTTGATTGCGAGACAGAGGTTGCGTAGGAGGAGGATGGTTTAGTGGAGGAAGCATACACCCCAGCACCGAGCTGAGGCCCGCAATTCTGGGGGTGGGTAGGACGTGAGCGGTCCCAGGCTCTGACTCGGTCCCAGCCTCCACTAAATTCACCCGATGTGCCGTCAGGGAGATAAAGTGGCCCTGCCCGCCTGTGCTTGTCCACGTGTCCGTTGTTAAGTGGACCTTGGCAGTAACCGCGTTGGTGAGGGCGCGTACAATGTTGCGGGAGATGTGGTCGTGCAGGGCTGGGACGGCACATCGGGAAAAGTAGTGGCGACTGGGAACCGAGTAGTGCGGGGCCGCCGCCATCATGTTTTGAAAGCCTCCGTTTCCACAAGCCTATACGGCAGCATCTCCAGGCTGATCAATTTGGCTATGTGCACGTTTAATGCTTGAGCGTGCGGGTACGTGGCTGCGTACTTGCGCTTGCGCTCAAACAGTTGCGCTAGCGACGGCTGGATGGTGCGCTGAGAGACATTGCTGGATGGGGCCGAGGACAGCGGAGGTGAGGGTGTGGGTGCAGGCCGGGAGACGGTAGTGCCTGTGTCCTGAGAGGGGGGTTGGATCTCAGTGGCAGGTTGGGGCACAGGGGGAGAGGCAGTGGTGCAAACCGGAGGCAGTGAACGGCCTTCGTCCCACCTTGTGGGGTGCTTGGCCATCATATGCCTGCGCATGCTGGTGGTGGTGAGGCTGGTGGTGGTGGCTCCCCGGCTGATCTTGGCGTGACAAACCTTGCACACCACAGTTCGTCGGTCGTCTGCACTCTCAGTGAAAAACTGCCAGACCTTTGAGCACCTCGTCCTCTGCAGGGTGGCACGGCGTGAGGGGGCGCTTTGGGAAACAGTTGGTGGATTATTCGGTCTGACCCTGTCTCTACCCCTGGCCACCGCACTGCCTCTTTCAACCTGCCCTGCTGCTGCACTTGCCTCCCCCTCTGAAGACCTGTCCTCAGTAGGCTTAGCAAACCAGGTGGGGTCAGTCACCTCATCGTCCAGCTGCTCTTCCTCTGAATCCTCTGTGTGCTCCTCCCTCGGACTTACTGAAACTACTACTACCTGACTGATACACAACTGTGTCTCATCGTCATCGTCCTCCTCACCCACTGAAAGCTCTTGAGACAGTTGCCGGAAGTCCCCAGCCTCATCCCCCGGACCCCGGGAACTTTCCAAAGGTTGGGCATCGGTCACGACAAACTCCTCTGGTGGGAGAGGAACCATTGCTGCCCATTCTGGGCAGGGGCCCGAGAACAGTTCCTGGGAGTCTGCCTGCTCCTCAGAATGTGTCATTGTAATGGAGTGAGGAGGTTGGGAGGAAGGAGGGGCAGCAGCCAGAGGATTCAGAGTTGCAGCAGTGGACAGCGTAGAAGTCTGGGTGGTCGATAGATTGCTGGATGCACTTTCTGCCATCCACAACAGGACCTGCTCACACTGCTCATTTTCTAATAAAGGTCTACCGCGTGGACCCCTTAATTGTGAGATGAATCTGGGGACCCCTGAAACTTGCCTCTCTCCTAATCCCGCAGCAGTCGGCTGCGATACACCCGGATCAGGAGCTCGGTCTGTGCCCACACCCTGACTTGGGCCTCCGCGTCCTCGCCCGCGTCCACGTCCTCTAGGCCTACCCTACCCCTCAGCATGGTGTATTACGAGTAGAGCAGAAACAGTACGCTGTAATTAAATGTGCCGCTTATTGGCCTGTGGTTGGAGGCTGACTTCGCTTATGGAACGCACAGCAGAGCCAGGAAACAATTTTGCTCACGCCTGTAGTGAGACGTAGGTGCGTAGGACTGAGCTAGTGGAATTCACAGCGCAGAGGCAGTCAAGTTGCCAAAGGGCAGTGGTACGCCTTAAGTATTTGGCTTCCCTTTTTTTAAATGGTGGCTGAAACAGCAGATACTGTATGCAGCGTATATTATGTTTACTGTTTCCCTCTGGCGCTATGACGGCGGTGATGTAACGGAGACAGCAGAGCCAGGAAACAATTTTGCGCACGCCTGTAGTGAGACCTAGGTGCGTAGGACTGAGCTAGTGGAATTCACAGCGCAGAAGCAGTCAAGTCGCCAAAGGGCAGTGGTACGCCTTAAGTATTTGGCTTCCCTTTTTTTAATTGGAGAGCTGAAACAGCCGTTACTGTATGCAGCGTATATTATGTTTACTGTTTCCCTCTGGCGCTATGACGGCGGTGATGTAACGGAGACAGCAGAGCCAGGAAACAATTTTGCGCACGCCTGTAGTGAGACCTAGGTGCGTAGGACTGAGCTAGTGGAATTCACAGCGCAGAAGCAGTCAAGTTGCCAAAGGGCAGTGGTACGCCTTAAGTATTTGGCTTCCCTTTTTTTAAATGGTGAGCTGAAACAGCAGATACTGTATACAGCGTATATTATGTTTACTGTTTCCCTCTGGCGCTATGACGGCGGTGATGTAACGGAGACAGCAGAGCCAGGAAACAATTTTGTGCACGCCTGCTGTAACGCTTAGCTGCGTATTAATTAGGACTACTACCCCCAGCAGACACGCAGTACACTGAAGACTGTCACAGGCAGCCCAAAGATAGTATTTTTCCCCAATTTTTTTTAAAAAGCCCACTGTCTATATAGACAGTATATCTCTTTCACCTTTCCCTCTTTCCCTGCCTCACCAGTACTGCCCCTATACTCTGTACAATGACTGCAGACTGAGGACGCAATGGTCTGCACGCCCGATATACAAAAAAAAATAAATTGTGCAACACTGCTAAAAGCAGCCTCAACAGTACTGCACACGGTCAGATGTGGCCCTAAGAAGGACCGTTGGGGTTCTTGAAGACTAATATAACACCTAACGCTGTCCCTATAGCAGCTACAGCAAGACAGCACTTTCCCTGATCTGTCACCATGCATCTGTGGCGAGGCGCGGGCTGGGCAGATTTTAATACTCGGGTGTCACCTGATCTCCCCAGCCACTCACTGCAGAGGGGTGGTATAGGGCTGGAACGTCACAGGAGGAAGTTGTAATGCCTTCCATGTCTTTCTATTGGCCAGAAAAGCGCGCTAATGTCTCAGAGATGGAGTGAAAATAACTCAAACATTGCGTGGCGCTCGTCTCGAGTAACGAGCATCTCGAACACCCTAATACTCGAACGAGCATCAAGCTCGGACGAGTACGCTCGCTCATCTCTATTAAAAATGCATCGCATCAAAAATCGCAATGCGTTTTTAACATTAGAAAGTCCTATTGACTTTCGCATAAAAAAAAAAAAAAAAAGCAAAATCGTCACTTATCTATGTTCACAAAGAGCACACATTCTCTGTAGTTTACCCTAGGAGATCAGCTTTTAAGGGTGCGCCAACTTTTGTCTGTCACACTCACACTGGACTCTTCGGTTGATGTACCTCTTACACAGACACATGCGCCCCGCTACTCCCTTGTGTATTATATTTCTCTACGGTAGACTATCTAGGTAATTTGTTATGTGATGATATTAGTGGGTTGTCTCCACTGTGGAGCATTCTCCCTATGATATTGTTTTTTATTGGGTCCTCATCTAGGACGGTTTAGGTCATCAGTATATGCAGATTTATATTTCTTGTATCCTGTGGATGAAAATATTACTTATAATATACTAGCTGATATACTCGGCTTCGCCCGAGTTAATTTGGTACTGGTGTTTATCTGGTGTTCACACGGAAATTCTTATGAAGTCGTCGTTACTTTAGAGATGCCGGGAAAAAAATATGCTCACCATTTAGCATGGTTCTTTGCGTTACCTAAGAAACACCACGTGGAGGTAACCATGCGGTGTTTCCTTTATACAAAATGGCATCAGGAAGTGAGAGAATTAGATTACGTACGTAAAATTTGGACGCTAATTTTTTTGTACTTAGAATTGAATAATCAAGTTGGGACCCATTAACTTCTCCTATTTGTGACATAGTCAATGCTCATGCCAAATTTCAAGTTTCTATGACATCGACAAGTGAGAGAATTAGATTACGTATGTAAAATTGGGACACCAGTTCTTTTGAGCTAGAATTGAATAATCGAGTTGGGACCTATTAACTTTTCCTATTTATGACATAATAATCAATGCTCGTGCCAAATTTCATGTTTCTACGACATCGGGAAGTGAGAGAATTAGATTCCGTACATAAAATTTTGACGCTAATTCTTTTGTGCTTAGAATTGAATAATCGAGTTGGGACCCATTATCTTTTCCTATTTATGACATAATCAATGCTCGTACCAAATTTCATGTTTCTATGACATCGGGAAGTGAGAGAATTAGATTACGTACATACAATTTGGATGCTAATTCTTTTGCACTAGAATTGAATAATCGAGTTGGGACCCCTTTACTTTTCCTATTTGTGACATAATCTATGCTTGTGCCAAATTTCATGTTTCTACGACATCGGGAAGTTGGAGAACTATTGGTGAGTCAGTCAGTCAGTGAGGGCTTTCGTCTTTATATATAGATGTATCTGTCATTATTAGTGTAAGCATGATTGTTTTGTTCGGTCAATTGGCTGGATATGCACTTTACTACACTAGCTGAATAAGATAAAGATTTCTCCTTTTATTTAGGACTAGCTTACCCGTCGCGCGTTGCTGCGAAGACAGACAGACATACATTCATTCGTTTTTATATATCTAGATAACAACCAACCACAGCGCAGCTTTCATGTTACCTCAGTGGTATAATATATAACAACCAATCACAGCACAGCTTTCATGTTACCTTAGCAGTATAAAATATAACAACCAATCACAGCGCAGCTTTCATGTTACCTCAGCAGTAAGAGAAATAACAACCAATCACAGCGCAACTTTTATTCTGCCTCAGCAATATAAAAAATAGCAACCAATCACAGCGCAGCTTTCATGTTACCTCAGTGGTATAATATATAACAACGAATCGCAGCACAGCTTTCATGCAACCTCAGTAGTATAAGAAGTAGCCACCAATCACAGCACAGCTTTCATTTTACCTCAGCAGTATAAGAAATAGCAACCAATCACAGCACAGCTTTCATTTTACCTCAGCATTCTCAATATCCAGCAATTGTCTTGCGAAACGTTCAGCGGATGCATCATTTTCTGGTTGAACACTCATCCCGTTGCTCGTAATGCCTTTTGCTTTCGTGCTTGAGATGGAAATCAAACGATCTTTGTCTGGGTGGCATAACTGTCGACGATGCTCGCACGCGCGCCACCTATCATAGGATAGTTGTACTATGCCTATAATCTTCCCAGGAGTGTACTCAACAACTTCCCAAAGTCTCATGGCAATTGGATGAATGGTGTAGTAATGCATAAAGGACAGACAGACAGACATACATTCATTTATATATATCAGGAAGTGAGAGAATTAGATTCCGTACGTAAAATTTGGACGCTAATTCTTTTGCGCATAGAATTGAATAATCGAGTTGGGACCCATTAGCGTTTCCTATTTATGACATAATCAATGCCCGTGCCAAATTTCAAGTTTCTATGTGAGAAAATTACATTCCGTACGTAAACTTTGGACGCTAATTCTTTTGCGCATAGAATTGAATAATCGAGTTGGGACCCATTAACTTTTCCTATTTATGACATATTCAATGCCCGTGCCAAATTTAATGTTTCTATGTGAGAAAATTACATTCCGTACATAAAATTTGGATGCTAATTCTTTTGCGCATAGAATTGAATAATCAAGTTGGGACCCATTAGCGTTTCCTATTTATGACATATTCAATGCCCGTGCCAAATTTCCTGTTTCTATGTGAGAAAATTACATTCCGTACGTAAAATTTGGACGCTAATTCTTTGGCGTATAGAATTGAATAATCGAGTTGGGACCCATTAGCTTTTCCTATTTATGACATAATCAATGCTCATGCCAAATTTCAAATTTCTATGACATTGGGAAGCGAGAAATTAGATTCCGTACGTAAAATTTGGACGCTAATTCTTTGGCGCTTAGAATTGAATAATCGAGTTGGGACCCATTACCTTTTCCTATTTATGACATAATCAATGCTCGTGCCAAATTTCATGTTTCTACAACATCGGGAAATGAGAGAATTAGTGGCAATGATGGAAATCGAACGATCTACGTGGGGGGGTCGTAACTGTCGACAACGCACGCACGCGCGCCATTTATCGTAGCATAAATGTACTATGCCTATAATCTTCCCAGGAGTGTACTCAACAACTTCCCAAAGTTTCATGGCGATCGGATGAATGCTGTAGTAGCGCATAAAGGACAAACACACACACAGACAGACAGACAGACACACACGCATACATTCAATTTTATATATATAGACTAGCTTACCCGTCGCGCGTTGCTGCGAAGACAGACATACATGCATTCGTTTTTATATATAGACTAGCTTACCCGTCGCGCGTTGCTGCGAAGACAGACATACATGCATTCGTTTTTATATATAGATGACATCAGGAAGTGAGAGAATTAGATTCCTTACATAAAATTTGGACGCTAATTCTTTGGCGCTTAGAATTGAATAATCGAGTTGGGACCTATTAACTTTTCCTATTTATGACATAATCAATGCTCGTGCCAAATTTCATGTTTCTATGACATTGGGAAGTGATGGAAATAGATTCCGTACGTAAAATTTGGACGCAAATTCTTTTGCGCTTAGAATTGAATAATCGAGTTGGGACCTATTAACTTTTCCTATTTATGACATAATCAATGCTCATGCTAAATTTCAAGTTTCTATGACATTGGGAAGTAAGAGAATTAGATTCCGTATGTAAAATTTGGACGCTAATTCTTTGGCGCTTAGAATTGAATAATCAGGTTGGGACTCATTAACTTTTCCTATTTATGATATTATCAATGCTCGTGCCAAATTACATCGGGAAGGGAGAGAATTAGATTCCGTACGTAAAATTTGGACGCTGATTATTTTGCGCTTAGAATTAAAAAATGGAGTTGGGACCCATTAGCTTTTCCTATTTATGACATAATCAATGCTCGTGCCAAATTTCAAGTTTCTATGACATTGGGAAGTGAGAAAATTAGATTCCGTACGTACAATTTGAACGCTAATCCTTTGGCACTTAGAATTGAATAATCGAGTTGGGACCTATTAACTTTTCCTATTTATGACATAATCAATGCTCGTGCCAAATTTCAAGTTTCTATGACATTGGGAAGTGAGAAAATTAGATTCCGTACGTACAATTTGGACGCTAATTCTTTGGCACTTAGAATTGAATAATCGAGTTGGGACCTATTAACTTTTCCTATTTATGACATAATCAATGCTCGTGCCAAATTTCAAGTTTCTATGACATTGGGAAGTGATGGAAATAGATTCCGTACGTAAAATTTGGACGCAAATTCTTTTGCACTTAGAATTGAATAATCGAGTTGGGACCTATTAACGTTTCCTATTTATGACATAATCAATGCTTGTGCCAAATTTCAAGTTTCTATGACATCGGGAAGTGAGAAAATTAGATTCCGTACGTAAAATTTGGACGCTAATTCTTTGGCGCTTAGAATTGAATAATCGAGTTGGGACCTAATAACTTTTCCTATTTATGACATAATCAATGCTCGTGCTAAATTTCAAGTTTCTATGACATTGGGAAGTAAGAGAATTAGATTCCGTATGTAAAATTTGGACGCTAATTCTTTGGCGCTTAGAATTGAATAATCAGGTTGGGACTCATTAACTTTTCCTATTTATGATATTATCAATGCTCGTGCCAAATTACATCGGGAAGGGAGAGAATTAGATTCCGTACGTAAAATTTGGACGCTGATTATTTTGCGCTGAGAATTAAAAAATGGAGTTGGGACCCATTAGCTTTTCCTATTTATGACATAATCAATGCTCGTGCCAAATTTCAAGTTTCTATGACATTGGGAAGTGAGAAAATTAGATTCCGTACGTACAATTTGGACGCTAATTCTTTGGCACTTAGAATTGAATAATCGAGTTGGGACCTATTAACTTTTCCTATTTATGACATAATCAATGCTCGTGCCAAATTTCAAGTTTCTATGACATCGGGAAGTGAGAAAATTAGATTCCGTATGTAAAATTTGGACGCTAATTCTTTGGCGCTTAGAATTGAATAATCGAGTTGGGACCTATAAACTTTTCCTATTTATGACATAATCAATGCTTGTGCCAAATTTCAAGTTTCTATGACATCGGGAAGTGAGAGAATTAGATTCCGTACGTAAAATTTGGACGCTAATTCTTTGGCGCTTAGAATTGAATAATCGAGTTGGGACCTATTAACTTTTCCTATTTATGACATAACTAGCGTACCCGTCGCGCGTTGCTGCGAAGACAGACATACATACATACTTCGTTTTTATATATCTAGATGACGGCAGCAGCGACCACTGAGGTTTTGTAGGCCGCTGCTTCCCCCTTCCAGGCTGAATAAAATAGCCGTTGTGTGAGAATCGCTGGGGGGGGAGACATTCTTACTGCTGGGAGAATCGCTGGGGGGGGAGGGGGAGACATTCTTACTGCTGGGATAATCGCGGGGGGGGGGGGATGGGAGACATTCTGACTGCTGGGATAATCGCTGGGGGGGATGGGAGACATTCTGACTGCTGGGAGAATCGCTGGGGGGGGGGGGGATGGGAGACATTCTGACTGCTGGGAGAATCGCTGGGGGGGGATCGGAGACATTCTGACTGCTGGGAGAATCGCTGGGGGGGGATGGGAGACATTCTGACTGCTGGGAGAATCGCTGGGGGGGGGATGGGAGACATTCTGACTGCTGGGAGAATCGCTGGCGGGGGAGCGGAGGCATGACTGCTGGGAGAATCGTTGGGGGGAGGGGGGCATGGTGACTGCCAAGAAAATCTCTGTGGGGGAAGGGGGGCATGATGACTGCCAGGAGAACCGCTGGGGGGGAGCCATTATGACTGCTGGGGGAACCACTTGGGGGGAGGGGGCATTATTATTGCTGGCGGACAGCTGGGGGTGGCATTGTGACTGCTGATGGACCACTGGGGGGGGGTATTATGACTGCTGGGGGAACCGCTGGGGGGGGGGGAGCGGGCATTATTACTGCTGGGGGACCGCTGGGGTATGTCACTCTTATTACTAATGGGGGGAGTGTCACTATTATTACTGCTGTGGGATGTCACTATTATCGCTGGGGTGAAGGTGTCACTATTACCGCTGGGGTATGTGTACATGTGGCAGAAATGGGCAGGGCTCTTTCAGAATAGACCGGGTGCAGATTTTGACTGCTTTTTAGATGCGGAAATGCTGCAGAATTTTCCACAGAAATCTCCGCTGAGGACATTCTGCAGTATTTCCGCGTCCAAAAAGCAGTCAGAATCTGCACCCGGTCTATTCTGAAACAGCCTTGTCCTTTTTAGAACGATGGGGGTAAAATCATACGTTGTGATAAGCCCCGCCCCCTGACGTGTTGGCACTTTGCGATACATAAGTGGGTTTTGGGTTGTAGTTTGGGCACTCGGTCCCTTGCTGGGGGGGGGGGGGAGACATTCTTACTGCTGGGAGAATCGCTGGGGGGGGGGATGGGAGACATTCTGACTGCTGGGAGAATCGCTGGGGGGGGGGGATGGGAGACATTCTGACTGCTGGGAGAATCGCTGGGGGGGGGATCGGAGACATTCTGACTGCTGGGAGAATCGCTGGCGGGGGAGCGGAGGCATGACTGCTGGGAGAATCGTTGGGGGGGAGGGGGGCATGGTGACTGCCAAGAAAATCTCTGTGGGGGAAGGGGGGCATGATGACTGCCAGGAGAACCGCTGGGGGGGGAGCCATTATGACTGCTGGGGGAACCACTTGGGGGGAGGGGGGCATTATTATTGCTGGCGGACAGCTGGGGGTGGCATTGTGACTGCTGGTGGACCACTGGGGGGGGGTATTATGACTGCTGGGGGAACCGCTGGGGGGGGATGGGAGACATTCTGACTGCTGGGAGAATCGCTGGGGGGGATGGGAGACATTCTGACTGCTGGGAGAATCGCTGGGGGGGGATGGGAGACATTCTGACTGCTGGGAGAATCGCTGGCGGGGGAGCGGAGGCATGACTGCTGGGAGAATCGTTGGGGGGAGGGGGGCATGGTGACTGCCAAGAAAATCTCTGTGGGGGAAGGGGGGCATGATGACTGCCAGGAGAACCGCTGGGGGGGAGCCATTATGACTGCTGGGGGAACCACTTGGGGGGAGGGGGCATTATTATTGCTGGCGGACAGCTGGGGGTGGCATTGTGACTGCTGATGGACCACTGGGGGGGGGGTATTATGACTGCTGGGGGAACCGCTGGGGGGGGGGGGAGCGGGCATTATTACTGCTGGGGGACCGCTGGGGTATGTCACTCTTATTACTAATGGGGGGAGTGTCACTATTATTACTGCTGTGGGATGTCACTATTATCGCTGGGGTGAAGGTGTCACTATTACCGCTGGGGTATGTGTACATGTGGCAGAAATGGGCAGGGCTCTTTCAGAATAGACCGGGTGCAGATTTTGACTGCTTTTTAGATGCGGAAATGCTGCAGAATTTTCCACAGAAATCTCCGCTGAGGACATTCTGCAGTATTTCCGCGTCCAAAAAGCAGTCAGAATCTGCACCCGGTCTATTCTGAAACAGCCTTGTCCTTTTTAGAACGACGGGGGTAAAATCATACGTTGTGATAAGCCCCGCCCCCTGACGTGTTGGCACTTTGCGATACATAAGTGGGTTTTGGGTTGTAGTTTGGGCACTCGGTCCCTTGCTGGGGGGGGGGGGGGGAGACATTCTTACTGCTGGGAGAATCGCTGGGGGGGGGGGATGGGAGACATTCTGACTGCTGGGAGAATCGCTGGGGGGGGGATGGGAGACATTCTGACTGCTGGGAGAATCGCTGGGGGGGGGGATCGGAGACATTCTGACTGCTGGGAGAATCGCTGGCGGGGGAGCGGAGGCATGACTGCTGGGAGAATCGTTGGGGGGGAGGGGGGCATGGTGACTGCCAAGAAAATCTCTGTGGGGGAAGGGGGGCATGATGACTGCCAGGAGAACCGCTGGGGGGGGAGCCATTATGACTGCTGGGGGAACCACTTGGGGGGAGGGGGGCATTATTATTGCTGGCGGACAGCTGGGGGTGGCATTGTGACTGCTGGTGGACCACTGGGGGGGGGGTATTATGACTGCTGGGGGAACCGCTGGGGGGGGGGAGCGGGCATTATTACTGCTGGGGGACCGCTGGGGTATGTCACTCTTATTACTAATGGGGGGAGTGTCACTATTATTACTGCTGTGGGATGTCACTATTACCGCTGGGGTATGTGTACATGTGGCAGAAATGGGCAGGGCTCTTTCAGAATAGACCGGGTGCAGATTTTGACTGCTTTTTAGATGCGGAAATGCTATCTATCTATCTATCTATCTATCTATCTATCTATCTATCTATCTATGACATCAGGAAATGAGAGAATTAGATTTTGTAGGCCGCTGCTTCCCCCTTGCGGGCTGAATAAAATAGCCGTTGGGTGGAACATACAATTTATCCGGCTGCTGCGGCTTCTTAGGAAGATATCCTAGTACTTGTTTACCCACTTCCAACTCCAATGGTAATTGGCTGGCATGCTCTAGTGGTTCCAAGCTGTACGTGTCATAATAGAGCCTTAATGACATCACAGTGCAGCTTTATAGAACATGTTGGGGCATGTTCAAGGGCGTCCGATGTTGATGACATCAGTGATGACATCACAATAGCAGGTGGCTTACTTATTCGATCTACGTGGGGGGGGGGCGTAACTTTCGACGACGCTCGCGCGCCATTTATCGTAGGATATTTGTACTATGCCTATAATCTTCCCAGGAGTGTACTTAACAACTTCCCAAAGTTTCATGGCGATCGGATGAATGGTGTAGTAGCGCATAAAGGACAAACAGACACGCACGCAGACACGCACGCACGCAGACAGACATACATTCAATTTTATATATATAGATCAATGCTCGTGCCAAATTTCAAGTTTCTATGACATTGGGAAGCGAGAAAATTAGATTCCGTATGTAAAATTTGGACGCCAATTCTTTTGCGTCTAGAACTGAATAATCGAGTTGGGACCGATTAGCTTTTCCTATTTATGACATAATCAGTGCTCGTGCCAAATTTCAAGTTTCTATTACATCGCGAAGCGAGAGAATTCGATTCCGTACGTAAAATTTGGACGCTAATTCTTTTGCGCATAGAATTAGTATATGAGGAGGAGGTCGTCTGTGTAATATATTACTATATGAGGAGGCGGTCGTCTGTGTAATATATTAGTATATGAGGAGGAGGTCGTCTGTTTAATATATTAGTACTAGCGTACCCGTCGCGCGTTGCTGCGAAGACAGACAGACATACATACATTCGTTTTTATATATCTAGATGACGGCAGCAGCGACCACTGAGGTTTTGTAGGCCGCTGCTTCCCCCTTGCAGGCTGAATAAAATAGCCGTTGTGTGGAACATCCAATTTATCCGGCTGCTGTGGCTTCTTGGGAAGATAGCCTAGTACATGTTTGCCCACTTCCAACTCCAATGGAGACTGACTGTAAATGGCTGGCGTGCTCTAGTATTTATGGTTCCAAGCTGTACGTGTCATTGCATACAGTCTGTCTATCTATCTATCTATCTATCTATCTGGGTTATTGCATACAGTCTATCTATCTATCTATCTATCTATCTGGGTTATTGCATACAGTCTATCTATCTATCTATCTATCTATCTATCTATCTATCTATCTATCTATCTATCTGGGTTATTGCATACAGTCTATCTATCTATCTATCTATCTATCTCTATCTATCTATCTATCTATCTATCTGGGTTATTGCATACAGTCTATCTATCTATCTATCTATCTATCTATCTATCTATCTATCTATCTATCTATCTATCTATCTATCTATCTATGACATCAGGAAATGAGAGAATTAGATTCCGTACGTAAAATTTGAACGCTAATTCTTTGGCGCTTTGAATTGAATAATCGAGTTGGGACCCATTAACTTTTCCTATTTATGACATAATCAATGCTCGAGCCAAATTTCAAGTTTCTATGACATTGGGAAATGAGAGAATTAAATTCCGTACATAAAATTTGGACGCTAATTCTTTTGCGCTTAGAATTGAATAATCGAGTTGGGATGAGACATAAGGCCTTGCCCATAAGCATTCCCCAACCTCCAAGAACTGAACCTACCTACCTGAATGAGATTTTGTAGGCCGCTGCTTCCCCCTTGCGGGCTGAATAAAATAGCCGTTGGGTGGAGCATACAATTTATCCGGCTGCTGTGGCTTCTTAGGAAGATATCCTAGTACTTGTTTACCCACTTCCAACTCCAATGGTAATTGGCTGGCGTGCTCTAGTGGTTCCAAGCTGTACGTGTCATAATAGAGCCTTAATGACATCACAATGCAGCTTATGAGAACATGTTGGGGCATGTTCGCGCGTTGCTGCGAAGACAGACATACATACATACTACGTTTTTATATATCTAGATGACGGCAGCAGCGACCACTGAGGTTTACCGCTGGGGTATGTCACTCTTATTACTAATGGGGGGAGTGTCACTATTATTACTGCTGTGGGATGTCACTATTATCGCTGGGGTGAAGGTGTCACTATTACCGCTGGGGTATGTGTACATGTGGCAGAAATGGGCAGGGCTCTTTCAGAATAGACCGGGTGCAGATTTTGACTGCTTTTTAGATGCGGAAATGCTGCAGAATTTTCCACAGAAATCTCCGCTGAGCACATTCTGCAGTATTTCCGCGTCCAAAAAGCAGTCAGAATCTGCACCCGGTCTATTCTGAAACAGCCTTGTCCTTTTTAGAACGACGGGGGTAAAATCATACGTTGTGATAAGCCCCGCCCCCTGACGTGTTGGCACTTTGCGATACATAAGTGGGTTTTGGGTTGTAGTTTGGGCACTCGGTCCCTAAAAGGTTCGCCATCACTGGCCTAGTACATGTTTGCCCACTTCCAACTTCAATGGAGACTGACTGTAAATGGCTGGCGTGCTCTAGTATTTATGGTTTCAAGCTGTACGTGTCATTGCATACAGTCTATCTATCTATCTATCTATCTATCTATCTATCTATCTATCAGGGTTATTGCATACAGTCTGTCTATCTATCTATCTATCTATCTATCTATCTATCTATCTATCTATGACATCAGGAAATGAGAGAATTAGATTTTGTAGGCCGCTGCTTCCCCCTTGCGGGCTGAATAAAATAGCCGTTGGGTGGAACATACAATTTATCCGGCTGCTGTGGCTTCTTAGGAAGATATCCTAGTACTTGTTTACCCACTTCCAACTCCAATGGTAATTGGCTGGCGTGCTCTAGTGGTTCCAAGCTGTACGTGTCATAATAGAGCCTTAATGACATCACAATGCAGCTTTATAGAACATGTTGGGGCATGTTCAAGGGCGTCCGATGTTGATGACATCAGTGATGACATCACAATAGCAGGTGGCTTACTTATTCGATCTACGTGGGGGGGGGGGGCGTAACTTTCGACGACGCTCGCGCGCCATTTATCGTAGGATATTTGTACTATGCCTATAATCTTCCCAGGAGTGTACTCAACAACTTCCCAAAGTTTCATGGCGATCGGATGAATGGTGTAGTAGCGCATAAAGGACAAACACGCACGCACGCACGCACGCACGCACGCAGACAGACATACATTCAATTTTATATATATAGATATGAGCAGGAGGTCTCACAATGCAGCTTTATAGAACATGTTGGGGCATGTTCAAGGTCGTCCGATGTTGATGACATCAGTGATGACATCACAATAGCAGGTGGCTTACTTATTTGATCTACGTGGGGGGGGGGGTCGTAACTTTCGACGATGCTCGCGCGCGCGCCATTTATCGTAGGATAGTTGTACTATGCCTATAATCTTCCCAGGAGTGTACTCAACAACTTCCCAAAGTTTCATGGCGATCGGATGAATGGTGTAGTAGCGCATAAAGGACAAACAGACAGACACGCACGCACACAGACATACATTCATTTTTATATATATAGATGAGACTGTTACAATCACATGCAAGTCTTATTCACTTTGCCTACATGAACACAATATAGTTAAGACTGGGAGGTAAAGGGACACTTGATTGGACATCATTCACAACAAGGATAAACTGAACGTGCACACAACAAAGGGAAAACAGGGACATAGACCCTACACCAACACCAGGCGGCCAAATACTTACCAATGCACTAACACAACAACTGTCTTGTGAGTTCCTACACTAACGAGACAACTAAACCAGGAAAGCGAACCCTGCCTACAAGTGGGGCAATCGTCCCAACAAGGACGGATCCACACTGGAACCTAGGGACCACCTGACCCAACCTAGATAGGTATAGGTAGGAACACCAACATAGGATATAATACACACCACGTCTCTGCACACCTACAGACACAGAGAATTCCAACATGCAATATAATACATACCAGGCATCTGCACACCAACAGACACTGAACAAGTCATAGTTAGCACAAAATGTAGTCCACATCGTCAGACATAGACTGAACAAGTCATTGTTCACACCTAAAGTCTACTCACCTCACAGACAGAAGGAAACCCCACTCAGAACCTCATGCATTAGATAAACAGAAGCTAGTTCAAGTGTACACACACTGAAAAAGGAGCAGAGTGTTACCCATCTGACAGCAGCAGGATAAAGACCAACCAGTGGTCGAAACGTCACTGCCTGTACTTTCCATTTTATGGGACTGAAATAAAGGACTATTCTTTTATCATCTCCTGGTCTGCTGCGGATCCTCTTTGCAACTTGGCTGTGTGTTTGGAAGGTTGGTCCACCTGTCTGATCGGCGTTGCAGTATTTTCCTCCCCATGATTGGGTATTGAAAACGGTGCTGCGGGAACTACTATTGATTACGAGAATCTGACAGCAGCAGGGAACATGGTGTCTGACAGAACAAAGAACATCTTGTGTCTGGAGGCCACAACAGATAAAAAGGAAGGGTGCAGGGACTAGCAAAACATGCAGACTGGGAGATCAGATGTCCAGACCATCTTCAGGGAGTGTGTGGGCAAACAAAGCAAACAAGCCTTAGACCACTCTCACACTGGCATCTGTAAAAATGCTGCATTTTATCTTAGCATTCTCCAATACGATTCTTTATGCCTTGTAACATCTGATATCATATGTCAGGACTACTTGTAGTGGCCATGCTTTACCTTATGTGTGGCCATATTTATTTACATCATATTTATTGGCGGGGGTCGGGGAGTAAATGATTCTGTGCTGTTATTTGTCTTTAAAATATGTGTGCTATGTTTTCTCACCCACATTTTTTGTTCCCAAGTTGTAATTTTTTAACTTTATTTCTGCACTTATTTGTAAATATGTTAAGAAATAGTTTGCACAAAAATTCTGACTTAGGCCCGGCTTCCCACGGCCGTGACGGGCTCGCCGCGGAATTCCACGGCGTAGCCCGTCACGGCGCCCCCCAGAGACCCCAATACTTACCTCCGCATCCGACGTCTTCCGTCCCGCATGACGCTTCGGCGCACATGCGCAATAGAGTATGACTATCCGTTGCAGAAAAGTGACATCATTCTTTGCAATGAGTGACATCCGCTGTGAAAATTTGCATCAAAATCCACGAAAAATGAATGTGAAACCTTTGCAATGCTGTGCCGGGCCCATTGAAACAATGAGCGGTGCAAAGTGTTCCGAGGAAACGCCAAAAGATAGGGCATGCCACAATTTTTTCACGTGATGAGAAAAAAAAATCGCTCATGTGTTTGACCCCATTCAAAAGAATGGGGTACATATTTGTGCAAAATGTATGCGTCTCCCAATGCACACATCTCAATGAACGATTTTCTCGGCCGTGTAAAAGCGGCCATAAAGGGTCATGTGACATTAAAAAATAGGTCTGTTTTTTGTTGTTTTTTTTTAAATTTCAGAATCAAAATAGGGCTGAGCTGCAATACCAGACACAGCCCGTAGGCAAGTGTGGTGCTATTTCTTAAAAAAAAAATCAGCCCATTTCTTCTATGTAAGGGCAGAGTCACATGACAATGTTTGCACAGGTATTTGTGCACACACAATCTGCATGCGGTAAACACAGAGTATAGAACCCATTAATTTCAATGGGCTCATTCTCAGAAGTGCGTCTTGCATGCGAATTTCATGCAGGTCCTGCTCTATTTTGCTACGTTTTGCACAACAAAAGTGTCATCGACGTCTATGGTATGTACGGAAATACACAAATGAAAGGGTGTGACACTGCGCAAAACTCTGGAAAAACAACAGATCCTGACCTTACCAGGTTTTAATTAGCCATGAATTTCACAGAAAGTGTGTCACGCATACGTGTGAACTGACCTTGCATGCCCAAAAATGACAGTAATACGCACCGACACGCGGGCAACACGCAGATGATGTACCTCTTCAAACCTTGTTCATGCGCAAATATGCTGTGGTGAGCATTTTTGCATTTACACTCGTGTGACTCTGCCCTAATGCAAACCCTTTAATTGACTTCCTGTGAAATTGGTCCTAGTGTATACTGTATGTGTGTGTATATACCAGATATGGGGAAGATCATGAACTACTGTGGATATGCTGATACTGATATGTGTGGTTGCAGCCTATTGGATTAGTTTATGCTATGCAGAGAGCAAGAATTACATACTCATTTATGAAATATTCCCATTCCATTTCAATCCCATACTAGTCTGTTAATTAACCCCTTCCAATCCACTGTCTGACGTCTGAAGACATTATGATTTAAGGCTGTACAGTTCAGATGTTGGAAGACATCCGTCGGGGTTCTCTTACTGTATATTGCCAGCCTTTCTGCTGTTGGAGCCTATCCAACGTGTCACCTCATGCAGTACTGGCTTTAGCCAGCAGATAGCGCCGTTGTATAACAGCAGAAAAGAGTAAGCCCCCTAGGAAAACCAGGATACAAATTGGATTGGAAAGGGTTAAGAATTACTTGAGCACTTTGGCTCATGTTAGAGCAGCAGGAATAAAGGGGTGTGAGGGAATGCGCTAATACACTCGCCGCTATGGAGCATATTAGTGCATGAGCTGCAGTTTTTTTTCAATTTTTTTTTTTGACTATTAAAACCCTGAGCTACAGCGCACGAGCGTTAAAAAAAAAGTGCGAAGATGGGTCCTGCCTAGAGATGAGCGAGCATACTCGCTACGGCAAACTACTCGAGCGAGTAGTGCCTTATTCGAGTACCTGCCCGCTCATCTCAAAAGATTCGGGTACCAGCAGGGGCGGGGAACAGCGGGGGAGAGCGGGAAGGAACAGGGGGGAGATCTCTCTCTCACTCTCTCCCCTTCCTGCTCCCCCCTGCTCACTCCCGCAACTCACCGCTCACCCGTGCCGGAGCCGAATCTTTAGACACGAGCGGGGAGGTACTCGAATAAGGCACTACTCGCTCGAGTAGTTTGCCTCAGCGAGTATGCTCGCTCATCTCTAGTCCTGCCCTATTTTTTTTGCACGTAGTATTAACACATGAGAATCCCAATAGTGGAAATGAAACTTTTGAAATCAATGGCTTTGTTTCATCCCCTTATGCGGCCGTGATTTTCCTATAAACAATCTCCTGTTCTAGGAACACATACAAAGTCTATTGCTCAACTTTTTGTTCACTGTGCCTTAGTATCTATGGTCAGACTTGTGGAATAAAGTGGCCATTTTCCAAAAAAAGACAAGAGTCCATGCAAAACTAATTTGTTCTGACTTGCTGTTATAATTAAAAAGTTGTCTCATTCTGTAGTAATGCTTGTTGTGCTGTTTTGGTGCATGTTTAATAGATGAAAAGGGCTGTATCAGATTAGAAAAACATGGCTGTTGTTTTCCAGAAGCGGTGCCACTATTAGGCCGCTCTCACACGGGCATGGTGTCATTGTGCGTTGCTTGCGAAAAGCAATGCCAATAGCCCATTGGTTTCTATTGGGCCACTCACACCAGCATTTTTACAAACGCGTTTTACTCGTGTGGAGGGTATGAACACATGCACTTGGTCTTCTTGCGTATTATGTGTGCGTACACGCTGAGATAGTGCATGAGGATTGGCGGCACGTAGTAAATGCGCAATGCCAGTGTGTGAGATGTGTGCCATGGTTCAGAAAACCATTTTACTGCGGTTTTGTGCTGCATTCTACAGCGTTTGACAGCGTTTTTTTTAACGCACCGCATCATTGTGATGGGTGATGGGGTCTGTTAAAAAGCGTTAAACATGTGAGAATAGAGCAGATAGTGATTGAAGATCTTGGCGTTACAAAACGCTGTGTTCGAGCTCTGGTCTACAAAGCTCCGTTGAAATCAATGGGAGCGTTGTACCGCGATTAGCACGCATTTGAAACTTTGTGCTGATCATCGTCAATAACAAGCTGTGTGACAGCGGCATAATTGCTGCATGCCAACGGTTGTGTGAGGTCACCCTTAGGATGTGTCTGGTATTGTAGTTTAGCCCCACTTGTAGCGACCGAGAAACAAGGCACACCAGTGAAAAGATGGCAAGGGTAGTTGTTAGGGTTGTCACGGTGACACTACCAAACACCTCCCCTGAGGGACGCATGCGACCCCAGCCAAGGCACCACTAGGCCCCTTCCAGGCAATTGTGGGACAGCGGTTACTTGAATAAATGGTGCAATGAACTTGAATAAAGATGTCACAGGTGATGCCTCTGTTTCTTACTTCACAGGATGTTCGATAGGAAAAGTAAGAAAGTCTATACACAGATATTTGATAACTTCAGTCACTGGGAACGGACATAGACTAAAACATCACTTTCAGAAAAGGTGACTTCTCACCCCACTGCAAGAAGAACATGTTACAGAGGTCAAGGAGGAGAACACAGGATGAAACCGGGGCTACAGTCCTAGTTATCTGTATGACTCCGCTCCTGGACATGCACATCAGAGGAGAACACAACACTCTGCTGACACTCACTTGTGGTTATTAGCTTGAACATTGCAAGGTAGGCTCCTTTCACTCGCCCTCAAGGTAGTGGTCCTGGGATTGTAGAGTCAGGATTCCTCTCTTCCTCTTCCATCCTTCACCGTGTGAGGGTTGAAGGTACCCCCATGCGGCCGGCACTCTCCCTTCACACTCTACCATTGAAGACAATAGAAAAAACTCATCTAACCACACCTTACACTCCTATTTATACCTTTCATACCCAAATGACAGGACAATTGGTTACAATTTCAAGACATATCCCAGACATTAACCTCTTACATGTTGCAGCTGTGCAATACACATAAGTAGAGACAAGACAATTTGCACAGAGCATCCACATAAAAGACATGACATGTATGACAGTTATGAAAGGGCCAGATATAGGTATTTGGGCCACTACACATTGAAGTGAACAGGACTGAGCTACAGTGGTAGATATAAACTATGGCAAGGAGGGTGCAGTTTCTGGAAATTGCATCCATGTTTTTCTAGTCTCATACAGTCAAATTAAGCTAGATGCTTCAATAAGGAGTGCTACCAAAAGTAAAAGCAAAGTCTGGTGCAGCTCTCATTCTTGAAGAATGCCAACTTTATTACTACAAGTTCATCTGGCTCATAGACATACATAAGAACATAAGATCATAGAGATGAATGGGAGATGTGTGCGCAGAAAGAGTAAAGCTGCTGACGCACGCTGACTTCACGAGAACACAGTGCAGGAACAGGGTGCTTGGTAAGTATGAAATATACCTTCCAGACTCATCCAAGACTGGCGTAATTTATGGGGCGCAACGGTGCTGATAGTGTCCCTTCAGAGGGGTCAAGTCTATTTTCAGCCTAAAATATTATGTTACTATGTAAGTGTTCAGAGAAAGTCAAGAATCAAACTTTTCCAGGTTCCCTCCTTCTCGACCACATTGGTTGAGCCAGGAAAAGGCTTTAATTCCTGGTAACCGGGTAAGAAAAGTTGCCGATTGTGATACATGGCCGAGGATTCTCAATACAACACCACTAACATGGATAAGTCAGAATTGTTAATCCTCTTTGAAGCGACTTGGAAACAGAGGTTTAAACTGTTTCCTTGTTTACACTGTTATCAAAGTTGTTGTGTAGTGGCCCAGAGCTAGCGGGCCCCTTTATAAGTGTGAATCATTTGTCTTGTGCCTACGTGTTGTCAGTTTCTTCTATGTTGCATGAATATGGTGTGCATTGCATAACTGCAGCACTGAGTGGGTTAACGTCTGGGTTATGTCTGAAAAATGTATCATGTTGTATGTAGCGTGATCGTGTTTCGTATATATGTCTTTGCAAGATGTTTGGTGTGAGTGTTCTGTTCCGGACTTGCAAGAGAGAGGACAGGAGAGTGTACTGCAAGTGAGCCACACAGACACCATCTGCTCTGTGTGGTCTGGAATGGAAGAGGCTGAAAGTTATCCACCAGCCTGCCCTGGGCCTGCTTTACCCAGGAGATACTGATGTTACCCCTAAACAGTGAGAGAGAGAGAGAGAGAGAGAGAGAGCAAGAGAGAGGAGAGCCGTTATGCAGTGTGGAGTGCCCGTCTTCTAAATGTGAGTGTTGACAGGTAGAGAGCTGGAGAGAGTGAAGGAGAGGGGCTGGGAACAGAACCCCACAGATAACTAGACTGTGGACTCCTCTGTCATCCTGTGAATTCTCCCTGTCACACCACTTTGTGTTCTGCACCATTTCCTGCTGGCATGTGTATTCTACTGAAAGACTGTAAATAGTTTTCCTCAAGTAAACGAGCACTGCTGACCGTTCCTGGCTTTGCTATTGAAACATTTCCCTGTGTGTGTGGACTACTTATTTCAACCGTCTGGAGTTCACCGCAGAGGAAGGAATGGTGGCGTCACGAGTGACAAAGACATTCAGATAAACCACTACTTGGGTTATCCCCGTGAACCTCCCCCCCAGTAGTATCTTGTACGGGTCCCATGCTACCCCTAGGGGAGGAGATGGTAGAGCCCGTGAGTAGGCCTTAATCTACCCCGCTGTCTCCTCGGCTGTGGGCCCTTTCCTCGCACGCTGCAGTTGTTATACACATCAATGTTGACTTCCAAGGCATATTTCAGTTTTCTACAAACTCTCCATGCTATGGCTACCAGCAGGGCTTATTTTAAGTCTAACACCTGTCCTGAACCAGTATGGCCAGAAACGGGACATGAGTCTCTGCTGACTCCTCACCCCCATATTCAGAGGGGTAATAGTACTATGACCTCTCTGAAGGAGCTCATCTGGCACTGTTTGTCCTGGAGCCAGACTGGCTGTCTCAAACTTATTTCCCCAGAAAGTCGGGGAAGCCCGAAGCCCAATACCCATGCCCTCTCACAATTATGCCAGTGTGATTCTCCAATCAACCCAATGGAGAAGGTTTTCATAACTATAGGACCCCACATTTTACATTTTTGTTTGGTGGGGGTCTAGGAATGTATACTGAAATGCTGCCTCAAAGCATTGTGTATTGTTAGCATCTTCTTAAAGTGACAGCAATTGAGAATTCTAGAATCCAAAATGTTATTTACAATGTATGACATAACACATTGGTTTGTACATCACTTCTCAATTTCTCTAAAGTGGCAGCAGCAAAGCACATGTCAACTCAGTCCTTCACCATATATGCCTGATCTGGCTAGAATTTAGAAAACTCCCTGTTTTTCTCCTTTTCCCACGGTGCTTCCCCGAAAATAAGACCTACCCCATAAATAAGCCCTACCCTGATTTTTGGTGGGGGTTGAAATATAAGCCCTACCACAAAAATAAGCACTAGCTACACTACATGAAAAAAGCATTACTTACCTAGCAGGCGATGTCTGGTCCCTCCCGCAGGTCTCTGTAATTGTAGCAAGCTTCCTTGCAGTTCTCAGCCACTGACAGAAGATCGCTTCCTGGTAACGGGGTTTGTAAACCCCACCTTCAGCAAGTGATTGCTCTAATTGGCTCGCATTGAATGGCTGTGATTGGTTCATCAAGCGCAGCAGTCATTGGCTGAGCTGCGGTGCTTGAGAACCAATCAGAGCAATTGTTTGCTGGAGGCGCGGTTTACAAACCTTGATACCAGTAAGCAATCTTTTGTTGTAGCTAAGAATTGCTAGGAATCCTGCTGGAACTGCAGAGACCAGCGGGAAGGAACCCGGACAGTGCCTGCTAGGTAAGTATGCTAAGATCTTCCCCCAAAAATAAGACCCTGTGCCTCTTTTGGGGCAAAAATTAATATAAGACATGGTCCTTTTTTCTCAGGAAAACACTGTATTGCATCATCACACTCTGGAAAGTTCCATTTATAAGCTCAATCTCTCAGCCATTAGCACAGAGCTTGAAGAGACTCTGTCACCATCTTTTTGCACCCCTCTAGACAAGTAGTACAAGGTAGTAACAGTCATGCTGATTACAGTGGTGTGTCTGCTGTATATATTGGTGCAGTAGTTTAGGAGAAGCTTGCGTTTTATCAGTAGCAGCAAATGCACAGAGGACTACTAAAAGGGGTTCTGTCATTAGAAAAAAAAATCAATAGTCACCTATTCTTCCCCAGGCCCAATCTTCTTACTGCATCATCACCTCGCTGATCTTCTCCAGTCCCCCGGGGTCACCTCACTGCAAGATGGCCGGATCCTCTTCTTCTTGTAGTAGTGCATCCGTTCTTGGCATTCTTCTTCCTGCAGGTCAGTGTAAGTTACGTCACTAGTGACGTAACGTTTACTGCCTAGGAAGGAATGCTGACCTACTGCTGAAACTGCGCATGCGCACTGTCTCGCTGCGGGTGTGCATATACTATTGCAGAGAGACAGCGCACATGCACAGTCTCGGCAATCACTCAACACTCCCTGCTAGGCTATAAATGCTACGTCACTAGTACAGCATACATTGCCCTGCTGGAAGGAGACTGCCGAGAATGGATGTTTCGTCATCGCAAGAAGACAAATTGGCAGGCTGGAGGTGAGATGAACCGGGGGCACTGCAGGAGCCAGAAGAAGATCGTCGTGGAGAAGATGCGGTACGAAGACTGATGGGGGAGGAATAGGTAAGTGTTGCATTTTTTTTTTTATGACAGAACCCCTTTAAAGTAGTCTTGGATATTTATGAGCTGCAGGCTAGCTACACCAACCCTGCCCTCCAGTCAATGATTGACCGCTATCTGCCTAGTACTCTGCATAAAGAGAGAGCTGCCAATTATTGGCTGGAGGGAAGGTTGGCTGTGACTATCCTGCAGCTCATGAATATGCAGGACTACTTCTGTGTCTGGTTGCTACCAGGATGATAGAAACAGTTAAAGCATCTGGGAATGTTTAACTTGCACAAAAGAAGGCTGAGAGGAGACTTAATAGCTGTCTACAAATATCTGAAGGGCTGTCACAGTGCAGAGGGATCAGCCCTATTCTCATTTGTACAAGGAAAGACTAGAAGCAATGGGATGAAACTGAAAGGGAGAAGACACAGATCAGATATTAGAAAAAAACTTTCTAACAGTGTGGGTAATCAATGAGTGGAACAGCTTGCCATGGGAGGTGGTGAGTTCTCGTTAAATGGAAGTGTTTAAACAGAGGCTGGTCAGACATCTGTTTGGAATGATTTAGTGATCCTGCATTGAGCAGAGGGTTGGACCCGATGACCCTGGAGGTCCCTTCCAACTCTACCAGTCTATGATTATATTCTACTAATAAAATGTAAGTTTCTCCAAAACTACTGCACAGATCCACACAGCAGACATATCACAGTAATTAGTATGACAGGTACTACATTATGGTGCTCATATAGCTAAAAAGTGATGTATACCATGTATACAGGCGTAAGGTTAATCCCTTACATCTTCACATGTGACCCTTTGGTCACACCAGGGTCCTGATGTGACTGCTGCCTCTTTACTATAACTATATCCTTGTCAGAAATTAGGGGATTTAATTAGAGATGAGCGAGCACCAAAATGCTCGGGTGCTCGTTACTCGAGACGAACTTTTCGCGATGCTCGAGGGTTCATTTCGAATAACGAACCCCATTGAAGTCAATGGGCGACCCGAGCATTTTTGTATATCGCCGATGCTCGCTAAGGTTTTCGTTTCTGAAAATCTGGGCAATTCAAGAAAGTGATGGGAACGATACAGCAACAGATAGGGCAGGCGAGGGGCTACATGTTGGGCTGCATCTCAAGTTCCCAGGTCCCACTATTAAGCCACAATAGCGGCAAGAGTGGGCCCCCCCCCTCCCAACAATTTTTACTTCTGAAAAGCCCTCATTAGCAAGGCATACCTTAGCTAAGCACCACACTACCTCCAACAAAGCACAATCACTGCCTGCATGACACTCCACTGCCACTTCTCCTGGGTAACATGCTGACCAAACCCCCCCCCCCCCCACGACCCAGTGTCCACAGCGCACACCAAACTGTCCCTGCCCAGCCTTCAGCTGCCCTCATGCCACGCCACCCTCATGTCTATTTATAAGTGCGTCTGCCAGAGGAACCGCAGGCACACACTGCAGAGGGTTGGCACGGCTAGGCAGCGACCCTCTTTAAAAGGGGCGGGGCGATAGTCCACAATGCTGTACATAAGCAATAAGAAATCCAATCCTGTGCCACCTCCATCTGGAGCTGCACACGTGGGCATAGCAATGGGGAACCTATGTGCCACACACTATTCATTCTGTCAAGGTGTCTGCATGCCCCGGTCAGACCGCGGTTTTTTATAAATAGTCACAGGCAGGTACAACTCCGCAATGGGAATTCTGTGTGCACACACAGCATGGGTGGCTCCCTGGAACCCACCGGCTGTACATAAATGTATCCCATTGCAGTGCCCTGGACAGCAGAGCTAACGTCAGATTAAATGCAGGTGGGCTTCGGCCCACACTGCATGCCCCAGTCAGACTGGGGTTCTTTAGAAGTGGACAGATGCAGTTACAACTCCCTGTGGACCCACAGCATGGGTGGCTCCCTGGAACCCACCGGCGGTACATAAATATATCCCATTGCATTGCCCATCACAGCTGAGGTAATAATGTCATGTTTAATGCAGGTGGGCTTCGGCCCACACTGCATGCCCCAGTCAGACTGGGGTTCTTTAGAAGTGGACAGATGCAGTTACAACTCCCTGTGGACCCACAGCATGGGTGGGTGCCAGGAAGCCACCGGCGGTACATAAATATATCCCATTGCATTGCCCATCACAGCTGAGGTAATAATGTCATGTTTAATGCAGGTGGGCTTCGGCCCACACTGCATGCCCCAGTCAGACTGGGGTTCTTTAGAAGTGGACAGATGCAGTTACAACTCCCTGTGGACCCACAGCATAGGTGGGTGCCAGGAAGCCACCGGCGGTACATAAATATATCCCATTGCATTGCCCATCACAGCTGAGGTAATGTCATGTTTAATGCAGGTGGGCTTCGGCCCACACTGCATGCCCCAGTCAGACTGGGGTACTTTAGAAGTGGACACATGCAGTTACAACTCCCTGTGGACCCACAGCATGGGTGGCTCCCTGGTAAATAAATACATCCCATTGCAGTGCCCAACACAGCTGATGTAATGTCAGCTGTAAGGCAGGTGGGCTAAAAATTAATTTGATTACACTGTAGGCGAGGGCCCCCAAAAATTGCTGTACCAACAGTACTAATGTACCTGAGAAAAATTGCCCATGCCCAACCAAGAGGGCAGGTGAAACCCATTAATCGCTTTGGTTAATGTGGCTTAATTGGTAACTAGGCCTGGAGGCAGCCCAGTAAAAATAAAAATTGGTTGAGGTGAAAGTTTCAACGCTTTAATGAGCATTGAAACGTCTAAAAATTGTTTAGAAAAATTATATGAATGAGCCTTGTGGGCCTAAGAAAAATTGCCCGTTTGGCGTGATTATGTGAGGTTTCAGGAGGAGGAGCAGGAGGAGGAGGAGGAATATTATACACAGATTGATGAAGCAAAAAGGTCCCCGTTTTTGATGGGGATAGAGAACGATGCTTCCATCCGCGGGTGCAGCCTACGTATTGCTTAGGTATCGCTGCTGTCCGCTGGTGGAGAAGAGAAGTCTGGGGAAATCCAGGCTTTGTTCATCTTGATGAGTGTAAGCCTGTCAGCACTGTCGGTTGACAGGCGGGTACGCTTATCCGTGATGATTCCCCCAGCCGCACTAAACACCCTCTCTGACAAGACGCTAGCCGCAGGACAAGCAAGCACCTCCAGGGCATACAGCGCGAGTTCAGGCCACGTGTCCAGCTTCGAACCCAGTAGTTGTAGGGGGCAGAGGCGTCACGGAGGACGGTCGTGCGATCGGCTACGTACTCCCTGACCATCCTTTTACAGTGCTCCCGCCGACTCAGCCTTGACTGGGGAGCGGGGACACAGTCTTGCTGGGGAGCCAGAAAGCTGTCAAAGGCCTTAGAGAGTGTTCCCCTGCCTGTGCTGTACATGCTGCCTGATCTCCGCGCCTCCCCTGCTACCTGGCCCTCGTAACTGCGCCTTCTGCCACTAGCGCTGTCGGATGGGAATTTTACCATCAGTTTGTCCGCCAGGGTCCTGTGGTATAGCATCACTCTCGAACCCCTTTCCTCTTCGGGTATGAGAGTGGAAAGGTTCTCCTTATACCGTGGGTCAAGCAGTGTGTACACCCAGTAATCCGTAGTGGCCAGAATGCGTGTAACGCGAGGGTCACGAGAAAGGCATCCTAACATGAAGTCAGCCATGTGTGCCAGGGTACCTGTACGCAACACATGGCTGTCCTCACTAGGAAGATCACTTTCAGGATCCTCCTCCTCCTCCTCCTCCTCCTCAGGCCATACACGCTGAAAGGATGACAGGCAAGCAGCATGTGTACCTTCAGCAGTGGGCCAAGCTGTCTCTTCCCCCTCCTCCTCATCTTCCTCCTCCTCCTCACCGTGCTGAGATATAGAAAGGAGGGTGCTCTGACTATCCAGCGACATACTGTCTTCCCCCGGCTCTGTTTCCGAGCGCAAAGCGTCTGCCTTTATGCTTTGCAGGGAACTTCTCAAGAGGCATAGCAGAGGAATGGTGACGCTAATGATTGCAGCATCGCCGCTCACCATCTGGGTAGACTCCTCAGACTTTCCAAGGACCTGGCAGATGTCTGCCAACCAGGCCCACTCATCTGAAAAGAATTGAGGAGGCTGACTCCCACTGCGCCGCCCATGTTGGAGTTGGTATTCCACTATAGCTCTACGCTGCTCATAGAGCCTGGCCAACATGTGGAGCGTAGAGTTCCACCGTGTGGGCACGTCGCACAGCAGTCGGTGCACTGGCAGATTAAACCAATGTTGCATCGTGCGCAGGGTGGCAGCGTCCGTGTGGGACTTGCGGAAATGTGCGCAGAGTCGGCGCACCTTTCCGAGCAGGTCTGACAACCGTGGGTAGCTTTTCAGAAAGCGCTGAACCACCAAATTAAAGACGTGGGCCAGGCATGGCACGTGCGTGAGGCTGCCGAGCTGCAGAGCCGCCACCAGGTTACGGCCGTTGTCACACACAACCATGCCCGGTTGGAGGCTCAGCGGCGCAAGCCAGCGGTCGGTCTGCTCTGTCAGACCCTGCAGCAGTTCGTGGGCCGTGTGCCTCTTATCTCCTAAGCTGAGTAGTTTCAGCACGGCCTGCTGACGCTTGCCCACTGCTGTGCTGCCACGCCGCGCGACACCGACTGCTGGCGACGTGCTGCTGCTGACACATCTTGATTGCGAGACAGAGGTTGCGTTGGAGGAGGAGGAGGAGGGTGCTTTAGTGGAGGAAGCATACACCGCCACAGATACCACCGCTGAGCTGGGGCCCGCAATTCTGGGGGTGGGTAGGACGTGAGCGGTCCCAGGCTCTGACTCGGTCCCAGCCTCCACTAAATTCACCCAATGTGCCGTCAGGGAGATATAGTGGCCCTGCCCGCCTGTGCTTGTCCATGTGTCCGTTGTTAAGTGGACCTTGCCAGTAACTGCGTTGGTGAGGGCGCGTACGTTGCGGGAGACATGGCCGTGCAGGGCTGGGACGGCACATCGGGAAAAGTAGTGGCGACTGGGAACTGAGTAGCGCGGGGCCGCCGCCGCCATCATACTTTTTAAGGACTCCTTTTCCACAACCCTGTACGGCAGCATCTCCAGGCTGATAAATTTGGCTATGTGCACGTTTAACGCTTGAGCGTGCGGGTGCGTGGCGGCGTACTTGCGCTTGCGCTCAATCACTTGCGCTAGCGACGGCTGGACGGTGCGCTGAGAGACATTGATGGATGGGGCCGAGGACAGCGGAGGTGAGGGTGTGGGTGCAGGCCAGGAGACGGTAGTGCCTGTGTCCTCAGAGCGGGGTTGGATCTCAGTGGCAGGTTGGGGCACAGGGGGAGAGGCAGCGGTGCAAACCGGAGGCGGTGAATGGCCTTCGTCCCACCTTGTGGGGTGCTTGGCCATCATATGTCTGCACATGCTGGTGGTGGTGGCTCCCCGGCTGATCTTGGCGCGACAAAGGTTGCATACCACTGTTCGTCGGTCGTCTGCACTCTCAGTGAAAAACTGCCAGACCTTTGAGCACCTCGGCCTCTGCAGGGTGGCATGGCGTGAGGGGGCGCTTTGGGAAACAGTTGGTGGATTATTCGATCTGGCCCTGCCTCTACCCCTGGACACCGCACTGCCTCTTGCAACCTGCCCTGCTGCTGCCCTTGTCTCCCCCTCTGAAGACCTGTCCTCAGTAGGCGTAGCAAACCAGGTGGGGTCAGTCACCTCATTGTCCTGCTGCTCTTCCTCCGAATCCTCTGTGCGCTCCTCCCTCGGACTTACTGCCCTTACTACTACCTCTCTGATAGACAACTGTGTCTCAACATCATCGTCCTCCTCACCCACTGAAAGGTTTTGAGACAGTTGGCAGAAGTCCCCAGCCTCATCCCCCGGACCCCGGGAACTTTCCAATGGTTGGGCATCAGTCACGATAAACTCCTCTGGTGGGAGAGGAACCACTGCTACCCAATCTGAGCAGGGGCCCGAGAACAGTTCCTGGGAGTCTGCCCGCTCCTCAGAATGTCTCATTGTAATGGAGTGAGGAGGCTGGGAGGAAGGAGGAGCAGCAGCCAGAGGATGACAGGACCTGCTCACACTGCTCATTTTCTAATAAAGGTCTACTGCGTGGACCCATTAATTGTGCGATGAATGTGGGGACGCCAGAAACGTGCCTCTCTCCTAATCCCGCAGCAGTCGGCTGTGATACACCTGGATCAGGAGCTCGGCCTGTGCCCACACCCTGATTTGGGCCTCCGTGTCCTCGGCCGCGTCCACGTCCTCTAGGCCTACCCCTACCCCTCAGCATGCTGTATTACCAGTAATGCAGAAACAGAACGCTGTAATTAAATTTGCCGCTTATTGGCCTGTGGTTGGAGGCTGACTTCGCTTACGGAACGCCAGGAAATAATTTTGCGCAAGCCTGCTGTAACACTTAGCTGGCTGCGTATGAATTTGGAGAACTACTACACCCAGCACAGACCCAGAACACTGAGGACACTCACAGGCAGCCCAAATAGATATTTTCCCACAAATTTTTTTGCAAAGGCCCACTGCCTATATTCAATCAATAATATGTCTTCTGTCCCTGCCTAAGCACTTCTGTCCCTGTAGTATTACTGCAGGGCGCAATGCTCTGCACGGCCGATATACCAAAAAAAAAAAATGTGCAACACTGCAAAAAGCAGCCTCCACAGTACTGCACACGGTGAGATGTGGCCCTAAGAAGGACCGTTGGGGTTCTTGAAGCCTAAAATACTCCTAACGCTCTCCCTATAGCAGCTCCAACAAGATAGCACTGTCCCTGATCTCTGTCAGAATGCATCTGTGGCGAGCCGCGGGAGGGGCAGATTTTTATACTCGGGTGACACCTGATCTCGCCAGCCACTCACTGCAGAGGGGTGGTATAGGGCTTGAACGTCGCAGGGGGAAGTTGTAATGCCTTCCCTGTCTTTCAATTGGCCAGAAAAGCGCGCTAACGTCTCAGAGATGAAAGTGAAAGTAACCCGAACATCGCGTGGTACTCGTTACGAGTAACGAGCATCTCGAACACGCTAATACTCGAACGAGTATCAAGCTCGGACGAGTACGCTCGCTCATCTCTAGATTTAATATTGTTACCTGGCAAAAAGTTTTCTATCTTTCTATCATCGATGAGATGTTCAGAACACTTTGAATACTCATCCATAGAGCTCCAGTGTTCACAGTAAGAATTTGTACACATTTTTGTGGTACTGTGGTTACGTGTTATAGACGGGGAGCATTTCTGCTCTTGTGCAACCATAGCATGGGAACAGTTAAAGACATATGCATTCCCTCAAAGTCAGCACTTTTAGAAGGGAGACAAATCACCCCTAGTAATCCCGAGGCTTGTACTTCCAGCAAATAGCTTCTAAGTACCCTCAAAAACTCTTAAATTAATGATTCCCCATGTAAAGAGAAAACTATTATCTTCCAGACTGGTTAGGAATCTGTAGCCTGCTCCTAAGTAAGTCTGAATATCCCTAGAACATCCCGTGTAACATGACCCCAGGGATGTATTCACTGTAACACGTGAGCAATTTGGCTGCCTGGAAAGGAAGAAAAAAAAAGTCTTGATACAGCCCAGACTCTCAGAAGTGGTTAAGATCTCTCCAAGACTGCCTGTGCCACATCAGTCCATTCACTCCCAGCTCACAATGGCAGAATCCAGGTATCCCCTGCTTGGAGGATTGCTCATCATCAGTGTGGGGGTTGTATGCTGCTCCCCCAGCTGCCTCCCCGGAGACCGAGCCTTGGGTAAGAACACAATGAGCTATTACTTTTTATGTGTTTGGTTCTTTTGTGCTACTTCACTACATATACGTCTGGTATATATAGCTCATTTTATATATTCTTACTATATGTAATTCCCTTCATGTCCCTCTGGTATCCTGTCTATCTGTTAAGTCAACATAAAAGTAAAGTAAGAAAATATTGATTAAACTTATAAAATGACATAGAAATTATATACAAATGTAGGAAACATTAACTTTAGCAGCTTATGCGTTAAATACACTGTTGCCGCAAACTGTTTAGAATAACTTTTCAACTTAAAGTTTGTTGAACTTGTACCTTTTAGGCCAGCTAGGATTCCGTCTGTGACTGTGCGTACCTGAACAATCTGTAATGCGGATGACCGCAGCGGCTCGTTTTCGGTCAGGCACAGTACAGTTTTTTTGTATGTCTGTATTTCCCGTGCCATCGCTAAGTTTTGAACATTTTTATTTAGTAGTAGGGAAGACAGGAAATACATTGCAGTTATATTGCAACAGAATACTTTTGAGGGCTTCCGTCCCTATTATATGCTCAACATGTTCCTGTTCCTCCATACAAATTTTGATAAGTTTTTATTCAAGAACTTATCTTTATTGACATTTATAGCTTTAAGCCGTGCCATCGCTTAGTGATGATGCGGGTAGCTGCGGCTCATACGCAATGTTCATTGCGTATGGGCTGCGGGTAGAGATGAGCGAGTATACTCGTTTCGAGTAATTACTCGATCGAGCACCGCGATTTTCGAGTACTTCTGTACTCGGGTGAAAAGATTTGGGGGGCGCCGGGGGGCGGGGGGAGGCGTGGCGGAGCGGGGGGTAGCAGCGGGGAACAGGGGGGAGCCCTCTCTCCCTCCCCCCCCCCCACTCCCCGCTGCAACCCCCCACTCACCCACGGCGCCCCCCGAATCTTTTCACCCAAGTACGGAAGTACTCAAAAATCGCGGCGCTAGGGCGAAAAAGGGGGGTGGCTGAGTAGGTTCGCTCATCTCTAGCTGCGGGTCAAACGCCTCCCTTGACCTCAATGGAGGCCATCCACAGCAAAATAGAGCATGCTGTGACTTTTCCTCCACTCAAGGAATACGCATTTCATATCCGTGAGTGTGAGCGGAAAAGAGAAAGTACACGCCTTTGAATGGATGCGGATCCTCCGCACGGACGCCGATTGCTATCCGCCCCTGCGAGCCCAGCCTTACACGTTAAGTGTTAAATGAACATTTACTGTATTTGAATTAGCAGAGCTATGTTCGTCATTACATCCAGCTCAGGTTGAATCCATAGACTAAGGGCGACTTCACACGAGCGTATGCACAAAAATGCTTGCTGCAGAGGAACATATTTGTGCATGAACACGATTGGATGAGGTACATTTGCACGTGTATCTGTGCATCATACTGTACTTTTTGCGCATGCTGGGTCGGTTCATACGTGCGCACGACACACCCTTTACGTGGATTTAAAGGCTATTAGCCTAATGAGGTCCAGATGTGTTCTCTTTTCTGCGTTTTTGCGCAGCATTTCACGCATTCCCTTGTGCATTTGTGCACCTCCTATAGACTTCTATGGAGGCTTTTGCTGCGCAAATTGTGGAAATATAGAGCAGGTCCTAATTTTTTCCTAATATGGTCAGTAAAGAAGCCCTAACCTCTTAGGCTTCCCCAAAAAATGTACGCGTGGTTCAGCTGGGCATGCATATTTATGGTAACATCTTATTTAGGCTGGATGCACACTAGCTTAATTTTGGGGCCGTGGGCTGTTTGTGTATTTCCATGGACAGCATACACCTCTAGTATGGCCTAATGAGGCTATACTCATAGACTTTTTTTTTCCACACTAAACCATGGTCCTTGTGAAAAATGCATGGCATATCCTATTCCTGCCATGGATAACAAGTAGGACATGCCAATGTCCACGACTGAGCACAGGCTTCTGACGCAGATCGTTATTAGATTGGATGGCATATAAGCTGCTACCTGTCGGGTGAAACTCGCAGTTACATCTAGTGTGTACTTAACCATAGGGTACGTTCATATATTTCCATGTCGGAACAATCCAATGCGAATTTCAATAGAAATCTGTCTCAGAAGCCCACAAATTTAACCACGGACTACTGACGTGGATTGGCATTACAGCTACTGGGGATCTACATTCGGATCAGCTCCATTCCATGGCGCCAATCTGAGTGCAGAATTTGTTTCAAAAAGGGGTATGTTATTTTTTTTCTTTTCTACGATGCAGATATTATTTCCACATGCATGGCTTTCTATTCAAATGTATTGAATGTACATTTAACGCAGTCTGTACAAAGGTGGCACATACAGTATTCTATCATGTGAACATGGCCTTAGAGCGGTATTTCCAGGATTGGCTTATCACCCAGCCACAGAATAACTGGTAAAAGTCTGATCATTGGGGGTCTCAGGTCCTCCTCTCCTCCTCACTACAGACTCACAGCACCCCCTGCAGTGAGGAGGAGATTCAATGGATCAACGGTTTTCCTATGGAGACTTCACCTTTAGGACGATAATGCTCCATTGGTCAAAACTGGTAAAGCATTGGTTCTAAAGGGAATAGGTTAGATGGCACCCTGTATGTAATTTTTCTTGGCCCCCTCCAAAAAACCAATACATATTGTACTGATAGGCTGTCTCCCCATACTCAGCTTCTGCAGAAGCAGCACAACCACAGCAGAACAGTTCAGTAAATAAAAATAGTGGCAGAAGCAAGCTTATAACATAAATACAGCACCAAAACCAAGCTCATAACATAAGTATAGTACAAGAACTAAGCTCATAATATAAATAGCAGATCCAGTAATTGTGTTGCAAGGGCACCAATGGGCTGATAGAGGTGCCTCCGAAAAAGGGGATGAGACACAGCCAGGAGGAGGATGATTCATGTAGCTCTACAAGACACAAAGGAAAAAGATCATCTGGCTTAGTGCACCTAAGGGAGGCAATTGCCCCCAGCCTACAGCCAACCGGTGCCATCACTACAAGCAGATGGCTGGCGCCCTGTAGCTTAGGCCAGCTTTCTGGACACCACAGTGGACCCATGTGTTCCTGTCATTACGGAGTCCAAGAGGTAGGGAACCCAACCTATCAACCTTTCAGGCATTTATGGCTTATCCTGTGGATACACCTTAAACGTCTAAGTGAGAAATCACCTGTTATGTGTGCTGCTGGAAGTACCACATCTGGCCAGCTCAATCAATTAACCCTGTGAGGGCTGTGCTGCTAGGAAGCTTAGAACTACAGATCCCAGCAGCACATGTAACATCACCTTTCAATATGGCCATGTGAATTTTTTTCTGCAAACATCAAGGTTAATATATATATATATATATATATATATATATATATACAAACTATAACAGCCAGTGTCCTCAATGTCAGATCTGTTTGAAAACACTTGCTAAGCTTTATACTCGTATATTGACCTGTGTTCAAGATTCCTCTACAGATACATTTTTCTCTCCTTTTCTGTGCAATAGATTATCCCAAACTTCATTCCTTTTAGGCAAGCATAGCCCGCGGGTATGGTAGAGTTTAATGACCCTGTCGTGTCAGCAGTGGATATTTTACGCTGTACTGTAATAAAATGGAGGTACATTATGCTGGAATGCAGATAAGTGATTCATTCAGAAATGAAGGAGCTATAAAATACCAAGACTTGCTACCTTATCTTATGAACAGATGGGTTTGTACCACAATACTGGATATTTGCAGGTGTTGATGGGTTTGTCCTGTGTCCAGATGAATGGAGCAATGTCCAGACTTGCTTCATTTTCCGTCATCTGGAATGTGAATGGCGCCCTGCACTAATAACTCCTTGATCTGAAGTAATTATGGCTGAAGCTGTACGCACCTTCTTAAGTACTTTATGACTCGGGGAGGGGGGGGGGGTGTGGAGAGGGGAAAAGCGGTCAATAAGAAAACTCAATAGATTTACTGGTGGGGTAAAGGGTTTAGTGGCACCACTAGTTTATACTGTAGTTTGCTAAGTAATGTAATACTCACATCTTTATACCAAGACTGCACAACTTTGGCCATGGTGCGCGTCACGCTGCCAAAGATTGCAGTGCCACACTGCTTCTTCACATGCAATACAAGTGACTGTGATCGTGACTCAATTAGAAGAAATCCAGAGCTTTGGATTCCTTGTGATTGAGCTCTGAGGTCCTATTTGTAATTCCCCTGCTAGTTGTAGGATTGTTTGACAAAACTATCTCACTAAATTAATGAGAATGTAAATGATGTAGTCTATAATGTATAACTCTTTCCAGCCTACTGAAGTGTATAGGCTATGCCGCTTCATCATACTGAACAGTGGGAGTTTTTGGGAGGGCATGAGACTGCCACCAATTACCCATTTATGACCTAGTCTTAGGATAAAGCTGCATTCACACGAACGTATAGGGGGGGGGGGGGGGGGATGGAAGAGCCAGGAGCAGGAACTGAGCTCCCGCCCCCTCTCTGCCTCCTCTCCATCCCTCTGCACTATTTGCAATGGGGAAAGGCGGGACGAAAGCGGGGCTATTTCTTGGAACTTAGCCCCGCCCTCCTTCCACCTCCTTTCATTGCAAATAGTGCAGAGGGGCGGAGAGGAGGCAGAGAGGGAGCGGGAGCTCAGTTCCTTCTCCTGGCTCTTCCATCCTCCCCCCCTGCAGATAAGGACGACGTATATCGGCTCGGCGTGAAAACCGAGCCGATATACGTTCGTGTGAATGCAGCCCATGGCAGATTTTCCTATATACCTTGTTATTAGTTTTTGTGCTCATTCAGTAAGTATAAAACGCTGGTAAAATCTCGAAGTGACTTCTTTTGGTGTTCTCCGGCCATGTTGTTGCTGGCTTCTATAATTTTTGTCAGCTGGTTTCTATTGTCACTCCAGACAGCATATTTGCATATTCTTAGGCTAACTTCACACAGGTGAGTGTGATATTGGGCTGTGAATCATGGCCTGATATCTCGATCGCCAACATGCAGTTTGCAAATGGACTCTAGGCGTTTTTATATCAAAACCACCTTGCATCACTTCAGGGTAGTAGCAATCCTCTGCTGTAGCTGATAGCCGCAGCAGAGGATTGGGGGGTTTCTCCTATTGTTTTCAATGAGAAAACCTTGCATCGCACCCCATGCACCTAGCACGTAGTGCGATGCTGCCGCCAGTTCCATTGAAAACAATGCAAGGGCATGGCCAAAGACAGGACGTTTTTCAATTTGTTTTCAGCATCACATTATGGTGCAATGCGGGGGAAAAAAGCTCATGTGTATGACCCCATGCAAAAGAATGGGCTTCATATTTGTCTCGCAATGCACAAATCTCGCGTGAGAATCTCACCCGTGTGAAGCTGGCCTTAGTCTAATAATAGTGTCTTTAACCACCACCTTCACCAACACTTGGCATTGTCAATGATGCTCTCAGGTTTGGTTGTAGATTGGACACAGAAATCTGATACATGAAGCTTCTTACGTCCTGATCTACTGCAAATTTTGAACTTGGAGAACCAAACGTAAGGCTCTTCTCACATCATCATAGAATCATACAATTTAATATGTGAGAGGAGACCTCTTTGGTCACCGTTTCACATAGTTTCCATCCCAGTCAGTTTTTTTAGCTAGAGAGAAATGTGCTGAGGATGATACTTTTTTGACCTGGGTATTGCAGTGTTCTGCTGATAACCTTTAATCCTGACTTTCAGTAAACTGTACAGAATGAATATTTGGGGCCAAAAAAGTGCCTTAAATTAGTTTTCACATACCGTAATCAAAACGTGGATGAATGTTAAGTGTCTGATCGGTGGAGGGTCTGAATGCTGGGACCCCAATCGATCATTTTCTCAAATGTCCCCCCCTTTAGGAATCACTAGTGCATGATCAACACTCTGTTCACTGTCAATGGGACTGACAGAGATAACTTCGATCTCCCTTACTTCCATACAAGTGAATGTAGTGGTGGTCACTAACATGGAGTTATGCTCCATTCACGTGGGGGGATTAGGGACACCCCATTCTCATCATTGCTGGGGTGCCGGCATTCATATCCCTAACAATCAGATCTTTATTTTAGCACCTATCATATGGAGAGTTGATAATTGTCATTTATGGGAAACTTCTTTAAGTAGCATCTAAAAATGTGATAGACTAAGAAAAAAGGGGGGTGGTACTGTGTTAGCCAGTAGAGCAAAGTGTGATTGTTCTCAGTGAGAGAAACCAAGTAATCTTGTAGATATTATACCTTTTAATGGCTAACAAAAATACATGATGTTATAGCAAGCTTTCGGGTCTGCTATCGATTCCAGCCTGATAAAGGTTCGATAGAAGGCTCGAAAGCTTGCTATAACATCATGTATTTTTGTTAGCCATTAAAAGGTATCATATCTACAATCACACTATAAACTAAGAAAAAACAGTACTGTGTAATGACACTCATCGAATGTATTACTGTTTACAGATGTGTATTCGAAAACTATGGATATCAATGGGAATATCAAATATATTTTAAAAATTCATTAATTTTTATTCTTATAAATTTCAGGCAGATGTACAGATTCGGCTTCGGAGAAAGGTAGGCAATGTTACTTGTTCTCTTTCCATGATGAGTCTCTTTCCTATTTGTTGAGTGTTGGAAAGTAAATGTGAAAATATTATAACTTCCGAATGTCCATGTTCCATGGAAGAAAGAAAGTTTCTTTGGTTTGGTATATGCCAATTCCAAATTACCTCATTTAGTATGATCATAGCAAATATAACAGGATCTGCAGTCCTGCCATCAGGGTTTTACAGGTGGTACTGCCATCAGGGGCTCAGGTAAGGGGTCTACTCCCACTGCCAGCTCTTGCTTCACATTTTGTAATCATCCAAAGCATTGTGCACAATGGCTACATTCTTACTTTGAAGAAACAGGGCTCATTTATTTCATGTAAGTTTTTATGTATGTGTGTGATATATATGGGATAACGTCCCCTAGTGTAATTTATAAGAAGATCGGAAGTCGCTGACTAGTTCCATGTCAATATCATAGCATGAGGCTGCAGGCTGGAAGCATTTATACAGGTCATTGAAGTGAAAAGTGACTTCTAATAGTTTTTACAAGTTTTACAAAAATATAACACAAAAAAACATTCTGCTTGTAGTGCATTTAATATTGCAGTAATGGATTTAAACTAACTTCTGGCTGCAGTGTTTTTTGTGGAAAAAAACTCTGGAAAAAATAACGTGGGGAGTTTCACACAGGATTTAATGGCAGTTTCCATGTTGTTTTTTTTACCCAATCAGAAATGGATTCAAAAAACGTAGAAAATATAAAGGAAGGACTTTGACTTCTTCCTCCCACTGGAGCCACTTTTGTTTAACATGCAGATATTGGTGGGAAAATAGCAGAATCCTGGCGGCAATTCCGCATCAAAATCCACAGTTAGCTGCGCATATTTTAGTGCAGAATTCAGGGATGGCTTATTCCGTAATGCAGTTGCGCAATATTCCATCTCGTGTGAAAGGTCTGGATTTTGCTGCTGTAGATAATCTGTGCATTTCCCATAGAAGATCTGCATTCAATACAGCCCATGTGGGTGTATGCTTAAGAAAAATATGTCATTCCAGCTCCATTCACAGCACTTTGTTTTCAAAATCCGCTATGGTCAGATATTTCAACTTGAGGGCTCCCATCCACTTGCCTTTTTTTCACGCGTTATAGCTTGCCTTTTTTTCAAGCGATTGTCAATGGGACTTTCTAATGTTAAAAACGCTTTGCAAGTTGGTGCGTTTTTAACATTAGAAAGTCCCATTGACAATCGCGTGAAAAAAAAGCAGCAATATAGCATGAAAAAAGGCAAGCTATAACGCGTGAAAAAAACGCAAGTGTGCAGGAGCCCATATGGCATGAAAAAAAAGCAAGCTATAACGCGTAAAAAAAAGGCAAGTGGGTGGGAGCCCTGATTCACACTATTTTTTTGTTTTCCGTTTTCTATGCCTTTTCCGTCCTAAGAACAGAAAAACGGAAAAGGGATACAGCAAATCCTTTGTATTTCAGTTGGATTTATTTTGTTTATTTCCGCTTGTTTCAGTTCGCTCCCATTCAGTCTGGTATCCTTTATTTTGATAGAAAAAAAAGATTAACTTTCCAATCAAAAGAACGGACCCTGGCCAGAATAGCAGAATGGGCCTTTTTTTTTTTTTAAGGCACCCATGAATGTAATGTGATGGGCGTCATTTACAAAGTTCCAGCTGTTTACCTTCAGAAACTATATGAATATTGGTGTGTAATATGGTCATAATATACATTTTTTTTAGGTTTTAATTAATTAAGGTTCTATTTGTGTAATCAAAAAGAGTTAAAATTGTACTGAAGCTCCTGCCAACGATAGCGTTTAAGTGGTACTTTTTATGTCAGAAATGTTTAGTGAATAAAACCAAAGTGTCTGAGGAGTTGTAGAAGGTTCAATCACTCTGTAGACCATTACAGCCCATTTTTGAAGGTAAGTGGTAGTCTTGAACTCCACAGATGTGATCATGTATGTGTTTGGAGATGTCAAAAGATAGTTTTGGCTGGAGTTTTTTTTAACCCTTTCCAATCCAATTTGTATCCTGGTTTTCCTAGGGGGCTTACTCTTTTTCTGCTGTTATACAACGGCACTATCTGCTGGCTAAAGCCAGTACTGCATGAAGTGACACATTGGATAGGCTCAGACAGCAGAGAGGCTGGCAATATACAGTAAGAGAACTCCAACGGACGTCTTCCAACATCGGAGCTGTACCGCCTTAAATCATAATGTCTTCTGACATCAGACAGTGGATTGGAAAGGGTTAAAGGGAGCCTGTTAAGTTGAATATGCTGTTCACTCTGAGGGCAGCATGTTATACAGCAGGAGGTGCTGAGAAGTTTGGTATATAGTTTTATGGGGAAAGATTTAGTATAATTTATTAATCTAAATCTCTTATTTTTCTATGACTAAGGCCCCCTGCACACGGGTGGAAATTCCGCGGCGGGATTTCCCGCAGAATTTCCGCCCGTACACGCCTGCATAGGATTGCATTACAATACGCAATCCTATGCAGACGGCCGCGATTTGTCTGCGCGATATCACGCGCAGAAAACAAATCGTGGCATGCTCTATTTCTGTGCGCGGCTCACAGAGAAATGTCACTCCCTGGCCGCCGGCTCCGGTCTGCGCATGCACCGGCTGCCCGGGAGCCGGCACATGAAAGATCCGGAGCCGCGGGAGCAGGTGAGTGCCGCACTGCTCTATGCAGGGGTTCGGGTCGGGTCCCAAATTCCTGCAGCCGGATCCGACCCGGCCATCTGCAGGCGGCCTAAGAGTTATGGGAAGGTTGTCAATAACTGATAGAACCGCCCACCTGACTCTTAAGCATAGAATAAGCAGGGAACTAGATGAATAGGTAATACTGAACCATTTGCCCTCAAGCTCTATATCCATCTATTCAGCTCTTCCTGCTGTATAATCTGATGATTGCAGATAGGATTGTATTTCAATATGACAGGATCCCTTTAAGCAACCCTGATGAAATATAAGCATGTTGAGTCCAGCAATAGAAGTAAATCTAGAAATAGAACCTAACCCGCTTTTTGTCTTTTTCTGTCATTCTCCAAGCAACCTGCACAGATAATGTCCTGGGATATTGTGATGATTTACCCTACAGAAAAACAATATTTCCAAATTTATTAGACCATCGAACAAGAGGGGACGTGGAGGTCAGCGTTGAGTACATTCTGTTAAATGTTATTGCCAACTTGCTTCAAGGAGAATGCAATCCGGACCTCATACTTGTTGGGTGTTCCGTCCTTGCCCCGAAATGTGAAAAGAACAAGATTATAAAACCATGTCGGAAGGTCTGTGAAACTTTAAAGAAGGCCTGCTTGCCTGCTTTTGATGCCATTGACATGGCATGGCCGTATTTTTTGGACTGTGATAGATTCTTTGTTGGAGAAGAAGAAACATGCCATGATCCTCTGGAGATGCTAAGAGGTAAGGCGACATCCTAACCGCGAAGATAGGTCATCGATACGAAATTGGTGGGGGTCTTACTCCAAGCATTCCTGCTGATCAGTTGTTTGACGGGTGCTGTGGCTTATATACCAGACACCATGCTGTTCATTGTGTAGCTGTTGCGCCTGGCAGTGCAGCTCAGCCCCCTTCACTTCAATGGGACTGAACTACAGAAAGGCCATTAGAAAAAAATAAAGATGACCTCATAAGCCAAAGAGGAGGCTGCAGCAATGTGGCCCCTTCAAACTGCTAATCAGGGAGGGTAATGAGGGTAGGTCATGAAAATTTAGGACCCTAGATCACCGTGGATATTAATCCTTAACATAGCCTATATCATTGGGTTAATGATGCTGGAATTTAGGCATTCGACTGTATTGGATAGCATTATTTGGCCATTACATGGTAGAGATAATTGCCAATAGAAGGTAATAAACAACACAGCAAAGTAAGGCCAATTCAAGGTGATATTTGATATTAAATTACATGCACACATAATTACCTGCTTAATAGCATAAATAACCCTTTGTCCTTGTTGTTATTCCTATGACTGCCCTTGGCTCCACATTTTAATGATTAACTGTGTGTTAGAAACTTTTTGCTTTTCTGCTTTGAATGTCCTCCACTTGACTTTAGGTGAATTTTACTTGATTCACACATCTCACAGACTCCTTTCACTGTACATGCCGGATATAAAGTCTTACCTGAAAGTGGCTGCCCATGACCACAGGTCTGACTTCTCTCACCTCCGGCATATCTTGCCATCTTTTGGGCAGACATTTGCTACACAGGAAAGTAGTGTTTTATGGCAGCACAGTAGCTCAGAGGTTAGTACTGTTGCTGTGCAGTGCTGGGGCCTGAGTTCAAACCCCACCATGGACAACATCTGCATGGAGTTTGTATGTTCTCTATGTGTTTACATGAGGGTACTCTAGTTTCCCGCAATACTTTAAAACCATACTAATGGATTAATGTGGACTGAGCCCCAATGTGGACATCAAGTGATGTACAGCACTGCGAAATAAATATATACTATTTAATGGGTAAAATAAATACATTTCATGGCAGCCATTTAATTGCCAGATCTGTGATATTTTACACCGAAAAGACTGAGTGACGCTGATCTGGTGAGGTCATGATAGAGAGCGCGCTATGGGCTGCAGAATTGGTACTTGTTACAGTAGGTAGAGAAGCTCTGGAGCTCACGTTCTTTTTTTTTTTTGCACGCACAAAAAAAGGAATGAGAATGAACCCATTGAAATACACGCGCAAATACATCTGTGTGCCCTTATGCTCACTAAAGGAAGAAACGCTGGGGTCTCCCCCGGTTCCAGGGGGCAGCCGATACATGGAATTGTATGTGCTAATCATGTTTGCATTGGTCTTGAGATCTCTAGTTTTTAATGCACACACAAAAATATACTGCTAAGGGTTTCTTCAGACGACTGTGATTGTCCCGGCGTGAAAATGACGTCTGTAAAATGGGACAAAACAAAACCTATCTTCACGCTTTTTATTCAAACTCGCGCAATAGAGAAGAGTTTGAATAGTCAAACCCCCCCCAAAAAAAACCTAGAAGGAAGCGGTCCGCAGGACAACGGTCAGAAAGCCATAATAATTCTTCCTCCTCCGTTATCTAGGAGATCTACAGTAGTTCTTGTGAGCTGCAGGTCTTCAGCTGAGGAGCATCTGAAAGGGATTTCTTCTCTTCCCTGGCAGTTACGCTTTCTAACATTTTTCCTGGATAATTTTGCGCCGTGTGAAAAGCTCCTGTGAAATATGTTATCACACCCTTTCTGTTGGCATTTGTATGCCTCAGTGTCTAGACCTGAGCATTAAAGATTTTATTGTGGAACCTTCATTATAGAGTTTCAGATATCCCCCTTGTTACAATATTTTTTAACTCACAAATGACACTTCGACACATTGAAGCTGCATGTTGCTAATGTAAATCAAGTAAAAATGTGGTATTGAATAATTTCCTAATACATCGTTATGGAGGTCAGAGCTCTGTTTTCCCCAAACTGAGCCACAAATTCCCTGCAAAACCACAGAGCTGAAGGTTTGTACCAAGATGTTAAGATATCCTCCGGAGGATAGGGGTCAGGTTTCTGATCAGTTAGGTCTGAACGCTAGACCCCTACCAATCCCAAGAACGACGAGCCTAAAAAAATCGAACTGCGAAAAATAAGACATAAGTGCGTTATTTCAACATTGAAATTTCTATCTTTGGACCACAAGCGTAGGGAGTCTATGGAAACCATCTGAAAAAGGAGTGAGTTTAGCAGAGGCCAGCCCTTCTAAACACTGACAGGTGCCTCTAGTAAGGCATTTAAAAGTCATTAAAGTAGTTCTGCCAATGAGGGATTTTTTGGGACTGCCACGTTATTGCACTGCAGCCAGCCATGTGAATGGATGATAAAATCATGAATAATAGCTGCAACTTGGTCGCGATTTACTGCTTTGATGGTCATGATTTTATAGCGTGGCTAACTTAGCGTCAAAATAACGTTCATGAGAAAGAGGCCTAATGGAGAATGACCGAGGCCACTTCACAGCATGGAATGGACTCTGGACACCTATGTTCATAAGGGCAAAAGAAGTCCCATGTGTCAGAAACTGCCAGTGAGACATTAATAGCGTATCCTATCAATATGTCTTAAATCTATATCATGGAAAACTTCCCTTAATTTTCTACTATATACAGTAACTATGGCGCGGACACTATTTGGTTCCAAGCCATTCGGTATCTGTTATAAGGCTCTATTCACACTATTCATACCTTCAAAATACCATATATTGTTTCAGTAGCAAAGTTGGTGTAACGCATGCAAAGGGTTGGAGTTAAAAGCTGTGTATATTTGCAACCATTGGAAAATTAGTCTTGATTACAAACGGCCTACTGTTTTGTATATATAACTTCTTTACAGACCTATGTGTCTCTATGATTATAGATACCAAATAAAGCCTTCGTAGTCTGGCCCAGCAGTCCTGTGGTAACCTAGCCATACACGTAAGATGATCATGGGTCAATCAATTGTCTATAGGATCATTGTTAGAAATGATCCCACCAGCAATATGAAAGACTAAACTGGCTGATCAGGGAGCCAGTATCTAAAAAAGATATACTCACTGTGACATTGCACAAACTGGCATATCATCAGCCGTATTCACATGATCATTCCATACATTTATACACTGACATGCCCAAAGTCATGGGACAGGAACACATATGATCTAGGACCTCTTGTAGCCCGGTGAAGTGCAGCAAATCGATGTGTTATCGATTTCACAAGTGGACAGAATACGTCTGGAGGAAAGTTGAACCAAACCATCTGGATAGACACCAACAGCTTCGTGGTATTTTTAGGTGCAGGATTTCAGGTGCAAATGGACCTCTCCACTACATTCCATAAATTCTCAATTGGAAATATCAGGCAGACCACACCATTTGTTAGAACTCCTCCAGAATGCTTTTCAAACCAGTTCTGGACAATATGGGCCAAATGACATGGTGCATTATTTTGCTGGAATATCCCAACATTGTGGGATTACATGAATTCCATGAAGAGCTACAAATGGTCACCAAGCAATGAAACATAGCAGACACCAGTCAGTTACACGTTTAGATGGACCAGTGGACCCAACCCAAGCCTTGAGAACACACCTCACACCAGTATGGAACCCCCACCAGCTTGCACAGTGCCTTTTTGACAACTGTGGTCCATGGTTGCTTAGAGTCTATGCCATACACGAACCCTACCATCATCTTGAAACAATTGGACCACGCTTTATGTTGCCAGTACTCTGGGATCCAGTTAACAATCTCACAAGCCCAGGTGAGGCATTGTGTTTAGTATTGTGATATTAACAGAGGCTCTCTGGTAGGTCTTCTGCTCCCACATCTCATGGCAGCTAAAGAACACTGCACTGACCTGCAGGATATGCATGTGAGGCCTCCTGCATTGAATGTGGATGTGATTTCTGTCAGAGTCATTTGTCTGCTTGCATGAACAATTCTAGCCAGGCACTGCTGATTGCAATTATTAGGTACCTGTGGATAGCCATTGCGCTATCCATCGTGGGTGGTAATGCTTTCAATGACGTATTCCCAGTACACATGTCACACTGTGGATTGAGGAATGTTAAATGCCTACCCAATTTCGAAAATGAATTGTCACATTCATCAGGCACCCACTATCATACGACATCCAAACTCTGATAATTAGAATTGCCTTGTCATGAGCACACTGGCCAATGTTCAACCATACTCACAAGGCTCCACAACTTATGGGAGTTCCCAAAGTATCAACTGACGTAACGCCACTTCATAATCAATTTACAAACTTCTATCCCATGACTTTTGGCATGTTAGTATATTTTCGTTAATCATGGGTGAAATTCTCCAAATGGATGTACACATTTTTGGCAGAGTCAATTTTATTTGTAATCTGTAAACATAGAGACACATAGGTCTAAGAGCTGCATATGAAAAATATATTTTTAAAGAGTAGCTGCACTTTCAATCTGCAGTACTAATGCTCTCTTGGCCATTTTCAGCTCCTCCCAATAGTTGAAAATGGTCCCATATAGTGCTTACAAAGCACTATATGGGGCTGTCTTCTGCTGCCGGGAACAGCCGAACACAACTGATAGAGCACGAGCGCTACCATGCGTAAGTCTGTGTACTCGCTAATTTAGACAAGTTTTCTTTGAACAACAATGATAAGGATGCAAACAAAACCAGAACCATATTAGATGGGTACATGAATGCACCTCCGCTGTGCAACCATTGAAAGACTATGATATAGTAACATAGTATGCAAGGCTGAAAAAAGACAAATATACATCCAGTTCAGCCTGTTTCCACCCCCCTTGTTGATCCAGAGGAAGGCAAAAAAACCCTGATGAGGCAGAAACCAATTTACTCCATTTTGGAGGAAAAATCCTTCCTGACTGCAATGATGGACAGAATTCCTAAATGACTCTAGATAATTAACAAAAGCGGTGTGTTTTGTATATGAATATTTCTATGATTATCTTTTACAGTTAATGTTGAGGTCACTGCTGAAGACCTTGCTCCTCCAATGCCATCTACCATCCTAAGCTTCAAATATCATACCTACACACAAATGGTCAGTATACTAAAAAAGACTGCAGCCAAGTGCTCCAACATAGCCAAGACATACAGCATTGGAAGAAGCTTTGAAGGAAAAGACCTTTTTGTGATTGAGTTTTCTAACAATCCAGGACAACATGAATTACGTGAGTATTGACACTGTCTACATACATTTACACTTACATAGTTACATTGTAATCTATGTGCAGAGTCCAGACCTTAAAGGGCTTGTGCTAGCTTGAGAATGCAGGTCCCAGGGTGAACAGCTGATTGCCCCAGGGGTGTAGCTAAAGGCTCATGGGCCCGGGTGAAAAAGTTTATCTTGGAGCCCCATCTTCTCTTAACCCCTTAATGCAGAGACGTAACTTGAAGCTCCTGGGCCCAATGCAAAACCCGTAACAGGGCCCCCAACTATAATGCTTTATTCATAGTACTGGGCTCCCTATATGGAGAAGAGAAGCCTTATGGGCCCCCAAAACCTCCTGGGCCCGGGTGCAACTGCATCACCTATAGTTACACCAGTGCCCCATGTCCCACCCTTGGCACTCCCAGCAATCATATGCTTCTGCTGAAGAAAGCCATGGTTGGTGAGACATTTCCCTTACAGTGGCTACTGCAGGAAAAATGTACTATTACAGGACAGTCATTCCCATAAATGGCTGTTCTGTAATACCAGGACAACACAAGGTCCACCAAAATGGGGAAGCTTTCCATTTTGGGTCATGTAGGGGCTCCCAAGCACATCACCCCACTCTATGATGTTCATATGCCCAAACCCCTTTAATTTAGTTATGGACAATGCAGTGGGCAAGAGTTCCTTACAGTTGCCTCACAGCCAAAGACAGGTTTCTGAGGAGGGGTGGAATAGCTAAAGAGGAACTGGCCTCTGAATTAAAAAAATTTTGGGGGGAGGACAATCTCCTCTAGAAGACTTGCTGAAATTTTAGTTGGTCATCTGGATATAATTTTGAAGCCTAATCAATTTTAGGTTCCACTGGATAAAATTTTGTATATGAAGAATAAAACAAATTCTTTATCAATTTTTTTCTACAGTTGAGCCAGAATTTAGATATATTGCCAACATGCATGGTAATGAAGTAGTGGGAAAAGAACTGCTGGTTTACCTGGCACAGTATTTGTGCTCAGAATATCTTCTTGGAAATTCCAGGATCCAGACCTTGATCAACACCACCAGAATTCACCTTCTGCCTTCCATGAACCCAGATGGCTATGACTTGGCATCAGAGGAGGTAAAATATAAGGTTTATTTAGGTCGTAAGTAGAGATGAGCAAACATGCTCGTTTAGGACAATTACTCGACCGAGCATCGCTTTTTTCGAGTAACTGCCTACTCGGGCGAAAAGATTCGGAGGGCGCCGGGGGTGAGCGGTGAGTAGAAGGGGGGAACAGGGGGGAGCTCTCTCTTTCTCTCTCTCTCTTTCCCCCCCACTCCCCACCGCAACCCCCCGCTCACCCCCGGTGCCCCCCGAATCTTTTCGCCCTATTAGGCAGTTACTCAAAAAAAGCGATGCTCGATTGAGTAATTGCTCTGAACGAGCACATTCGCTCATCTCTAGTCGTAAGCTTTTATGAGCAGGGACATCTCTCTTTTTCTCTCATTCTCTATTCATTCATTTTATTTGTCATTTTACTTGTTTTCTATGTTTTTAATTGGTTTGTCAGGTTGTAAATTAATTATCCTCTATCTTTAGGGCAGGTCATCAGTAGTAGGTCAGCGGTGGCCAGTCACCCTGGATCCCTGCTGAATAGCTGTATGCTGACGCCAGCACGCTTGTGCACTGAGCTGATTTCTGCAGGAAGCAGACAGCTCCATTCTTACTGCAGTGTCCAGGTTTGGTATTGCAGGCCAAATTCCCATTCATTTCAATGGAAACTGTGCTTGTAATACCAAGCCTGGCCACTGCAGGAAGAACGGAACTATCTGCTTCCAAAATCAGCATAATGCATGAGTGCATTGACTTGGCGCCCAGCTGTTCAGCAGGGATCCTGGGTGACTGACCGCCAGTGATCTACTATTGATTATATCTGTTCTGAGGATGGACCATCTATAGTTTATAACAGGACAACTCCTTTAATTATAACATGCTGCTGAATATGTTCTCACAAGATGTGGTAATATAATTAGTATTATAAAATAAATTGATTTATTACCGTCTAATGACTGCAGACTGTACATTTACATGTACTTCACTATTTAACATACAGTAGAGCTTTTTTCTACTTTAGATGTTCTACTTGCAAACTTTCTGAAAACCCCTTTTATAGGATCAAATGATGAATATGGTACAAATCTAAATTGATCTGAATGCTTTCATCTCGCAGGGTGCTGGTTACAATGGATGGACAAATGGGCGAATGACAGCTCAGAACATTGATCTCAATAGAAATTTCCCTGATTTAACATCTGAAGTGCATAAGATTATGAAAGTACGCTCAGCCCGAGTTGATCATATGCCAATCCCCGAGTCGTATTGGTGGGGTAAGGTATGAAAGATTTTGATTTTACACTCATTATAGATTATTTTTTAAAAAGGGATGGGGAGGGAGTTTAGTTGCGTCCAATGCTGGGTATAGAAGACAGCTTACTCTAGTTAAGCATTAGCAGTCATTCCGAGGATTTCTGCCAAATGAGGGATTTCTGCCCTGCAGCGTATTTTTTGCTGATACGCAGTAGCTGCCCGTGTGAACGGCAGAAGATACGCAGCTAAAGATAGGCATTTGATCGCGGCTATTTTTCATTCATGCAATTTTACGGCGCGTACGGGTGACTGTAAAAGCGCATACAGTCATGTGAAAGAGCCCGTGGGCTGCATTCACACGAACGTATATCGGCTCGGTTTTCATGCCGAGCCGATATACGTCATCCTCATCTGCAAGGGGGAAGGGGAGGATGGAAGAGCCAGGAGCAGGAACTGAGCTCCCGCCCCCTCTCTGCCTCCTCTCCGCCCCTCTGCACTATTTGCACTGAAAGGAGGTGGGGCGGGGTGGGGCTAAGTTCTGAGCATTAACCCCGCCCCTGTCCTGCCTCTCCCCATTGCAAATAGTGCAGAGGGGTGGAGAGGAGGCAGAGAGGGGGCGGGAGCTCAATTCCTGCTCCAGGCTCTTCCATCCTCCCCCCCTGCAGATGAGGATGACGTATATTGGCTCGGCGTGAAAACCGAGCCGATATACGTTCGTGTTAATGCAGCCTAAGGCTGTCACTTGTAGCCATAGATTTTCCTATATGAATCTTACACATTTGTCTTCAGACGTATATAGCTGTCTATCAGAAAATGGTGCTCTGATGGCTATAATGATATATCACGAAATGTATTTACACCGACTTTTGGAACTGTTTAGAAAAAAAAACAGAATGGTGTTCAAGGGCGAGCATTCACTTGTTTTGTGCTATCTGCTTGATATTGCAATTATTACTTTTATTTCCATACTGAATTGTCTCATCTGATGTAATCACTGACTCGCTAGCTGCAAGCCTGAGCTCAATACTCATTTTCTTGATCTCATTTAAGTTCATCTGAACTTATAGGGAACTTATAATAGGTTCAGATTTGTGTGTAATGAGATATGGCCTTGATAATCCTGAGCAAGGTATGAAATCCATTCATGTGATCATTAAAAACAATTATGGAGATTATTCAAAGAGACGGAAACAATTATTGCATCCATTCACCGCTAAACTCTCATCTGCATTTTTTCTCAAGGGTATTCACATCATAGAATATTGAAGTTGTTGAATGCATTACTTGAGTTCTGTTGAATAATAGCAGGATTCTAGGTTACAAAGCTGTAGGAAATCTTTTATATCCTGTTATAGAAACACCATGTGCATTTCTGTAACATAGTATGTAAGGCCGAATGAAGACAATGTCCATGTAGTTTAGCCTGTTTATCCTCCTGTGTTGTTGGTCCAGGGGAAGGCAAAAAAAAACCCAGAGCAGAAGCCAATTAGCCCTTTTGGGGGAAAAATTCCTTCCCGACTCCCTAATGACAATCAGATTGTTCCCTGCATCAACCCCTAATAGTTCCTACCTGCTTGTATACCCGGATTAACAATTGACCTAAGATTTATATCCTGTAATATCCTTCCACTCCAGAAAGACATCAAGTCCCCTTTTAAAATCCTCTGGATTTTGCCATCACCACTTCCTCAGGCAGAGAGTTCCACAGTCTCACTGCTCTTACAGTAAAGAACCCTTTTCTGTGTTGGTGATGAAACCTGCTTTCTTCTAGATGTAGCGGATGTCCTCTCGTTACCGTCACAGTCCTGGGTATAAACAGATCATGGGAGAGATCCTTGTATTGTCCCCTCATGTATTTATACATAGTTATTTGATCACCCCTTAGCTGTCTTTTTTCCAGGGTAAATAATCCCAATTTGGAGAGCCTCTCTGGGTATTCCAGTCCCTTCATTCCATGTATTAGTTTAGTTGCCCTTCTTTGAACCCCCTCAAGCACTGCAACATCTTTCCTGAACACTGGTGACCAGAACTGTACGCAGTATTCCATGTGGGGCCTGACAAGTGCCTTATATAGTGGTAGAATAATGTTCTCATCCTTCGCCCCTATACCTCTTTTAATGCACCCCAAGACTTTATTAGCTTTTGCAGCAGATGGCTGCCATTGGTTACTCTAGTTTAATCTATAATCCACTAGTACCCACAGGTCTTTTTCCATATCACTTTTCCCTAGCAGTACCCCATTTAGTGTATATTGGTGACATCTGTTTCTCCTGCCCATGTGCATAACCTTACATTTATCAACATTGAACTTCATTTGCCATTTTTATGCCCAAGCCCCCAGCTTATCTAGGTCCGTTTGTAGAAGGTGGCTTTTAGGTTTACAGGCCATTGAAGAGGACAGGATATCTGTCTGGTATTTTATGGGCCTCATACACATAGTAGAGCTGCATGTCTACATGGGGCTCCATATTCTTCCATAGAAGCAATGGCACTGTATTAGGGTTCCATAATGTAGCCATGTGTATAAGATCAGTGCTAAAATCTATAATATAAATGTTTTCTGCTGAAAAATGCTTGTAACTATAACTAAGCTACGCTATGACTGACTAACAGGGACATAATTTGTATATACAGATATATCAACCTAAGAGAGCCTAAAAATTGGGAAGGGACACCTATAGGAAGCATTTAAAAACATACTGCAACCTGGCACTACATCCATTTTTAGGGCATTTATTAGTCCGAACCAGGACAGCTGCTTCTTAGAGTAACTGTTCAGATCTCTAATTGTCTCTTCTAACAAGGGGACATAGTTAAGTTGTTATAGGGTGGACGTATCTGCAGACAGGTTCATCCCCAAGTATTGGAGAGAGGATGATTACCACTTGAATTCAAATTAGTTTGCTAGGTGTAGAACCTCCCTGGTGGGCAGGGATACATTTAGGGCTTCAGTTTTCCCAAGATTAATTTTGAAATTGTTTAAGTGGCCGAATCATGTGAATTCTTGAAGGATTACTTAGGAGGTATTCAGTATATAATGCACTTTTACACATGTGAGAGTCAATCTGCAGTCCCCATACATTGGGGTTATTCCTTAGTGCTAAGGCAAAGTGCTCTATCACAATAGAGTACAAGAGGCAGGACAATGGGCATCCCTATCTTGTCCCGTTCCTGATAGGGAATGATCCAGACAGGAGGCTGTTCACATGGATCTGTGCCAAAGGATGAATGTATAAAGCTAGGATCTTACTCAGGAATCCTATGTCTAATCCCAGATGTTCAAGGGATGATCTGAGGAATTCCTAGTGCACGCAATCAAAGGCCTCCTCTACGTCCACTGCTAGGTGAGGGTTTTGTTAGTGCTATCCCTTGCCTCCCTCCCCTTTATGAGGCCCACCTGATTGTTTTGGATGATGTCTGGTAGTATGGGAATCAGTCTATTAGCCAACACCTTTGAGAATTATTCCAGAGTTTAGGAATTACCGTAATGTGTGTCATAAGGGATTGATGCGAAATTAGGGTGGCAGGGGATATTTGGTTGAATGTGGCTTTCACAATAGTGGTGAGGTCCTCTTTGAACATTTTAAAGAACTTGGGAGTGAACCCATCAGGTCCCGATGATATTCCTACAGGGCATGTCTTAATGACCTCACTGATTTTTTCCTTAGAGAAATCTTCTTTCATCGATTCCCTGACTGGCTCCGAAATCACTGGCAGAGCTGTCTCATTTGTGTAGGTGACCATTCAGGTTTGAAGTGAACTAGGGTACATGTCGTCGAACTTGGCTTTGAGATTATACAGGTCATGATAGTACTCCCTAAAGGCCTCTGTTATCCCGTCAGAGTTATGTACCCTACACTCAGACTTATCCTGGATGTGGGGGGATATAAGTGTGCCCCATCATAGTGTGGAGAAAATAAGTGATGGAATGACCACCCCTTGTTAGCGTGTTTGTTCAAGTATTGCTTTGATATATCTCGAAATCATAGGTATTTTTGAACCAGGAGGCTTTTAAGCTCTTCTTTGGTATTTAGCAGCTCATTCAACACTGCCTGGAAGCCTGATTTTGTGTTCCATGCATAATGAGTACTCCCTGTATTACAAGGCCTCTACGGGACATTAGGGACCCGTCAGGGTAAGGAAGACTGGTGCATGATCCGACCATAATGCTTTCCTTATTGAGGCACTGGGGTTCCAGATCAATGCGTGGTGGGTGACTCAACAGAAGGATATCAATGCGACTATTCATGTGGTGGGCGGGGGAGAATTATGAGTAATGTCTGTTGTTTAAATTTAGGAGGCACCGCACATCTACCAGTTGAAGTCTCCTGAGGGCCTGGGTAAACAATTGTAATTGCGTGGAGGAGAGGGCTTCCCGAGAGGCAGAGCAATCCATAGTTGCATCTTGCGGAAAGTTAAAGTCGCTCCACAGTACCAAGTCTGCCAAGCGGACCAATAATGCTCTACTCACTCTCATGGAACTCTGATTGGGAAAATACCAATTCGCTAATGTAAATAATGTATTCTATAACTTGATTTTGAGGAATACAAAATGCCCTTCAGAGTCTACAAGTGTGTCCATGAGCTTATGGGCCATTACCTTGTGGACTGCGATTGAGACTCCTCTGGACTTTGCCGCAGGGTTCGAACTGTGAAACCACATGGTATAGTACCTATCCCTGATGCTGGGGATGTGCCCCGAGCAGAAATGGTTTTCCTGAAAGAGTCCCCTGTTTGTGTAACTGATAATGTATTTGGTTGCCCTTTTGCGCTACTAGAGGCCTCTTACATTTAAGGAGCAAAAATCCAACTGAGCAATCCTGCGATGACAGGAGAGACAACCAGTTGAGCCAAGCAGGAGGAAAAAGAGAGAAAAAAAGGGGAGTGGAGAAATCAAAGGGAGAGAAAAGAGGACAAATGAGAGGAAGAAAACAAAGAAAAACAGGAAAAAGTGTCAAACTAGGTACTGAATTAAGTTGGGAGGCTCAGTGAACAGCTGGGCAGACTTCTTACTGAAGCAATCGTGTCTCACTGGGTTACAGAGAGGGCGATTATACCTTTTAGGGGAAGAAATTATCACCTGTACCTGAAATGCCAGGGCACAGGTTCCCGAACCCAAATTGGTATATAACTGAAGACATTTTGTTTTAACAAGGCATGTGTATCTAACGAATAACAGTAAATGGGAAATCACAGTTAATAACCAACTTCACATGAGACTCCCAGTAGAGCCATCCCCATGGTACTCATCTCTTAATTTTGGAGGGAGTTCCCCCACTGCGCATCAGCAAACTTCTGGGGCCAGGGCAGTTCTACAGTGGGGGGGCCAACACCAATGGTCACATCCTGCACCCCTAAGGAACCTCGAAAATAAGAACCAGAGAAAGTCACCATGGATAAGTGGAAGTTGGGAGAACCCCAAATTGGGCTTCTACACTGCCACCTCTCGTTCTTTACCATGGACCATGTCGCGAACAGCGCTGAAGGTCTGAAGATGGTAGGGGAAGCACTCGGAGGAGTATATTCAACAACATTCTGGGGAAGCCCCTGGAAACCCCATTGGAAATAGACAGAAAGGGTGATTGGTGAAAGACCTAAGGCTGACAAGAAAGTAGGGAGGTGCCTTGGGTGTCACGACTCCAACACAAGACCCTTGTGGGAACCTGCAAATGAAAGGGGAAGCCACAGGTATATGTCATGTTGCGGTGCCAAAGTTCTTCCAAGAGAGGTCGTAGAGCTTTTCGCTTCATGAGTGTGAGAGGTCTGGTAGCAGCTGTAGCTGGGATCCTTGAAATAGAATGGAGCGTTGCTCTCTTGCCTTCAACATAATGTATTCTTTTAGCTGGTATCTGTGAATACAGCAATACAGCAGATAACATCTTGGGGCCACTCCAGGTCTACAGATCTCAGACACGAGGAGCAATGGAATCTGTCCATTTCCAATGGGGTTTCCAGGCGCACCCCTAGAATGTTGTTGAATATGCTCCTCTGGGTGCATGAATGGCCTTAGAAGTTGACTCACTCACTCACCTTTTAGGTGCTTTCCTTAAAGAGAAAAGATAGCATTCCTGATTTTGTGATCAGTAAAATAGTACCGCATGATGGCCGTATCACGATCTGCTTTCAAATAATGTGTTGACTAGAGAGCACGCTCAGATAACGCATCACTCTTCTCGAGTAACTGCTTACTGGTCCAAGCAGGCTCTCCCCTTCTTTTCTTACACATGCCCAATGGGTTCCTGCAGGATGTTGTGGTTTTCACACACATCGCAACAGAGGCGTAACTTGAAGCTTCTGGGCCCCAATGCAAAACCTGTAACGGGGCCCCCAACTATAATGCTTTATGCATAGTACTGGGCTCCCTATATGGAGAAGAGAGGCCTCATGGGCCCCCTAAGGCTCCTGGGCCTGGGTGCAGCTGCATCCCCTGCATCCTCTATAGTTACGCCCCTGCATTGCAATCCACAAAGAACGTCATAAAGGGTGTGATTACATGAAAACCATCTACAAATTCATAGTGCTCAGATAGTCAGTACATCCCATGCAGTAAGTGTTACTTTTAGTACCCCCCACAAAGTAAAAGTGTCCCCTTTTCTGCCCCCATCAACAGTAATGTTAACTTTCCTGCCCCATATTAAAAATGCCCCTTAAAATAATATTGCCGACTTTCTGCCCCCATAATTGATAATGTCACCTTTTCTGCCCCACTTATAAATAAAGACCCTCTTCTGCTTACGTAATTAATAATGTCATTCTATCTGACCCCATAATACATAATGCTGATACTTCTATCCTTATAAGTTATGTCTCCAATTCTGCCACTGTAATGAATAATGCCACCTTTTTCTGCCTTATTATTAATAGCATTATCTACCAGGCAGAAAAGGTGATATATCTTTTCAGTTCCCCTTATTAAACAAGCTGCCTTTTTCTCCTCCTTTTCTGCTGGTTTGAAAAAACTAAAACCACAGGTATACTCACCTCCCTGCACACCCATGCGGCTACAGACAGCTCTTCTGATTTTCCTTTCTTCTGGGTGCAGCATGGTCACATGGTATGTGTTGTGACACGTGCCCAGTGCTAGCGCCAGCCTATCCCTGGCAAGTGCCAGTCACATGTCATGGCATGTATCATGTGAAGAAAGGAAGATCGGAAGAGCTGTGTGGAGCCGCATGGGAGTGCAGGGAGGTGAGCATACCTGTGGTTTTAGTTCTATAAACAGACTGGATCTGCTGAACCATTGAGAACAAGTGCTTGGGCTCCCGCACCCACTGAAGAGCAAGCAGCGGGGGTCCCCCAGAACATAGAGGAACGCGGGGCCTGGAGCAGGGGCTTCATTTGCATCATTGTTAATCCAGCCCTGATTCAGCTTCCTTAAAGGGGTTCTGACAGGAATAATGTTTTTATGCTTTAACAGCCATTGTTCCCTGGTCTGCCTAATGGACACAGGGAACCCACGATTAATGGCTGTTAAAGCATAAAAACATAATACTTACTTTGTGTTCTGTCGTTGTTGTTGTCATCAAGGGGGTCATCTCCCGGCAGGCAGTCTTCTTCTGACGAGCGGGAATGCGCACATGCGCAGTGGAGAGGTGCCCTCTGACAGTCAAGACGGGCCGCGTCTCCACTGTGCATGTGCAGAACTCAGACTTCAGACAGGACGGACGGGCCGCCCACAGCAAGCACTGCTTGTGAGGTAACCTCGGAAGTGGCTGGCGGACGGAGCAGAGCAGGAAGCGGCCATTTAGACCGCTCCAGCTCTGCTTCTACAAGCCACAAATGAAGAAGCTGGATGGAGGGGACATGCCTGGCGACATGTCAGAACCCCTTTAAGACACAATGAGTCCCTACTGGAGTTTTTCTTTAGAACTAATGAAATTGGCTTGATATAATTAAATAAGTTAAAGCAATCCTTGAGGCCTGGACAAACAAAGATGGCTGCACCTGCTTCTCTGACTACCTGATGTACACTGTGCGTCCCTCCACTCTATCTCTACGGAATTTCCTTGCAGACTCGGCGCACATTTGCGCTGACACACCCGCCTTTTTGGTAAGGAATACTATGACGCTCAGAGATCGCGCCAGAGCGATGGAACATTGAGGAGGAGCGCATGGTGCAATTGGAATTCCCACCTCCACAAGGTAATGCACACTATTTAAAGATGTCATTTTTATTGTATGCTCTGCTTGAAAAGGGCGTTTTAATACGCCGAAACGCGTTGCATGACCCTCGCTGCAAGAGGTGTCTTTTATATGTATTTTTTGGATACATTTTCTTGCTTCTGAATAAACCTACTATTTAAAAATACTGTCGGATATGACAGTTAATTGATCTAAACAAGAAGATCTACAGCGGGAGCGCGGAAAGAAGCCGTCTTTTTCCTTTATACCATTCTATTTAACCCATTGAAGGATTATTTTGCTTCCTTGGGGTTTCTCTTCCCCGTGGCTCTCCTTCCACAGCGAAGGATATCTGGAGATTCTCTGCATATTATACAAGGCACACCCGGACCACAGGTGCAGGCGGGGTGTCCCCGAATATCCTACGGGAACCCCGTTGTGCACCAGGTGAGTCATTTTGATTTTTCAATCTTATGGTGGCGTGGATCGTTGTTTCAGTATAGAGGGTGCGGGGGATGCGGTTGCACCCGGGCCCAGGAACCTTAGGGGGCCCATAAGACCTCTCTTCCCCATATAGGGAGCCCAGTACTATGAACAAAGCATTATAGTTGGCGGCCCTGTTACAGGTTTTGCATTGGGGCCCAGAAGCTTCAAGTTATGTCTCTGTGCAGCATGGTTTAGGTATGGGTACGGGTACAGATAGAGATAGAGGGCGGAGCTCCAGCTCACGTTTTGCATCAGGGCCCCTGAGCCTTCAGTTACGCCCCTGGTCTAAGACCTTACACCTGCTTTGATTGATCAGCACTACCCACGTGAGCAGCACTGACTAGTAGGAGCAGCTTGTAGTGTCTTAGACTATCAATGCACGCTAATGCACAGTGTACATCAGGTAGTCAGAGAAGAGGTTCGGCTATCTTTGTCCAGGCCCAGAGGGTCACTTTAATGCAGGTCTTCCAGTTATCTTGCATATTGAAGTTTTTTGTAACGCTAGTAACCAGTGCAGTATAAGATTTGTCCACTAGATGTTGCTATTGCTCTATAAAACCGAATAGCTGCTTCTCTCACCAGATGTCGCTCTTTTCCAGGGCATATGCCTTGTGTCTCTAGTTTACTAGTTTACATCATACAGTATATGTGGATGTCATTGTTCCCGGCTGTTGGGTGTTGCACTGAGCACTGCTACAAGACATAAGCAAACTTTTCCTTCTTTCCATATTAGTTTACATCCAAACATTTTATGACATTTTAGAAGGTTTAAAACTGTAAGGCTCGGTTCACACGGGCGGATTTGCCGTGGAAATTCCGTCCGGAATTTTGCCATGGCAAATCCGCATGCGACCGCTAATCCCAGGATTAGCCAGCCAAGTGGACAAGATTTCTCAGAAATCTCGTCCACATGAGACGGCAAATCCGCCACGGCAAAGCCGGCAGAAACCGGCACTGCGGCGCGGATTTGCCGTCTGCAGCATGCTCATTCTTTTTCGTCCTCCGCTGCGGCCGCGCTCTCCTCTTTGGGGGCACGGGACGCAGCGGAAGAGCGACCGGCCGGGCCGCTTCAAAACCGCCACGTGTTTTGAAGCAGCGCTTCTGCCAGCAGAAATCTTGCGGTTTTTCGCTGCGGCCAAACTGCGAGATTCCGCCCCGTGTGAACCCAGGCTAAAGGTAACACCGCTCAAAATGTATAATGCAAAAAAAGTTTCCAGCCAATGTTTAATATCAAGACACACAGTGGTTGTCATTCAGCTGTCCCAATCTCCTGACTGGCGAGTCTCTCATAATACTGCAACCTAGAGAAGGACTGCTGCATATTCTGGTAGATTTGCTATTCCGGAGTTTAGGAAAGTTGAGTTACACCTTTTAGAAGAACTTATAAGAGCTGCTATACAATGTCAGTCATAACTTTCCAGAAACAGATTTAATGTAGCTAAAGAATATCCTGATGAACGTCGATTCCATTCAAAGTTCTTCTTTAGCTGTTGCTAACCTTTTAACATCTATGACAAGGGTCCCCCCAGAACATGTGATGGGGTATAAAATGGGACCAGTAGAGGACTATTTTATTATAATTTTCTGGTTATGCCTATGTGCTGTATGCCATAATACATGAGTGTAAACTAATCAGCTGCCTTGGTTATCTGGGTATGGCCCGATGTCCACAAATCATGGCCCGAGATCCACAAATCATGCCGCTTTCGCATCTCAATTAGAGCATGTGGATTTGATTTGCAGACCATTTGGTCCGGAAAAAAATTTGCAGCATGCTCCATTTCAGTGCAGATCCCACACGGAAGGCTTCCATTGAAGTTAATAGAAGCCATCCGATCCGTGGCCCATCCACAATTGAATTGCGGACGGGTTGCAGATTCCGCGGGAAAGCAGGAGTTTGAAAGAAAAACTCCATGTGCAGCGGTGCGCCGCCGGCGTTTCTGCGCAAGTCCGAGGAGAAGATAGAAGACCTGCAGAAGACTCAGATTGGTAAGTAGAAGACCCACAGTGTCCCCTGCCACGGGCAAGGTCAGATTCCACTGCAGGCTCCCGCATGCAGAAGCCGATTCGTCTGTGGACATGAGGCCTAATTGTGCTCTAAATTTTTGAAACCACAGGTGGAAAAAACAGGAGACCCACTGTAACTTTGGTGCTCAAGGACTCACATTTTCTCTCATTTTTATAATCTACATTGTTTGAACATGGCCTTGATCTATTATAGCTAAACTCCCCCTAGTGGTGACTATGGTCTCTACACAGTCATAAAAGCCCAATAGAAAAAGCAAATACAATGGTCATAAAATGGTAAAATGATGTAACTTAAAATGGAAAGAAAACAGGATAGCCAGTCAAATGTAAAAAATCTCTAAAAACTGTCAGGTCATGAAGCCTCCATTCTATTTGGAAAATAATGGGATGAATGTTACTTGCTACCATCTTCTATTTGATGCCTGAAGGATGTTGCTCCCAATATTTCCTATTGCTTATATGTCCTGTACTGCTCTATGAGGCCAATCTATGTCCAAGGGATCTGCACTGGCTTATGTTACTACTTCTGTTATTTCAGTTCTTCAGGCTTTTCTAGATTGCTGCTTTCTGTCAGTGAATGGGAACCTTCACTATAAGGGCGCCCACCCACTGGCGATTTTTTTCCCTGCGAAATTCGCAGCATTTTTTTCTCTGCAGGGGTCTATGGGACTTGTAATGTTAAAATCGCGATCGCGCAAAATCGCGATTTCGCGGTAAATTGCGATTTTGCGCGATCGCGATTTTAACATTACAAGTCCCATAGACCCCTGCAGAGAAAAAAATGCTGCGAATTTCGCAGGGAAAAAAATCGCCAGTGGGTGGGCGCCCTAATTCTGCAACTTTGTTCTTGCCATTAGTGGAGGTCACATTGGTCAGACTCAATCAATCAAAGATTGGTGGCTCATCTTATTGACTCATCACAGATATTGTTCCAATGCCACCCATGTCTATAATGAGACTCTACTTCAGTCTCCTCCACTAACTGCTTCATCCAATTGAGGAATGTTACCTACCCTCTGTGTTTCTCCCTATCTTTTATATAGATAGCTCCAGAGACAAAAGCGGTCATGAAATGGATGAGAAATATCCCTTTTGTTATTTCCGGCAGTCTTCATGGAGGCGACTTAGTTGTCAGTTACCCTTATGACTTCTCAAAGCATCCTTTAGAAGAAAAAATGTATTCTCCCACCCCAGATGACAAGGTAAGAACTACATAAAGTACATAAAAATGAATGTCCTTGTAATCCGACAGTCAGTGGACCAGAGTTCTGCATTGTGCCATTCCTCAGCTATTCCTCTTGAAAATGTATATAAATTGGCAACTGGATGTAAATATACTGTAGCTCTAGTCAACAAGGTGTGTGTCTACAGAATGACACTAATCAATTAATTTCTTACAGTGTTAGGGTGGGTTCACACGAGCGTGTTTTGGTGCGTACTTAAGTGCGTACAAACGTCCAATGCTCTGCCGGCCCCCTGCATTCTTTTTCAGGGAAGGGCTTTACATATAAGCCCTTCCCTGAAAAAGAAACTTTTTAGTGCAAAACAAATTAAAAAAAAAAAAAAACGTACCCCTCCGCCACTTCTGTGACCCCCGCGGGCATGAAGAACACATCTGCCGCATGAGGCAGATGTTTCCTTCACCCCCGCTAGTTAAAAGAATTCCCTGCTGCTACATCTGCCACATCTGTGGCAGATGCAGCAAAGGGAATTCTTCAATTCTCCACCACATGACAGCTGCGGTAGAGATTCCTGCTGCCGGCATCCCGTCTATGGCTTTTCAGGGAGGGGCTTCATAAGCCCTTCCCTAAAAAGCCATTTAAAATAGTGCAAAAATTTTTAAAAAAACAATGCTCACCTCCCTTCAGCTGCCGGGGCTCAGCCGCGACTTCTGGTGCTGTCCCTGACTCTGTAGTTCTGAGCTATCAGCAGCTGGGGATTTAAAATCCCCGCCTGCTGGTAGCTCTGATTGTGGTTGGCTGAAGTGCTTCAGCCAATCACAATCAGAGCTACCAGCAGGCAGGGATTTTTAAATCCCCAGCTGCTGATAGATCAGCAGTGCTACAGAGCCGGGGACAGCAGCAGAAGTCCCCGCTGAGCCCCGGCAGCTGTCAGTGGCTTTGCAGGGAAGGACTTCATAAGCCCTTCCCTGAAAAGCCTTTTAAAATAGTTTAAAAAAAATACTCACCTGCCGGGGCTCAGCGTTGACTTTGGCCGTTGTCCCTGGCTCTGTAGCTCTTAGCTATCAGCAGCCTGGGATTTAAAATCCCCACCTGCTGATAGCTCCAATTGTGATTAGCTGAAGTGCTTCAGCCAATCACAATCAGAGCTATAAACAGGCGGGGATTTTAAATCCCCGGCTCCTGATAGCTCAGCAGCGCTACAGAGTCAGGGACAGCGGCAGAAGTCAACGCTGACCCCCAGCAGCTGTCAATGGCTTTTCAGGGAAGGGTGCACGCATGACCTATCTTTGCAGGCACGCACCTGTAAAACAAGGACATGTGCACATACCATAGGGAATGCATTGTTGTAAATACAAGCGTGTTTTGGTGCGTGCGTATGCACGCACCAAAACGCGCTCGTGTCAACCCACCCTTAGACAGTGTAGGGACAAGCCCTATTGATAACAGAATAGTAACGCCTAGATGTCAATTCAGTTCATACATTTTCAGAAGGAATAACAGAGGAACAGTATAGCACAGAATTCAGCAGGTGGTTGTGGGTGGTATATGGATCAGGCTTTAACAGTTGACACCCTCCTGCAACTGCAGCAAACCCCACACCTATAACACAATTGTGAGGTGCCAATGGGCTCACCTGGCAGCCCTGAGCCTAAGGAAGGCTCCTAGGGTTACCATTCTACCACATAACGCAGTCTATTAAGCTCTGCCACAGGCAGAGCTTAGTAGACTATTGTTAAAAATAAAATGTACTGAAATACTGAAGTTATTGCAGTATATTATAGTAACAATCAAACTATTATAAGCTTAACATCTCTATGAGAGCTAAAAAAAAAAGTAAAAATAAGGCCCAATGTCCACAGGCGGACTTAAATTGCGGAATCTGTGCGGAGCACCTGCGCAGACGATCCGCAGTTCAAGCCGCCAATAGAGAAACATGAGCAACCACAGCTAGATTAAAGTGTGTGGATTTATTTTGAATCATAGACTGGTAGAGTTTGAAGGGATCTCCAGGGTCATCGGCTCCAACCCCCTGTTCAGTGCAGGATTCACTAAATCATCCCAGAGAGATCTTTGTCCAGCCTTTGTTTGAACACTTCCATTGAAGGAGAACCCACCACCTCCCGTGGTAACCTGTTCCACTCCTTGATCACCCTCACTGTCACAAAGTTTTTTCTATGATCTAATTTCTCTCCTCCCTTTCAGTTTCATCCCATTGCTACTAGTCTTCCCTTGTGCAAATGAGAATAGGGCTGATCCCTCTGCACTGTGACAGCCCTTCAGATATTTGTAGACAGCTATTAAATCTCATCCTAGCCTTCTTTTTTGCAAGCTAAACATTCCCAGATCCTTTAACCGTTCCTCATAGGACATGATTTGCAGACCGCTCACCATCTTGTTAACTCTTCTCTGAACTTGCTCCAGTTTGGACACAGTATTTCAGATGAGGTCTGACTAAGCAAGAGTAGAGGGGGATAATTACCTCATGTGATCTAGACTCTATGCTTCTCTTAATATTGGCTGCTGCATCACATTGTTGACTCATGTTCAGTCTATGATCTATTAGTATACCCAAGTCTTTTTCAGATGTGCTGCTGCTTAGCCCAATTCCTCCCATTCTATATGTGCTTTTTTCATTTTTCTTGCCCAGATGCAGAACTTTGCATTTCTCCTTGATAAATACTATTCTGTTAGTCGCCGCCCGCTGTGCAAGCTTTTCTAGATTTTTTTGAATACTCTCTCTCTCTCCCCTAGTGTTAGATATCCCTCCTAGCTTTGTGTCATTGTCAAATTTGATCATTTATAAAAATGTTGAACAACACTGGGCCTAGGACAGAGCCTTGTGGTATCCCACTTGATACATTCTTCTACTTGGATGTGCAGCCATTCATGACCACTCTGAGTACAATCACGCAGCCAGTTGTGAATCCACCTAACAGTTGCCTTGTCAATCCCATATTTGGTCTTTTTTTCAATAAGGATGGTATGAGATACTTTGTCAAATGTTTCACTAAAGTCAAGATATACTATAACCACTGCATTTCCCTGATGAACCGAGTCGATGATTCTGTCATAGAAGGAAATTAGATTAGTCTGGCATGACTTGTTTGTTACAAACCCATGCTGGCTCTGGTTAATTACTCCATTTTAATCTAAGTACTTGCATACCTGCTGTTTAATAATTTGTTCAAAGATGTTTCCCGGTATGGAAGTCAGGCTCACAGGCCTGTAGTTTCCTAGGTCCACCTTCTACCCTTTTTTGAAGATAGGGACAACCTTTGCCCTTTTCCAATTTTCTGGGACTTCTCCTGTTTTCCAGGAATTTTCCAAGATTATGGCGAGTGGTTCAGCCATTACCTCCGCTGCTTCCTTTCGTATCCTAGGATGTAATTCTTCTGGACCTTGAGACTTAAATTAATTTAAGTTAGCTAAGTGTTCCCTCACCATCTCTCTGCTTATAGATAGCCTGCATTCTTTTATTCCCCCAATAGCACAGTGAAGATCAGTTGATGTTACATCTACTTTCTGAGAGAAAATAGTTCTTTTCGTCCAGAAAACAAATCACAGCATGCTCTATTCTGCTGTGGTTCCCACATGGACGTCTTCCATTAAAGTCAATGGAAGCCGTCCGGTCCGCGGCCTGTCTGTAATTAACATTGGGGACGGGCAGCAGGGTTCGCAGGAAAGCAGAAGTTTAAAAAAAAAAATTCCTCCGCACACGTGCTGTGGTGCGCTGGCGCTTCTGCACACATCCATAGTGAAGACCCGGAATCCAACCAACCCGTGGACATGAGGCCTAAGTTAAATTAAATTTTTAAAAATATTAGACATTCCCATGGTTATGTAAAAACAAATCAGAAAATGCAATAAAGAAAATTGGTATCGCCACATCCATAAAAGTCCAAACTATACAAAATATAATTCTTTGTTTTACATAGTGAATGTTATAAGGAAAGAATTACATAATGCCAGAATTACTTTCATTTTGGGCACCACATCTCCTGAAAGTACTGAAAAAGTGACCACAAAGACATATGTATGCCAAAATGGTACCAGTAAAAACTACAAGTTGGCCTGCAAAAAACAAGCCCTCACACAGCCACATTGATGGAAAAATACAAAACAGTTACGGATCCCAGATTATAGTGACAGATGTGATATTTTCTTTTAAAGGTTCTTTTACTTTTTTTAAATTAAAAATACATTAAAAAATGAATACATTGGGTATCACCATAATTGTAATGCCTACATTGAATAAGGTTAACATGTCATTGTTGATGCCCCATAAACATTCTAAAAAGAAAACCCGAAAAACAATGGCACAACTGTGTCTTTTGTTCTTTCACCCCACTTTGCCATTTTTAAATAATACAAAAAATACAACTTGTCCAGCAAAAAACAAGCCTTCGTACAGCCATGTCGACGGAGAAATAAAAAATATAACTCCTGCAAAATGAGGATAAACAATTAAAAAGAAAATTTGAGAAATTTGTGGCCTTTAGTAGGCTAAACCAGACATGTCAGGAATTCTTACAGGTCCTCCTTAAATCTAGACAATTATTTTACTGGACTGATCTACTTAGTTTTAATTTTTTCATCTTAGTTAACACTCTGTTTGCCTTGATTTCTAGAGAACAATGCATTGTGGGAGCCCAGGTGACAATTACACAATTTGAATTAAAAGGGTTTACTGTGATAACAGTTTTGATCGGTGAAAGTCAGGGTGCTGAGAACTCCACCGATCACCAAAACAAAGGGGCGGAAATGCTCATCTCAATCCTGCGCCTAATAGTCTCTTTTAGTCTTTCCTTGGAGTGGTACATGGGTTTGATAGAAAGTTCATGGGTCTGTACGAGACTCGCCATTTACAGCCAAATGGGCACATTATTCAGCTGAGCACTTTTGTCCCTGCCACTGACATCCAGGGAAAAAGCTTTAAAGTGGTTATCCTGGCAGCCAAAACTTTTGGGAAGTGGCTCAGCCTATGGTAAAAACATAAAAGAAGACAAACATGCTTGACCCAATTCCCCGGTACTTCTGTTCTGCCAGTGCCTGGTCCCCCAATGTTCCCTACTTACTGCTGCAGTAGTGATGACATCTGGACGCAGGGACATTTGACCACTGCAGCTAATCATCATCTAAAGTAAAGGCCCTTTTACAGGGGCTGAGAAATAGTTCAGATACCTGTGATTATGAACAATTATGGTTCAGTCTAAATCAGAGGTTCCCAAAGTGGTCTATATGGACCCCCAGGGGTCGATTTTGACTTGCTGGGGGTCCATGTTAGTAAGAAAAAAATTTGGGGGTGCACAAGATGTAAATGGTGGTCCACGTGAGCAGACTCCATTTAGGCAGGTCATCACCATTTACGCGTTCTGTAAATGACATAATACACTGCACACAGATCGTGTACATAATACTTACAATAGACATAGAAATTACTTAGCTCTGATATTGCATAAAATTGTTTATGTAGCGTTCACGCAAAACTTTTTGGGCTCTGGCAATAGACAAAACAGCTTTTTCATCTTCATACCTCGTGGAAAGGGATTTTAGCGCGGTCGCCAGTCTTCTTACGGAAAAAAGAAATCGATTGCAAATCACTGGCAGCGGAGATTTGAGGCTATACCTCACTAATATGAAGCCAAATGTTGAACAATTGCTATCAGAGCATGAGGCTCATCCCTCCCATTAACATCAGTATTTTTGTGTTCATTTTAAGTAAAAATTTCACTAGGTTCTGATTTCTTTTGTCCCAAATCCCAACACTTACCATAATTGCATTTTGTGCTTTTTCAATAAAGATCTGAATAAAAATTGTACGTTTTTCTTTTTTTGAAATTGTCCACCCTACAAAAAACCCAATCTAAGTGAGCCGCGCCGTGTCAGCTGTGGAAAACCCATTTGACTTTAATAAGTTAAGGAAAATTCAATATTAGGCAGGCACGGGGTCTACAGAAAACAAAAAAATCAGCAAGTGGACTACAGGGCAAAAAGTTTGGGAACCTCTGGTCTAAATGCATGCAAGACAGAAACTGGGGGAATGAATTACTGTTCATCATTCAGTGTGCATAAAAACGGAATAACAGATTGGACCGTGTAAACAGGGCTCCATTCACTGACAATGATTGTTTCTATGTAAAAGCACAGGAACAATTATCACTGGGACGACATTTGGGGTATTTGCGCCCAACAGATTGTCCCATGTAAAAGGGTCCTAAGCTTGTGATTTGCTGCATTGGCCACATGACCCTGATCTTGGTGATGTCATCGGTGCTGCAAGAAATGGAGAGTGACTGAGAACTGGGCATCGGTGATCGAGTGAGGTGAGTAGGTTGTCTTATGTCTTTACAGCCAGCTGAGCCACGTTCTAGAAATATTGGTTGTCATGATAACCCTTTGATGCTGTTAGGGTATATGACTGCCTGTGCAGTGTAGATAAATCACATTCACTTTGGATTTGAATGGGGAGGAGAACAACATATCACTCAAAAATCAGTAAACCATACGAAAAGGGAAGTATATATAAAATTAATTAACTTTCTATGTCAAATTTTGCTAATAAGTAAAGTTACTTTTTATATCATTCACACATCAATATGTTTCCCTTCACCAGATATTTAAGTTGCTTGCAAAAACCTATGTTGCTTCACATCCCAAAATGTCAGATCAATCAACAGAAAGATGTGGCGGAAATTTTCTAAAGAAAGGATCCATTATAAATGGTGCAGAATGGTACAGCTTCAGTGGAGGTGGGTTCACTTACTTTAGATTACACCACTTACACATTGACTGTATAGCCAGCAAATACATGCTTCACATTTACTGTTTTTATTTTTTAGTTTCTATCTCTGTGTATTGTGAAAAACGGGTGCTGCTGTTGATGGATCTTAGTCCGTCTTTAGTAATATAATACTATAGTATGTACAGCTGAAAAAAAAGATCTATGCTCATTTAGTTCAGCTTATTACACCCCCTTACCCATGTTGATACAGAAGAAGGCAAAAAACTCATGAGGTAGAAGCCAATTTTAATCATTTTAGGGGAAAAAATTCTTTCCTGACTCCAATCTGGCAATTAGAACAATTCCTGAATCAACAACCCTTCTGAAGCAATCAGTGACTATAACATGCAATATTATATCACTCAAGAAAGACGTCCAGGCCCTCTTGAACTCTTATTGAATTTGCCAGCACCACATCCTCTGGCAGAGAGTTCTGTAGTCTCACTGCTCTTACAGTAAAGAACCCCCTTCTATGTTGGTGTAGAAACCTTCTTTCCTCTAGATGTAGAGCAGTGTTCCCCAACTCCAGTTCTCTGGGACCCCCAACAGGTCATGTTTTCAGGATTCCCTCAGTGTTGCACAGGTGATGTAATTATTGTCGGTGCCTCAGACATTGCCGCAGGTGTTCTTACAATAGGATATCCTGAAAACCTATTGTAGTGGGGTCCCTGAGGACTGGAGTTGGGGATC